>NC_138308.1:18510000-18545000 GCF_965601325.2 Salmo salar | reverse complement strand
CCTTATTACAATTTGGGGAAAAATTATTGATAACTTTTTCACAATCAGTGGCATAGGAGAAACTCTGACATTGGGAGAGACACATTTAGCTAGGGGTCTTTGGGGGCATGCCCCTGGAAACAAATGTTTTAATTAACTAAGAGTTTTTCTGTTGTTGTTTTTTAATCTTTTTTTTAAGGATACATGCAAATCTTAACTTACAAATTGGCAAAGTTTCTTCTGGTACAGTGCAATCAGTCTTAGGGCCATGGCCGTTCATACTGTACTGAATACCAGTGTGACTGTTCATGTGCATATATTCAATTCAACAACCATTTTGTACTCTTTCTCTGCTTCTGTATGATTCATTTCCTAGTATTTTTCTCACTTCCCCTATGTCAGGTTGTTAGGCCTACTACTACTGCTGCTTTACATATTGTATGGTTTGAAACTTAACGTAATATTTTCAACTTATAATACAGTTATTATACAGTCTATTAACTCTATCAGCTTGGAGAGGCACTTCTCACCGTCTTTCCTGTTGGTTTGTGGCCTCTCTCTCTCCCTCTCTACCTGTCTGTCTATGCGCATAATCATGGCCTCCTCTCTCCTGCAAGAAGTTAACACATACAATACACCCTATAGATCATTTCATCAGAGATGATATATGATAATTCAGATTGATTCACACTATGACAGTGTGAATCACACACACACACACACACACACACACACACACACACACACACACACACACACACACACACACACACACACACACACACACACACACACACACACACACACACACACACACACACACAGCCAATGCTCCATGCCCCACTGTGCCACCACCCTTCCCTCAAGCGCCCCTTCCGCCCCCTCTATCCACTCTACCATCCCCCTCAGCAGACACACAACAGGGCATGACACAGTCCCTCTTCTACAGTTTAAGGCCCAGCAGAGAGACAGAGAAGGGGAGGGAGGGAGAACCCTCATGCTTTTTTGGTTATTAAACAACTCAGTGACAGACATCAGTTAAATTACTTGAATTGCATTTATTTTTGTGAGCCCAATGTGCCGTTTCTCTACAGAGAAATCCAATCATTCATGAGAGAAATCAAGTCAAGAACTATGTGGGACGCTGGGCTGAAGGGAGTTGTAGTTTTCATAAAGCAAATATTCAACCTAGCTCAGCGCAGAAATTTGGTAATTAACTACAATGACCATAATCTATTGCGCCAGTTCTTTCCGATGCGGACAGAGACGGATACACTTTTACTCCTGCTACATTAGGTTAGATACACACAGACCGCATAGACAGCATGAGAGAGAAATGTACACAACACAACCATAAGAGGGAAAGAGACAGTTTGTGAGAGTATGCCTTATCTATTTTAAAGAAGTAATACAATTATTTTATCAGACAGCTCTGCAGCATACTTAGGCAGGCTAGCTAAATAGGATGGCTAAAGACAGTATGGGGAGCACAGAGATCACGTTAGATGGTCTGGCTGGCTGACTGCTACTGCCTGAGCAGAGATGAAATGATGACTTAAGGAATACAAAATAATATACACAACTGAAATATTTTATTATTTCATAGAAATGTACTATTTTTCTATTGACGTCCACCCAATGTGGCAATTAAATATTTTCAATGTTTTGGCAATTGAATGTTCACTATTTTAGACTTTGAAATTTCCATTTAAAATCTCTAAAAACATTTGAATGTCATTATTTCATAATGCATTTAATGTCAAATAAACTAAATCGAAAACCGCTATTATTTTTTAATAATCGAACCGAAACCGAACCAACCTCAAAAAGCACTAATCGCTCAGCACTATCCAATGCAGACTCTGTATTGCAGCATAGCTACACATGCTGGACCAATGACTCTACTGCAGTTAAGTACGCCACCATCACCTATATACAGATCCACATACAAGGGTTAAGGTCGTCAATCAGGTCTGGATTAAGTGTGTACTTTTGTGTGTGTGCGAGTGTGCGTGTGCGTGTGCGTGTGTGTGTGTGTGTGTATTGGGGGCATCCCAGCTGTCTGACATCAAAGAAAACAGAAACGAACAAATAAAAAAAAATAGTGGCTATTTGTTTATTCTAAGAGCACTTGCATTACATCATGACGGCAAATTAACATGTTTCTGTGTGTATTGGGGGCATCACAGCTGTTTTACTTTTGCGTGGAGATGTTGGTAGGTTAAATACTCTGTTTAAGATAATGGAAAACTGGTCTGTGGTGGTCCCTGGGGTGGGCTAAGGGCTGGAGGACATTCTCCAACAGTCGAATGGGGGGCGGGAGGGTCATAGCAAGGAGAGAGAAAAAAGAAAAGAAAAAAACGAAACAAAACAAAAACAAAAGTAATTTGGACAGTGCAGCACTGAACCCCGGACCCTCCCTGGAACATGGGTGTCTGTGATCAGAGTGTGTATTTTAAGAAAAGCAGGGTCCTGAACCCTAATCCTCTGACACTTAACAAAGCCCACTACCCAGCTGCCAGGCTCAGTCCCCGTCAGCTCACTACAGGCCCAACAGGGTCCCAAGACAATGCCTCTTCCATCACCCCCAGGACAAATATCTAGACAGCAATATTTTCCGCTCGAGCGCTCCTAGCATGGCGCGCTCCTCCTGAACTCAGAGAGAGAAAGCATGAGAGAGAGAGAGAGAGAGAGAGAGAGAGAGAGAGAGAGAGAGAGAGAGAGAGACAGAGACAGAGACAGAGAGAGAGAGAGAGAGAGACAGAGAGACAGAGAGAGAGAGAGAGAGAGAGATGAAGCGAGTCTCTGGGTGATATCTGGGTGATTATTATAATTTACTACCTGATGTAAATCTAAATGAAGTGACATCAGAGTCGGGGATGGACACAACACAATCACCTGGGGGCCCAGACTGGAGGCCAACTCTCTACCAGAGTAATTTGAGGCATCTGAGTAGGTAACCTTAGCAACACCACACACAGCGGGGACTTCCAGTGGTATTATTTTGTTTTGTATTGCTTTTTGGGGAGATTGAGGGGGGAGATAGGGAGGTAGAGGGGGTGAGGGGTTAGAAGGCATGCCTGCGTAGGCTTTCATATGTAGTTTCAGACTATATTTTATGTGGGATTTGTGGAAGGGTGGGGCATACTGTGATTGTTCAAATGACAGTACAAAATTGCAGAATGTAAAGCTTAAAAGCAGTCCATTGAGTGTCTGTATGATGTCTGGCATAGACAGGCCAGTTGAACAGGATTCTTTAGCTGGGTCATCCATCAAGGTCTGCCTAACGATAACTCTAGCCTTCATTACAGTCCACATGAGAGGATCCTTCTGATTCGCTAACCAGCACTCTAACCTTTCACATCCCAACGCAGTTGACCAATGACATCTACTAACCAGCACTTTTACCTTTCAGATCCCAACGTGATTGACCAGGGACATGCATGGGAGCCTAATTCTCCCTCGAACACCACTGTACTCCTCTGTTGGTCGCCCCTCACATACCAATGGACCTAACCCAACCCCAAAGGACCATGACTAATCCTAACCCTACCACACTTAACATGGGCAACTAACCACTGAATTTACATATTTTGGGATAATGATGCGAGCTCTATCATAATGCATTATTACAGTTGCTTCATTCCTTTCTTTAGTCTTCCATTTTGACACAAGTGATCTAGAGGGCATTCTCATTGCCTATAGACCTCAAGGCCCAAGCATGTTCAGACTCAACATTCCCCCGCCAACCCTCTTTCCCCTGTAGGCCTCCCTCTAATCCTGAACCTCAGAGAGGGATAGGAGGCTGATGAAGACTGTTTGATACACTGCTGCAGGCAAAGGAAGGAAAAATTGATTGAACTTTCATGAGAATTATATCAAGGGCGCGTTCATTTGAGGCTATGGAAGATTCCTGCATGCGCTCAATGTCAGAAGTGTTGTGTGTCTGTTCTACCGTTGGCTGCGATTTCTCATTATACCTCTGGGATGCACATGGAAATCAGGCATTAGCTTTCAAACATAGTTTTTGATGTACCCTCTGATTTCTAAGAAGTTTATGTAAAGTATACATGCAATGTATAGGATCCACTTTCTCAAACCAGAGCCCGGTCCTGATACTCTAGGCAGACTCCAGAAATAATGATGAGATTGCAGGAACAATATCAAGTAGTTTCACGGAATAACAAAACACCAGTTAATTAAACTGGGTTGAGATAAGATTGTTTGACAAGATGATGAGCATTCCATTAGGCAGTTGGGCTGGCATTGGCATGGTCGAGTGCGGGTGAGGAGGGTGGGGTGAGGAGGGTGGAGGGGGGGGGTTGCTGTGAGGATGCCATCTGGCAGTGGTGCCTTCCACTCGGCTCTACCCGTTCCCTCTGTGCAGGATCAGAATCACCGGATCACGGATCCAGATCACTGCACGCACACTCGCTCACACACACACACACACACACACACACTCGCTCACACACACACACACACACACACACACACACACACACACACACACACACACACACACACACACACACACACACACACACACACACACACACACACACACTCCGTCAGAGTGCACTAATTGCAACCTGCGCTTGTCAATCAAGCACTGTTGTTTTTATCTTCTCATCATTAAATTGTCTTAATGGGTGATATTTTCCCCCAACCCCCTCAAGTTAATGTCTCACTAGGGACACTGTTTCTATGCACCAGAATGCATATGCCAGAAACATAACTTATATTCCAGATATTCCAAGTATAGACAATGCAATGCAATGTAGGCTATACTTAGAAAATCAAGGCAGTAAGCGTCAAAACTGAGGTCAAACTCTTGGATTTCAAGCCAATTCCCCCTTTTCTCTGTACTGTCTACTGTGCACTAATATGTACTGCTATCAAAACAAATCAACAAACTATAATATGGATATTGCTCTAGTAAAAACAGAGTGAATCTCGGGTGAGCATTTCCCAACTGTCCACGATTTCCCATCTTTTCTTCCTTAAACTCCAAAACGCAGCTGTGTTTGTTTTGTTTGTTTACATGAACAGGTGTTGTGGAGGAAAGACATCTAACCGACTACTGTATCACCTTTGATTGGTCATGTATTTTTGGCTTGTTTATCTTTAAGCAGTCCCGGGTCACACGAGACAATATGCTGGGATTTGTTATGCATGTTTTGCATGTTCAATTGTGACCGACCGGCTCGATTTGGTCTTATGTTGCAAAATTTGAAATTGTGTTTTTTACGTTGGATAAAAGTAGAGACTCAGAGCTAGACAATGGTATATCATACACTACAGTTGAGGAACAATGGGAAGGTAATTCTGCTTTGAAAGTTAATTAACTTGTAATCCCACTTTGGAGAAAATGGCCCTTGAATGGTTTGCTACACCTACTGGAGGGCTCTTCTTTGTCTACACCCATTCAGCATCATTCACACCCTCTTAAGCCTTAGCCCGTTAGGCCATGGGCTAAACGAAGTGAGTACGGTAGTGTACTAAACAACCAAAGATTTCAAGACCAAAGGCTGGTTTATACTACATCTATTGACATGTCTGCAGACAGTTGTCACAGTGACATCATGAACATTCTATTGTCATCCGACATCAGACTTGTCGTTGTCGTTCTGAAAAAGTATAAACACAAAAACATAGCAGCCTACAAAAACATAGCAGCCTACAAAAACATAGCAGCCTGGTGGTCGAAAATAGCATAACTGGTGTATTTTAACACCAATAAACCCATCTGTTTAAAAATGAATTCAGTATATGTCAATCTAGCAAACTAAAAGCACATTTCTAAAAAATGTTTTGGTTTGTTTCTATCTTGTTAACTAGCTAGCTAAGTTAGGTTAGCTGGCTAGCCAGTTCAAATAATGACGATATCATATAGCTGACATCATCTTAACTTTTGCTAATTTGCATTAATTATTACAGGAAAATAAACTCACAACAAGATCATTATTGACATGTTAATGGGAAGATAATTACAGAAAGTAGCTTACGGTTGTGAGTGTGATGAAATAAAAGCAGGGCATCTAACGGAGAATTTTAGAACTTGGACACTGTCTCGTTGGCCTAATGTTATATCCTAATTTGACTTTGGTGCAGGTCATGTTGTTATTCACATTTCTGTCTCTCGTAAACAAACACTATATCAAATAAAATCAAAATATATTTGTCATATGCACATGGTGTAAACGGTACAGCGAAATTGTTATTTGCATAGAGGATTTTTTTGTTTAGATAGCTAAATTAACCATAATCCCAACTCATAATGTTACTACCTTGCATGAATCTGCAGGTAGCTAACCAACTAGGTTCAATTTTAGCCAGTTGGCTAACATCAGGCTATAACTAGTAATGCAAATGGCCCTGAGATACAAATAATATTACTAAACAGATCATACACATAACGTTAGCTAGCCAGCCAGCTAACGTTAGCTAGCTAGCTAATAGTACGCTTTAACTTGCAATGAAAACGACTTTCTGACGAAATTATAAACGTATAATATCTGAAAATGTAACTAGTTACTCTCTTACCCATATACATGGATGAATGCTTCTCTCTCTGTCACAGATGCCATGGTTTTCCTTAGTTTGAAGATATACGGTGTAATACGTTGTTTTATACAATAGCCTTGTATAAAAGTGTATTTTCTTTTGACTCCCTACACATATTTGCAATCAAACGCGAGAATTGTCTCCATCTTCTTAGCTATCATACTCTGCTTACACCGGCCATTCCACTGATTTCAAAACTCGGTCCTCCAGAAAGTGGAGAGAAACATGTTTGCAGTTCTTTGTAATATCTTTCGAAAAAGACTTGTTAGAAAGGATTACCTACACATATTGAGCAGCTCAGAAGAAAACTCATCTCTCGGCATGTCCAGCCTATCTATTATCTCAGCCAATCATGGCTAGCGGGAAAGGTTCTAAGGAGATGGGGAAAATTCTCGCGTTTGATTGCAAATATGCGGAGGGAGTCGAAAAGACCAACTAGACTAGTCATTTAACAATTTTATTCATATTTACAGATAGCATACAAGTTTGTAATTAAGGCCCATGAAAGTTCACATGTTCCAGAAGGCATTTCTACCAAAAAACACATTTTGATAAAAAAGAAATGCTTACGTTCAAATGCCTCTCCTGTGAAGTAGTGACGCATGACATATGCCTAGTTTCCTGAAACGAGTCACAATTATGTAAAAAAAAAAGTATCAGAATTGGACATGACTGTACCAATTTTGTAGAGAACCTGCTAGGCACAATAACAACTTTGGAAACGGTTTCAGTAAAGTAACATATCTATAGCAAGTACAATAAATCATTTTCAATACATATTTAAAGCCTGCTATTTACTTTATTTTATGTACAAAACAACAGTGATCCAGCTTTCCAACCTATCTCCATGCTAAAACCTCCATTTAGTGCCAAGAGACTGCCTCCTATTTGTTAGACGAGGCCCTGGTTAGGTGTAAATGTATGGGCATATTGAATAACCTGTAGAAGAAGTGAGTGACGGTGCTGTTGTGCTGCTCACTTCATCATTGTGTCACGGTGTGTGAGGTGTGTGTCTTCATCATGGTGAAAACGCAGAGAGCTGAGCGCTGTTAGGATTATATATATCAGAGAGCAAAAGTTCAACCTAAGCCTAGAATTCCTTCCTTCCTTTGTTTAAATGCGTTGTCCTTAAACGAGATCATGGCTAACACCACTTAGCATTCATAACCACACGCTCCCCACCATAGCACTTCTAGAGGCTTCCCCTGAATAACTGTAAACACATAACACACGTCAAAAAATTTGCGTCAGCCTGGAAGAAGCACCACTTGAAGCGAACGGGCGCGCGAGACAGAGAGGAGATGTTAATCGGTAAAGGTCGTGGCGTAATGCCTCCTCTTTCAACTTGGCCAGCCTCTGAAGTCCAAGGCTTAACTAGCACCATAGGACATGCATTATCAGATGAGGCGCAAACGCCGTCAAAATGAGAACGACTCCAAATCACTATTATCACTGGCTCTAATTGATCTTATCGTAATCCTAATCATCTCTGTCCAATAACATTTACATTTACATTTAAGTCATTTAGCAGACGCTCTTATCCAGAGCGACTTACAAATTGGTGCATTCACCTTATAATATCCAGTGGAACAACCACTTTACAATAGTGCATCTAAATCTTTTAAGGGGGGGGTTAGAAGGATTACTTTATCCTATCCCAGGTATTCCTTGAAGAGGTGGGGTTTCAGGTGTCTCCGGAAGGTGGTGATTGACTCCGCTGTCCTGGCGTCGTGAGGGAGCTTGTTCCACCATTGGGGTGCCAGAGCAGCGAACAGTTTTGACTGGGCTGAGCGGGAACTGTGCTTCCTCAGAGGTAGGGAGGCGAGCAGGCCAGAGGTGGATGAACGGAGTGCCCTTGTTTGGGTGTAGGGCCTGATCAGAGCCTGAAGGTACGGAGGTGCCGTTCCCCTCACAGCTCCGTAGGCAAGCACCATGGTCTTGTAGCGGATGCGAGCTTCGACTGGAAGCCAGTGGAGAGAGCGGAGGAGCGGGGTGACGTGAGAGAACTTGGGAAGGTTGAACACCAGACGGGCTGCGGCATTCTGGATGAGTTGTAGGGGTTTAATGGCACAGGCAGGGAGCCCAGCCAACAGCGAGTTGCAATAATCCAGACGGGAGATGACAAGTGCCTGGATTAGGACCTGCGCCGCTTCCTGTGTGAGGCAGGGTCGTACTCTGCGAATAAGGTGTTGCGCAGTGCATTCATGTCCTTTAATAAATAAGTCATAAATATCTCTCAACATGTCTGACAGAAAGACTGTAAGTAAGACAATGGATGAGGTGGTAAATATTGGGATACCTGCCTATTACATTGAAAAATAAAATAATTTACACACAGTGTCATTAACTAGGTTTCCATCCGATTAGATTTTCATGCAAACATTTTGAAATCAGCATAAATCAAAATGCTAATTTTCCCAACAGAGATGTGTTTCCATCAAACAGACTTTTTGCAGATAAAAGGCTGTGCGCGATGGAGTAGTGCACATAAAAATAAATGTTGCCTGGGCCTCCCGAGTGGTGCAGTGGTCTAAGGCACTTCATTTCAGTGCTAGCTGTGCCACTAGAGATTCTGGGTTCGAGGCCAGGCTCTGTCGCAGCCGGCAGCGACCGGGAGACCCATGGGGCAGCGCACAATTGGCACAGAATCGTCTGGTGTTAGGGGAGGGTTTGGCCGGCAGGGATGTCCTTGTCCCATCGCGCACTAGCGACTCCTGTGGCGGGCCGGGCGCAGTGCACGCTGACACGGTTGCCAGGTGTACAGTGTTTCCTTCAACACATTGGTGCGGCTGGCATCCAGGTTGTGTCAAGAATCAGTGTGGCCTGGTTGGGTTGTGTTGTGTTTCGGAGGACGCATGGCTCTCGACATTCACCTCTCCTTAGTCCGTACGGGAGTTGCAGCGATGATACAAGACTGTAATTACCAATTGGATACCATGAAATTGGGGAGAAAAAGGGGTAAAAAAAAAATCAAATAACAAAAATGTTACAATTTTTTTTAATGTTGCCATTAAATTCCCATGTGCTGAATAAAACATACATGTTAAATGGGTTTCTATTGCATTTTCAACTACTGGTTTTTTCACAAAAATATAGCAAATGTGCCTACTCTGGTCTTGGTAGATGTGCTCCAGCCAACAGCTTGCAGATACAGTGTAGGTAGGCTACCTACATTATTATAATAGATAAGAGTGATATTATTTGTATTTGGCAAATGGCAGCCAAGCAATGATCACCATGTCATCAGAATAAGAACGGAAGGGAGCACTTTCACCACATTGTGAAGTTCAACATGACTTATTTCATCTGGAGCCTAATAAACTGCATGCTTTCCCGAGTCGTAGTCGGAGGACCACACTACATACTGTATCAAATCAAATCAAATCACATTTTATTGGTCACATACACACTTTTGCTCTCCCATGAAACTGTATATAATCCTAACAGCGCTCAGCTCTCTGCGTTTTCACCATGATGAAGACACACACCTCACACACCGTGACACAATGATGAAGAGAGCAGCACAACAGCACCGTCAATCACTTCTTCTACAGGTTATTCAATATGCCCATACATTTACACCTAACCAGGGCCTCGTCTAACAAATAGGAGGCAGTCTCTTGGCACTAATTGGAGGTTTTAGCATGCAGATATTTAGTATCATCACATGACTCCAAGTTTACTTCGATATGAGGTTATTATATCAATATTTGTGCATAAAGGCGTTTCCACCGCCATTTCACTTATAGTACATTTTACCGAAAAGATCCCACCATGTCAAATGAACAAATTGTCTGTCAGCATTTCTAAAACTGTACTGGCATTTCATGTTTCCATCAGTCCGGTCGTGACTTTTTTCATGCGTCTGGTAATTCATCCACATGAAATGGTTGGATGGAAACGTGATTACTGTGACAGAAACGTATTCCTAATCAGTCTTAAAATCAAATGTTCTCCCTTTCTCTCTCTCTCTGATCATGTGTATACACTTCTGTGTAAGTGCATGTGTGGAGGTGTCTGCGTACATTAATGTCAGTGTTCTCGTATAGTAGGGCTGGTTGCCGTTGTGGACAAAGTTACGGGTGAGTGTCTTTGGGAAATAGCAGTTTGTCAGACTGTATGTTACACTTTGTATGCCTGGGGCATTTGTGTGAATTTCTATGTTTGTGCGTGTGCATGTGTGTGTGTGTGTGTGTGTGTGCATGAGGGCAGAGTGCAAGCAGTGGTCGTCAACACAGAGGGATCCACATACCACCGGCACTGTCAGTCGGTGTCAGAAAGCCCTGCCTGTACACAGACACACACACACACACATGTACACACACACATGCGGTAATGAGGTACAGCAACCACATCTCACAGTCATAGTAAGTAAAACAACAGTCAGTGTTAAATATAAAAGGCAGGTGTTGTTAGTGTAACAAAGGTAAGTACAACAATAGGACGTTCACATTCTTTCACACACACACACACACACACACACACACACACACACACACACACACACACACACACACACACACACACACACACACACACACACACACACACACACACACACAATATATAATTATGTTCAATAACTTTTTACCGCTCCTACACATAAATGCATACGGAAAGATATATGCATTCATAAATATGAATTTGTCACTTTGTTTGTTCCCTATATCTAATAACATTAAAGTGGTTCCTCCACACTGTCGGTAAAGTTTATAGGAAAGCAGACAAAAGTTAACACAAAATCATAAAAATAACTTCAATGGTTCCCTTTGCTTTTTTCTCTCCTCTAAATGAGATCAAAGAAAGAGGCAAAAAAAAACATTTAAGAAATACAGAGATCAGAAAAATAAAATTAATAAAATTAATGGTTAAAGCAACAAACAAACAAATGAAAAAATACATACACAAAAGAGGAGGGACAGAAATTCCAGGGAGGATTTCCCCCTTTATTCTTTTTCTGTCTTTCAACTCATTTTTATTCATTTCATTGTTCTTCTCACACTGTGAGGGTATTTATCTCTTGTGTGCTGTCCAAGAGGGTGGGGTAAGGGGGATTCTATCTTGCCAGGGGGTCGAGGTTGGGGATTTTATGTGTGTGTCTGAGTGTGTGTGCGTGCGTGTGTGTTCTCTCCATGTGGTATCCTTTCCATGAGATTACAACTGGGGGTTATAATTAGGAAGGAGAGATGAATAACTATTGTGTTTCAGTTACACACTCAGACCCAGTTATTCTGGGGCTCCAGACATTCATATGTATTCTACTGTAAATTGTAACTCTGATCTGTGATGTGTCTGTTTTGCACGTCCTATACAAAAGATACCCTCACCCCCAGAACTGCCTTTGTCAGTCAGTGCGGCTGCCTTAGGTCACTGTTAGTACATCTATAACTGCACTGTATCTGCTTTTAAACTTCTGTCATATGTGAGTTGTGTTGTGATGTGTTGACCCTATGACTTACAATTTATTTTTAGAGATCAAAGGTAGAATTACACATCCTTTTAAAAGGAGGACCTGATATTTTAAACAGCCTCTCCACCTCTCTATTTATCTACTGTGAAGCATCAACGGGGGGCACAACAACCCTTTTCAGAACGTTTGTCACGAGAGAAGAGAAGGCAGAGGGGAGAGATGGGAGGAGAAAAGAGATAAAGAGACAGAGAAAGAGAGTAAGAGAGGGAAAAATCAATGTCAATGCTCTCTGACCTCCTTTCTCTTGCAGTTGAAGGGGGGGTTTAGTGAAAGGGTGGAGGGGGCAACTCAGGTCAATAAGGAATCAATACGAGTGGGTGAAACTACACATTGTGGATAAAATACTCTAAAGTAGGCCTTGGCCTACAGTATTGTTAGGAATGCTTCCTCATTGGAGGAAGAGAGGTAGTTGGTGCCGGGTTATTGCTCAACACTTCACGGCCAAACTGTACAGCTCTTAATTGCGTTGAACTGTTTTCCTAACCTGTTGCTAGGTTAAGAAAACAGTTCAACGTAATTAAACTGTTTTCTTAACCTAGCAACAGGTTAGGAAAACAGTTCAACGCAATTAAGAGCTGTACAGTTTGGCCGTGAAGTGTTAAGCAATAACCCGGCACCAACTACACCTCTTCCTCCACTATAGGATTGGTGGTTGCAGAGGCTTCCTCCTTCTCCTACTACAACTATAACTACTACTACGACTACTACTACTACTACTAATACTACAAATACTACTGCTACTACTACTACTACTACTAATAGTACTAATACTACTGCTACTAATACTACTGCTACAACTACTACTACTACTACTAATACTACTAATACTACTACTACTAATACTACTGCTACAACCTCTACTACTACTACTACTACTACTAATACTACTGCTACTACTACTAATACTACTGCTACAACTACTACTAATAATAATACTACTACTACTACTACTAATACTACTGTTACAACTACTACTACTACTACTACTACTAATACTAATAATACTACTACTAATACTACAACCTCTACTACTACTACTAATACTCCTACTACTTCAATCAGGAAGGCTGGTCTGAATCCTCATTTAACTTCATCAAGCAGCATAACATAATTCAGTCTGTTTCCTTACATGGGCATAGTGGGAATGAACACAAATGTATCATCATCAGCATAGCATCTCATTCTTCTTCTCTTCCTATTAGCCATCTGCAGAATGTCTTTCACCTGTTGACCTTTGGCCTTTAAGCACGGCACAATAATGCACATTCCCCAGCACTTGCTGTTCAACAAATGGGCTCACTCTTGCAATTATCACTTTCTTCTCTCTCAACCAATGGATGTAAACCTTGGGACGTATTTATATGTCAACTTACCTATTTTCTCTCACTTGCTGTTTTTCAGCAACGGCTTTTGACAACCATCCATCCTCCCACACCACCACCAGCCTTAAGGCCCGTCATTGCAACTCTTTTCCCCTAGCCATACCCCAAACGATTTAATAAAAGTCCATAAAAGTGCATTCTGTCTCTGTTGTTTATTCAGTTAAGCCTGTACTCGATTGAACTATGACTACTACACTTTCCTCTGTAAATCAGTTGGTAGAATATGACGCTGGCAATGTCAGAATATTGGGTTTGATTTCCGGCACCACTCATATATAAAATGTAAGCATGCATGACTGTAAGTCGCTTTGTATAAAAGTGTCTGCTAAATGAATATATTATTATTATTATATTATATTATAAATGCTAATTTCACTGTAATGTAATGGTAATACTGTATCAATGCTGATTGTAATCAGTTTATTACTATGACCTCAGAATTCAAATTAGGATGAATAAATTATTGTTCTAATCCATTTTGATTGATTCATTCTAACAAACAATGCATGTTTCTAATATACTTTAGCAATGACAACTTAGGCAATAATGTATGATACTGATTTACCAGTTTACCAGTAAAAGTTAGTGTGACTACATGTCTCCTGGCTGAGGGTTATGGACATGTGTTTATGATATTTATATGAAGAAATAACCAGTTTCCATAAATGTAGACTGCATTTCTCTTGAAAAGAGAAATAAAAAAACCTGGCCAATTAAGCAACTAAGGATATCAATTAAGTGGCGTAATTGAGATTTTTGCGATATTAAACACATTTCCCAGGGGTGTCTAGTGTAATGAGCTCTATGCTGAGGTATTAAAAGTGGAGTCGTGTCAAACCTCATGATGAGGTAACACACACAGAGAGACATTCACACGCACACACACACCGTCTGAAGTCGAATGTCAGTCAAGTGTGTAAACAAAGCTGCAGAATGCTTCTCTCCTCCGTTTTCACCAACCAAACAAGAACAATAGCAGTGGTGCTGTTTCCCCTAATGCGGATTAGATCTTTAAACAATGTATAAACATAATGTTTTGCAGTATAAAGGATTTTTATTATGATTTATCATTGATAAACAGTTCAATATAAATTGTGTATAATGTATACTATTTGTGATTTTAAAGTATTTTTCATGGTTGCAGAGGTGAAGGACTCAAATACCACCGCAATTCAAGAATGACCCATTGTGTATTTAAGCCTGAAGATAATACAGAGATTGTTGGAATCAGCTTTACTGTAATCACCATTTATCCATTATCAATTGTGTTTTGACAGCACAACGGGGGAAAGAAAGTGGTGCAAATATAGACCTCTGTGGCACACCTGTGTATGTGACCCCGCCCCTTCAGGTCAGAGGTCAGATTGACTGAAGTGGGCGTCAGAGAGTTAGGAGGTAGCTTCATGAAGGGCCCCTGAAGCACTATGACTGACAGGGCACGGCTAGAGCCCCATACGTCAAATATACGTATCTGTAAAGGTAGAAATGCACACATAGCCTTAGTTAATGATGTCCTCACATAGTTTTCTCTTCATAGATATTGACCTACCCCCATATACATGTGTCACAAACCCCCTCCTACACACAGGAGGTGAGAGCTTACATCGGGAGACACGCACATGAACCTAAGCATATTGTACACACAGTCATACTGTTTACACTCAACACTCAACATACACACACAGACACACAAACACTCTACTTTCCCTCTGACTCATTACCATGTCTGTAAATATTGTATAGTTCTAGTTTGTGTGTGTTGAGTGTATACAGTACACATACACACACACACACACACCAGAGCGTTGGTAAGTGGTCCGCAGTAGTAGTTATTGGATTAGGAGGTCAAGGTAGAGTCTGTTTGGAAAATATGAGAAGGGAAATCATTGAGTGCCTATGTGAATACAAGATTGTACAGCATCTTTTCAGCATCACTTCTATGACTAAGCACAAAGTAGGTAAGGTTTTTCTGTACCAAATAATAGTACATGATTGCCCTGCATGTTTGTCTGAAAGACAGAAAGGGAGAGAAAGTGAAGAAAAGAGATGGAGATAAATGATAAACAGAGAGTTGAAAGAGAGGTAAGAGAGGTAAGAGACAGACAGAGGGAGAGGTATAGGTGATAGAGATAGAGAGGTAAAGAGAGAGAAGCAGCAGGTAGCTGAACTCCCCATGCTAGAGGTCATCTCCTCATATGACAGCTGAGATAGGCCTGGCAGATAATGCACCCAAATGACAGACACCAGCATGACTCCAGCAGCTCTGAGCACTGAGTCCAGCATCCATAAACATGTCACACACACACACAAACACACACACAAAGAGAGAGAGACACACACACACACACACACACATACAGACAGAGAGAGAGAGAGCGAGAGAGAGAGAGAGAGAGAGAGAGAGAGAGAGAGAGAGAGAGAGAGACACACAGAGACAGACAGACACAGACAGACATACAGACAGACACACACAGATAGACACACACACACACACACAAATGTGTGTACAGTTAGAAATGACAGAAACAAATGTCCAAGCGCACAGGCACAGATGACGTCCATGTTATCTCCCAAGAGAATTCTTGTCGGTTATTGTCACAGCCATGTATATCCCCCCTCAAGCCGATACCACGACAGCCCTCAATGAACTTCCCTGTACTCTATGCAAACTGGAAACCATATAGCATATCCTGAGGCTGCATTTATTGTAGTTGGGGATTTTAAAACCTGTTTGGGATAACATCCGGTGAAACTGCAGAGCGCGAAATTCCAAAAATGTCATACATTCACAAGTGCAACACACCAAATTAAAGCTGAACTTCTTGTTAATCTAGCCACCGTGTCAGATTTCAAAAAGGCTTTACGGCGAAAGCAAACCATGCGATTATGTGAGGACAGCACCCCATCAAACAAACAGACAATCATATTTCATCCCGCCAGGCGCGACACAGAAGTCAGAAATAACGATTTAATTCATGCCTTACCTTTGAAGAACTTCTTCTGTTGGCACTCCAATATGTCCATAAACATCACAAATGGTCCTTTTGTTCAATTAATTCCGACGTTATATCTCCAAAATGTCCATTTATTTGGCGCATTTCATTCAGAAAAACACCGGTTCCAACCCGCCCAACATGACTACAAAATATCTAATAAGTTACCTGTAAACGCTGTCCAAACATATGAAACAACTTTCCTAATCCAACTTTAGGTATTTTTAAATGTAAATAATCAATAAAATGTAAGACGGGAAAAACGGTGTTCAATACCTGATAAATACAACGTGAAGCTCGTGACCTGGAGCGCTCATCAAAACATTAGAGAGCACTCGGCTGGACCCTCGTTCTGAACTGCCTTACTTCTTCATTTCTCTAAAGAAAAACATCAACCAATTTCTAAAGACTGTTGACATCCAGTGGAAGTGATAGGAACTGCAACCAAGTGCCACAGAAATCTAGGATCCCATAGAAAACCCATTGAAAACACTGTCACCTCAACAACAACAAAATCCTGGATGGTTTGTCCTCGGGGTTTCGCCTGCCAAATAAGTTCTGTTATACTCACAGACATTGTTTTAACAGTTTTAGAAACTGTAGAGTGTTTTCTATCCACATCTACCAATTATATGCATATCCTAGCTTCTGGGCCTGAGAAGCAGGCAGTTTTCTTTGGGCACGCTTTTCATCCGGGAGTGAAAATACTGCCCCCTATCCCAAACAGGTTCTTAACCCTTTCACACGTACCATCACACATGGGGCGTTCTACAGTGGTCTCTGAAGCGTACGATCACACCCGTGTGATTAGAACACTCATTTAGAACGCTCATTTAGAACGGCCAGTTTCGAATGACGCAACAATCAACATTTGAGCTGGCCACACTTTTTTCAGAAACTATTTACACAAACACAGTCCTTACAAAGTTATGTCCAGAATGTGAGCAGTTTATTTTTGGATGTAATGTTCAGATATTACAGAAGTATCTATAGCATAACACAATCATCCTAACCGGAAAAATGTAGGCTACATTTGTCCTAGCGCTGAGGAAAGATTGACGCAACACAAGCGGTCATATTTTCTAACTCTCGGCTGACATAAACTACACTATGAATTAGCTAATAGCAAATACTATGTACAATTAATCACATCACGGGTGAGCTCACCGTTGATCAAAATAATTGAGTAAAACACTTTCTAGAAATCGAAAGTAATCCGACGATTAGTTTCAGCGCGCAGCCATGCTTTATTACCTCACAGAAACCGAAGATAATAAGAGAAGACAAGATGAGTTTGGTCTGTTTATAGTATGCATGTTGAAGGGGTGTGGTCTACCATCATTCACATCCCACATTCACTTCCTGAAGTTCTCAAAAAATGAGTGAACCCTTACTCACCTCATTTTGTTATAGCATCTTTGGTCCGACAGACGATCAAGTGAAACCCAGAATGCATTGTATGTCAACAAACATGGCTCCATACACAAAGCTGGAATTAGCTTAGCTCAACATAATCAGTACAACCTTCAAAACATTATTTTACACACATACTATGCGCCCTTTACAATTTATGCAAAAATCGGAACGCATGATTTATCACGGGTAATTGAAAAACGTAAATATATCAATAATACCACAGAAAACATTTTCTGATAGAGATTTATTGATACAAATTGCGCGTTTAGGCAGTCAATCACGGTAACCTCTCACTCCCACTCTGAGCCATTCACATTCTGGAATGGAGAGAACGTTCGAACATCACGTGCATAAAGAAAACTCACGCTGGGGCGACCGTTAGAGATATTTGGAACTCACGCCTGAAAGGGTTAACAAAGCAAATTTGAGAACAAGGCTACCCAAATTCTATCAGCATATTGATTGTAACACTCGTGCGGGGAATACACTGGATCACTGCTACTCCAACTTCCGCGATGCATACAAGGCCCTCCCCTGCCCTCCCTTTGGCAAATCCGACCACGACTCCATTTTGCTCCTCCCTTTCTATAGGCAGAAATTCAAACAGTATGTACCCGTGACAATAACCATTCAACGCTGCTCTGACCAATCAGAATCTACGCTTCATGATTGTTTTGATCACGTGGACTGGGAAACGTTCCGGGCAGCCTCAGAGTATAATATAGATTTATAAGCTGATTCTTTGAGTGAGTTTATAAGGAAGTGCATTGGAGATGTTTTACCCACTGTGACTATAATACCTACCCTAACCAGAAACCGTGGATAGATGCCGGGATTCGCGAAAACCTGAAAGCGCAAACCACCGCATTTAACCATGGAAAAAAGACTGGGAATATGGCCAAATACAAATAGTGTAGTTATTCCCTCCACAAGGCAATCAAACAAGCGAAATGTCGATATAGGGACAAAGTGGGGTTGCAAATCCCCAGATCAGCCACGAGACATATTTGTCAGGGTCTACAGGCACTCATGGACTACAAAAAGAAAACCAGCCACATCACGGACACCAACGTCTTGCTTCCAGAGAAAATAAATACCTTTTTTACCCGTTTTTTGGATAATACAACGAGTCCCTCTACCAAAGACTGCGGGCCCCCCCTCTCCCTCTCCGTGGCCGACTTGAGAAAGTCATTTAAACATGTTAACCCTCACACGGCTGCTGGCCCAGACGGCATGCCTAGCCGCGTCCTCAGAGCATGTGCAGACCAGCTGGCTGGTGTGTTTACGGACAATCTCTCCCTATCCCAGTCTGCTGTCCCCATACAGTGAGGGAAAAAGTATTTGATCCCCTGCTGATTTTGTACGTTTGCCCACTGTCAAAGAAATTATCAGTCTATAATTTTAATGGTGGCTTCATTTGAACAGTGAGAGACAGAACAACAACAACAAAAAATCCTGAAAAATGCATGTCAAAAATTTTATAAAATGATTTGCATTTTAATGAGGGAAATAAGTATTTAACCCCTCTGCAAAACATGACTTAGTACTTGGTGGCAAAACCCTTGTTGGCAATCACAGAGGTCAGATGTTTCTTGTAGTTGGCCACCAGGTTTGCACACATCTCAGGAGGGATTTTGTCCCACTCCTCTTTGCAGATCTTCTCCAAGTCATTAAGGTTTCGAGGCTGACGTTTGGCATCTCGAACCTTCAGCTCCCTCCACAGATTTTCTATGGGATTAAGGTCTGGAGACTGGCTAGGTCACTCCAGGACCTTAATGTGCTTCTTCTTGAGCCACTCCTTTGTTGCCTTGGCCGTGTGTTTTGGGTCATTGTCATGCTGGAATACCCATCCCCAACCCATTTTCAATGCCCTGGCTGAGGGAAGGAGGTTCACACCCAAGATTTGACGGTACATGGCCCCGTCCATCGTCCCTTTGATGCAGTGAAGTTGTCCTGTCCCCTTAGCAGAAAAACACCCTAAAAGCATAATGTTTCCACCTCCATGTTTGACGGTGGGGATGGTGTTCTTGGGGTCATAGGCAGCTCCTCCAAACACGGCAAGTTGAGTTGATGCCAAAGAGCTCCATTTTGGTCTCATCTGACCACAACACTTTCACCCAGCACTTTCACCCAGCTGTCCTCTGAATCATTCAGATGTCCATTGGCAAACTTCAGACGGGCATGTATATGTGCTTTCTTGAGCAGGGGGACCTTGCGGGCGCTGCAGGATTTCCGTAGTGTGTTACCAATTGTTTTCTTGGTGACTATGGTTCCAGCTGCCTTGAGATCATTGACAAGATCCTTCCATGTAGTTCTGGGCTGATTCCTCACCGTTCTCATGATCATTGCAACTCCACGAGGTGAGATCTTGCATGGAGCCCCAGGCCGAGGGAGATTGACAGTTCTTTTGTGTTTCTTCCATCTGCGAATAATCGCACCAACTGTTGTCACCTTCTCACCAACCTGCTTGGCGATGGTCTTGTAGCCCATTCCAGCCTTGTGTAGGTCTACAATCTTGTCCCTGACATCCTTGGAGAGCTCTTTGGTCTTGGCCATGGTGGAGATTTTGGAATCTGATTGATTGATTGCTTCTGTGGACAGGTGTCTTTTATACAGGTAACAAACTGAGATTAGGAGCACTCCTAATCTAAGCTTGTTACCTGTATAAAAGACACCTGGGAGCCAGAAATCTTTCTGATTGAGAGGGGGTCAAATACTTATTTCCCTCATTAAAATGCAAATCAATTTATAACATTTTTGACATGCGTTTTTCTGGATTCTTTTTGTTGTTATGCTGTCTCCCACTGTTCAAATAAACCTACCATTAAAATTATAGACTGATCATTTCTTTGTCAGTGGGAAAACGTACAAAATCAGCAGAGGATCAAACACTTTTTTCCCTCACTGTATGCTGCAAGATGACTATTATTGTTCCGTACACAAGAAAGCAAAGATAATTGAACTAAATTACTATAGCCCGGTAGCACCCACTTCTGTCATCATGAAGTGCATTGAGAGTCTAGTCAAGGATCATATCACCTCCACATTACCTGCCAGCATAGACCCACTTCAATTTGCATACCACCCCAATAAGTCCACAGACGAAGCAATCGCCATCACACTGCACACTGTACTCACTGTTCACCCATGACTGCGTGGCCATGCAAAATCAATCATCAAGTTTGCAGACAACATAACAGTAGTGGGCTTGATTACCAGCATCAACGAGACAGACTACAGGGAGGAGGTGAGGGCCCTCGGAGTGTGGTGTCAGGAAAACATACGTCAACAAAACAAAGGAGATGATCGTGGACTTCAGGAAACTGCAGGGGGAGCACCCCCCTATCCACATCGACGGGACAGCAGTGGAGAAGGTGAAAAGTTTTAAGTTCCTGGGCGTACACATCACAGACACAATTAAATGGTCCACCAACACAGCCAGTGTGGTGAAGAAGGCGCAACAGCGCCTCTTCAACCTCAGGAGACTAAATGTGGCACCTAAAACCCTCACAAACTTTTACAGATGCATAATTGAGAGCATCTTGTCGGGCTGTATCACCACCTGGTACGGCAAATGCACCTGCCACAACTGCAAGGCTCTCCAGAGGGTGGTGCGGTCTGGACAACGCATGACTGGGGGCAAACTACCTGCCCTCCAGGACACCTACAGCACCTGATGTCACAGGAAAGCCAAAAAGATCATCAAGGACAACAACCACCCAAGCCACTGCCTGTTCACACCACTACCATCCAGAAGGCGAGGTCAGTACAGGTGCATCAAAGCTGGGACTGAGAGACTGAAAAACTGTTTCTATATCAAGGCCATCCGACTCTGCTGGTGATTCTCTAATCCACCTCTACGCAGACGACAAAATTCTGTATACATCTGGCCCTTCTTTGGACACTGTGTTAACAAACCTCCAAATTAGCTTCAATGCCAGACAACACTCCTGCTCCAACTGCTTATAAATGCTAGTAAAACTAAATACATGCTCTTCAACTGATTGCTGCCCGCACCCGCCCACCCAACTAGCATCACTACTTTGGATGGTTCTGACTTAGAATATGTGGACAACTACAAATACCTAGGGGTCTGGTTATACTGTAAACTCTCCTTCCAGACTCACCTTAAGCATCTCCAATCCAAAATGAAATCTGGAATCGGCTTCCTATTTCACAACAAAGCCTCCTTCACTCATGCTGCCAAAAACACCCTCGTAAAACTGACTATCCTACCGATCCTTGACTTCGGCTATGTCATTTACAAAATAGCCTCCAACACTATACTCAGCAAATTGGATGTAGTCTATCACAGTGCCATCCGTTTTGTCACCAAAGCCCCATATACTACCCACCACTGCGACCTGTATGCTCTCGTTGACTGGCCCTCGCTTCATATTCGTCGCCAAACCCACTGGCTCCAGGTCATCTATAAGTCTTTGCTAGGTAAAGCCCCGCCATATCTCAGCTCACTGGTCACCATAGCAACACCCACCCGTAGCACGCGCACCAGGAGGTATATTTCACTGGTGATCCCCAAAGCCAACACCTCCTTTGGTCGCCTTTCCTTCCAGTTCTCTGCTGCCAATGACTGGAACGAATTGCAAAAATCACTGACGTTGGAGAATTATATCTCCCTCTCTAACTTTAAGCATCAGCTGTCAGAGCAGCTTACCGATCACTGTACCTGTACACAGCCCATCTGTAAATAGCACACCCAACTACCTCATCCCCATATTATTATTTATTTATTTTTGCGCATTTGCACCCCAGTATCTCTACTTGCACATCATCATCTGCACATCTATCACTCCAGTGTTAATACTAAATTGTAATTATTTCACCTCTATGGCCTATTTATTGCCTTACCTCCCTAATCTTACTACATTTGCACACACCGTACATGGACTTTTTCTATTGTGTTATTGACTGTACATTTGTTTATCCCATGCGTAACTCTGTGTTGCTGTTTTTGTTGCACAGCTTTGCTTTATCTTGGCCAGGTCGCAGTTGTAAATGAGAACTTGTTCTCAACTGGCCTACCTGGTTAAATAAAGGTGAAATAAAAAAAATAAAAAAATGTTAAACAGCCATCACTAACACAGAGAGGATGCTACCTACATACAGACTTGAAATCACTGGCCATTTCAATAAATGGATCACTTGCTACTTTGATAATGCCAACGTAATAATGTTTACAGATCTTACATTACTCTCATATGTATATACTGTATTTCATACCATCTATTGCGTCTTGCCTATGCCGCTCGGTCATCGCTCATCCATATATTTATATGTATATATTCTTATTCCATCCCTTACTTAGATTTGAGTTTATTAGGTGGTTGTTGTGGAATTGTTACATTACTTGTTAGATATTACTGCACTGTCGGAACTAGAAGCACAAGTATTTCGCTACACTCGCAATAACATCGGCTAACCATGTGTATGTGACCAATACAATTTGATTTGATTTGATATGTAAACACACACATACAAACACACATACACGCCACACACACACATCAGGGAGGACGTTTCATATGTGGCAGGACAGTGTGCCTATCCCTGGCACTGGCTGTCAATGCTTCTAATGGATAGCTGTGATAATGTTATTGAGGACAGGAGCTATAAAAGAGCTGACGTCCATCCATATATTAATACAATAAATCAATACATTATCTACACCCGTTGTTCCCAAACTCGGGGGGTGGGTGTTAAAATAAATCCTCTTAAGTATCCGCCCCTTTTTTTCAATTTTCACCTGAAATGACATACTCAAATCTAACTGCCTGTAGCTCAGGCCTTGAAGCAAGGATATGCATATTATTGGTACCATTTGAAAGGAAACACTTTGAAGTTTGTGGAAATGTGAAAGGAATGTAGGAGAATATAACACAATAGATCTCGTAAAAGATAATACAAAGACAAAACCAACCGTTCTTTTGTATTTTTTTGTACCATCATCTTTGAAATGCAAGAGAAAGGCCATAATGTAATTTTCCAGCCCAGGTGCAATATACATTTTGGCCACTAGATTGCATCAGTGTATGTGCAAAGTTGTAGACTGATCCAATGAACCATTGTATTTCTGTTCAAAACGGCCCAAATATGCCTAATTTGTTTATTAATAACTTTTTATGTTCAAAATTTTGCACTCTCTTCAAACAATAGCATGGTATTATTTCACTGTAATAGCTACTGTAAATTTGACAGTGCAGTTATATTAACAAGAATTACTGTGCAGTTATATTAACAAGAATTTAAGCTTTCTGCCTATATCAGATATGTCTATGTCCTGGGAAATGTTCTTGTTACTTACAACCTCATACTAATTGCATTAGCCTATGTTAGCGCAACCGTCCCGTGGAAGGGACACTGATCCAGAAGAAGATTTATTTTAAGGAACTCTGTCAAGCTTTCAACTTACTCTTGAAAGTTATAATACTAAAATGCACAAGGTGCAATTTGAAAATTGGGTAGTGCATCATCAGTTTTCCTCTTGTTACTTTAGTCATTGCATACCTTAGAGAGCTATTTATAACTTGTCTGAAATTTACAGATCAACTAGCTCATGCCAGCGACCGTATTTTAGCTAGGTTTTTTTGCCCATAGATTTTGTTGTAATGTTTGACTCACTCAAATATCACATGACATATTAGACATGGCAAAATGTATAGAATTTCAAGTTAATGTGCTTTAAAACTGTAACATTTTCTCTGCAACCCATGACAAAATGTGTAGAATTGCAGGAAATAAGCTTCAAACCTGCAAAATGTTCTCCTTGCCAACAAGAGGGGTGTGAACAGTTTGTGTCAAGAACAGTGCTTGTACCTATAGAAATAGACGTGGGGCACGTGATGTTACCCAATGCTGGAAGGGTGGCCTGGGTGAAAAGGTTTGGGAGCACCTGATCTACAGTATCTCAACAACAACGCAATGACAAAAAAATAAACACTGTTTGAAAGTCCATGACAGCCTTGAGTATGAGGTAAAAGACTTCACTTTAAGTTTGTTCATTTACATGTCCGATTTTTTTAAGAATACAGCGTAACTGAATTAGCATGAATGATGTGGCTCTTGAACACGAACCGTTTTGACCCAGCAGAATGTCCTCTATATCGTGTTCTTCAGCAGCTTATCCCTGCCCAGTTTGGCACAGTCCAGCACAGCTCGCCACAGCCTGTAATACTGGACCACCAGCACAGGCATCAGTCCAGGCATTACTGTAAATGGCCAATTAACATTTGGTATGGATTACATCAGCTGCTGTTTGGAGAGCGTTTCCAGAGCGTTTGGAGAGCATTTTCAATGAGACTGGACTGAGGCTGGGCCAGCTGTCTGTTCGGTACTGTAGGCACCGTGTCTGGGAATCAGTTTGTGAATCTGTCTGAGAATCTGGCAGAGCAAGAGTGGAGAGAGAGAGCATTGAGAGAGAGAGAGCATTGAGAGAGAGAGAGCATTGAGAGAAAGAGCATTGAGAGAGAGGGAGCGCATTGAGAGAGAGAGAGAGAGAGAGAGAGAGAGAGAGAGAGAGAGAGAGAGCATTGAGAGAGAGAGAGAGAGAGCATTGAGAGAGAGAGAGCATTGCCTCCCTCCCCTGTGTCAGTGACCTGCCCTCCCTCCTCCATCGCTTTACTTTATGAACAAACACGCACTCATGCACACACACGCATACGCTCTCTCATACACGCAGAACCCGGTGCTCAGGCACTTTAATCTGAACTGATTGCATGTCCACTTACATAAATTATAGACTGTCAGGGATGCATTATTTACTCAGCAGAATTAAAAAGACAGGTCAGCACAATATCAAACACAGAGCCAGACATTTAGCTCAGCCGGAAACAGGCTCAGCCCAAACAAAGCATCTACGTTAAAGAGATTCTCCCAGGTATACTTTTTAGCCAGTAGATCTGAAAGTAAAACTCAGGAGCCAAAAGTGGTCGCCGAAAATGGTGTACTATGTCACATATGTGTAGATATATGCACCACGTCATTGCTCTCTCTCTCTCTCTCTCTCCTCTCTCTCTCTCTCTCTCTCTCTCTCTCCTCTCTCTCTCTCTCTCTCTCTCTCTCTCTCTCTCTCTCTCTCTCTCTCTCTCTGCTGTGATCAATGAGCCATTGGGCCCACCCTGCAACCTCATTGGATAACGCTGGGCATGCCTTTTGCTAGCTGTCACTCAAATTAGTGGGGCTGAATCTCATTGGATATAGCTTGAATTGTTAGGGGGCTGGCCCACTTGGGGGGAAATGTTGGGATAATGGCACGGTACAGCTTCAAGAAAACAGTCGCTTTCAAACTTGGTGGCTAATTGAGATAAAACAGTAATTCTGCTCTTAGATTATGCATGTATGAACTATCATTCTCTGCCTCAGTACACACCACTCACACACACAGGCGCTTGGTGCCCAAAACACGGCGTTATCTGCACGTTAACAATGATGTATCATACTTTCTCACTTTTCCTTTCCCTGTCTCCCTCTCTACTTCTCTCCCTCTCATTTTGCGTCACCCACTCTCTCTTCCCCTCTCTCCTTCTCACCTCTGTCTCTCTCTCTCTCTCCAACTCTCCTCTCTTTCTCACTCTCTCTTCCCCTCTCTTCTTCTCGTCTCTCTCTCTCTTCACCTCTCCTCTCTTTCTCTCACTCTCTCTTCCCCTCTCTCCTCCACTTGCTCCTCCTTCTCTCTGTGTCATCATGGCTAGAAGAAGGCAGAGAGACCGAGTGAGTGCCAAAACGGTGACCTGGAAGCAGCATAAGATAGTGTTGTGTAGCCATTAGCGCGTGGCCCGCTTTGGTTCCCCTCCTCAGACTTCCTGCTGGAGCCCTCCAGTTTAGTCCCTGCAGAACTCTCTGCATTTTTCATTAGACGAGATGGGAGCTGACGGCAGGCCAGAAACAGTGGGGATTTACTGCAACAATATTTAGACAAGCCAGGTCGTAGAATGAGCAGAGAGAGAGAGTAAAGGGGAGAGAAGAGAGGAGAGATAAAGCGAGGGAGGATAGGAAGAAAGAGAGAAGAGAGGTGAGCGAAGAAGAAGAAAAGGGAGAAAACAAGGGATTTAAAAGAAAAAAAGAAGAAGAAAAAGGAAATGGTGAGGGAGGAAATTTAGGAGCAAACAAGAAAGATATTTTCTGTGACTTTTTTGTCACTTTGGCACGGGTACATTAGGCCAAATTCCGGATACCCAGCAGTCTATTTTATTTCTCTACAAGTCAGCAATAAAGAGCCATTCACCATACAAAGTGGCACAGCAGGCGACTCCATAGGAAACATCCCCGGCTCGCTGGAACTTTAGAACACCGAAGGCGACCCAAACTAGTGCCAAGAAATGTGAGAGTAAGAAAAAAAAAAGTTGCCTGGTCAACTTAACTCCTAAATATAGAACGTGTGTACTATTCATGTAGTGTTATTTCAACACTAATGCCCACAATCAGGGATTTGGAGAGGAGAGAGCCATATAGCCACCCCCCTCCATCTCCTGAACATGTATATTCTGGGTGAGAGAAAGAGCATCAGGCGAGACCCAGAGGACTTGCTGTTCAATAAAAGAGAAAGCCTTTGACATGTAATATGAGTGGGATGGGTTTCAATATAAAAGAACAGGAGGGGAATTAGAAGGATGGAGAATTCTCTCAGATTTACCACTGTGAGAGAATTGTGAGAGGGGGGAATATGTGTGTGTGTGTGTGGTGTGTGTGTGTGTGTGTGTGTGTGTGTGTGTGTGTGTGTGTGTGTGTGTGTGTGTGTGTGTGTGTGTGTGCGCACATACATGCGTGAATGGGTGCATAGGTGTGTGTGTGTGTGTGTGTGTGTAAGAGAAATATGACTGACCGACATAGAGGTTTTTCTTCTTGACATTACAGAAGAGTCTATGTACAGTTGAAGTCGGACGTTTACATACACCACCACTCCACAAATTTCTTGTTAACGAACTATAGTTTTGGCAAGTCTGTTAGGACATCTACTTTGTGCATGACACAAGTCATTTTTACAACAATTGTTTACAGACAGATTATTTCACTTATAATTCACTGTATCACAATTCCAGTGGGTCAGAAGTTTACACACACTAAGTTGACTGTGCCTTTCAACAGCTTGGAAATGTGATACATTTCATGGCTTTAGAAGTTTCTGATAGGCTAACTGACATCGTTTGAGTAAATTGGAGGTGTACCTGTGGATGTATTTCAAGGCCTACCTTCAAACTCAGTGCCTCTTTGCTTGACATCATGGGAAAATCAAAAGAAATCAACCAAGACCTCAGAAAAAAAATTGTAGACCTCCACAAGTCTGGTTCATCCTTGGGAACAAACGTACTTTGGTGTGAAAAGCGCAAATCAATCCCAGAACAACCGCAAAGGACCTTGTGAAGATGCTGGAGGAAACAGGTACAAAAGTATCTATATCCACAGTAAAACGAGTCCTATATCGACATAACCTGAAAGGCTGCTCAGCAAGAAAGAAGCCACTGCTCCAAAACCGCCATAAGAAAGCCAGACTACGGTTTGCAACTGGACATGGGGACAAAGATTGTACTTTTTGGAGAATTGAAATGTCCTCTGGTCTGATGAAACTGTTTGGCCATAATGACCATCGTTATGTTTGGAGGAAAAAGGGTGAAGCTTGCAAGCCGAAGAACACCATCCCAAATGTCCTCTGGTCTGATGAAACTGTTTGGCCATAATGACCATCGTTATGTTTGGAGGGAAAAGGGTGAAGCTTGCAAGCCGAAGAACACCATCCCAACCATGAAGCACGGGGGTGGCAGCATCATGTTGAGGGGGTGCTTTGCTGCAGGAGGGACTGGTGCACTTCACAAAATAGATGGCATCATGAGGTAGGAAAATGATGTGGATATATTGAAGCAACATCTCAAGACATCAGTCAGGAAGTTAAAGCTTGGTTGCAAATGGGTCTTCCAAATGGACAATGACCTCAAGCATACTTCATACAGTTATGGCAAAATGGCTTAAGGACAACAAAGTCAAGGTATTGGAGTGGCCATCACAAAGCCCTGACCTCAATCCTATAGAACATTTGTGGGCAGAACTGAAAAAGTGTGTGCGAGCAAGGAGGCCTACAAACCTGACTCAGTTACACCAGCTCTGTCAGGAGGAATGGGCCAAAATTCACCCAACTTATTGTGGGAAGCTTGTGGAAGGCTACCTGAAACGTTTGACCAAGTTAAACAATTTCAAGGCAATGCTACCAAATACTAATTGAGTGTATGTAAACTTCTGACCCACTGGGAATGTGATGAAAGAAATAAAAGCTGAAATAACTCATTCTCGCTACTATTTTTCTGACATTTCACATTCTTAAAATAAAGTGGTGATCCTAACTGACCTAAGACAGGGGATGTTTACTAGGATTAAATGTTACGAATTGTGAAAAACTGAGTTTAAATGTATTTGGCTAAGGTGTATGTAAACTGGTATATTCTACACTGGTGATATATCATAAGACTATAAGCCATGTCTCTCTATAGGACCACACTACTTTCTGACTTTGTAAAGCATAATTTGAATACATGTGAATTCAGACCTCCAACCCTCTATGGCTTCAGTCAGTGCAGCCAAAGCTCCTATGGAGTCTACATCATACATAAGAATCACTGAGGTCTCCAGCAATCTTAAACAGGCCCTTTACATTAAGTAAAGCTGCAGGTCAATCTCATTACCAATGCCATTACCAGGGATGCACTAAGCTAACGTAAGTAGGTATTTGCCTAATTGCTTTGCACTAAGGATGTAGTTACTTAAGGACCACTAAGTGATAGAAGGAGGGTCCTAAAAGATCCAAGATGGCCCCAGTGGGGCCCCAGTATGATAGAGAGGGAAACACTGAGTTGATTTATAACAGTAGCACACCCTCCCAGAATCATGTTCAGTGATAGTAGAGGAGTTTAAAGGAGGACACATTACGCCATCCCATACACACACACACACGCACGCACACGCACGCACACACACACACACACACACACACACACACACACACACACACACACACACACACACACACACACACACACACACACACACACACACACACACACACACACACACACACACACACACACACACTGGTGGTCTGCTGTCCTGATGGGACACTGTGGAATAGTGTGCTTGTGCTTTGGACAGGGGGAAGGTTTCATTTTAAGTAGGTTTTCCATTGCAATTAAGTTCTGGCCTGATCTCTCCTGACATGGTAATTGTTATTTCAAATGCACATTAATAAATCATTGGCTTCTAGTTAAGAATTAAAATAGGTCTCCACCAGTACTGCCTGGGCTGCCCTAGACCACTGCTCCTTTGCACAATAACAACACAAGCACACACACAAAACACACAGACAAGCAAATTATCCAAGCCGAACCGTGGATGCCGTAACTTTGTTTACTGCAGGCACTTAGTGAACACATCGAAATGAACCAGGAAGGAGGGAAGAAAGAGGAGGAGTCTACAATCATAAATGCAGTATACAAACTCTGGCAAAAAGGACATGTTTTTGAGCACTTCCTTAATACGGTATGCAAATGTTTTACCTCCCCCTTCCTCTCTCCATCCCTCCTTCCCTCTCTCCCTTCATCCATCCCTCGCTTATGCTAAGACTTGAGGGTTGTGGCCCAATACAAAATTTATGCTGAATAATGCGAACTGGCCACATCTTGCGCTCCCTGTGCTGTCTCCTCCAGGGCCCCTGGTCTCCTGTGGTCGGCACAGAGCACTTTAGCCATCACTGTGAATTAGTGTGAGACCTGTAATGCACCTTTAAGTACACAAGGCCTTTTAAGCCAGCGCGAGGTCACGTCCACACACAAAGATAGAGAGACACACACACACACCTCTCAGAAGGCTAAATATAAAGCCCAACCTTTTGAACATGTCCCTCACTCGCCCCGGACATGGAGGGAGGGGGGAGAGGTGCAGACGAATATGCATTTTTCTCTGCACTCTCATTCAAATGGAACAGGATGGGGGAATAAAAACGAGTGGAGAGAGGGATGAGGGAAGTGATCCTGAAGGGTTTAGAGATGACGTTGATCTCCTTGGTTACCATGACGTCTTGAGGAGGTATTCAGTACACCACGTTGGCAGTAGCCCTGCATACAATCTAAACACATCCTTTAAGTCAGCACACTTAATAGGATTTTCATTGGGATTGCTGATAGTATGGATAGATGCTCACCAGAATGAACTTGGATATGGGAGTGGAGAAAGGCTAAGCTATTTAGTTGAAGCGGTCTGAGCAGATGGAGGAAGGTAGAGAGGCTTAGAAATGTTTACAACTGTGAATAGGGCAGGAAGATATGGCCAAAATGTCATATCCAAATATTGTTGTCATTTTTACTTGACGGTATTTTATGTTTCTGAATAATAAAACTTCTATGTTTCATTGCAGCGAGTGCAACAAATGAAATAGAAGTGGTTTTAATTGTCTTTCTCCATTCTGAAGATTTTATACCTAACCAAACTAGATCAAAACTGACAGTGAAGTAGTCGAATTTGTAGAACTTTTCATTTACTTAGCACTGTATCAAAAAAATCTTTCTAGAGATTATTGTAAAAATCCCTACCGTTATGTGGATCCATACCGTTATCCCTTAAAATATGATATATCTCCCAGCCCTAGCTGTGACCTATATCAAGTACTTTTCTTTAACTTTTTTGGTAACAGACTGTAGGTCATATTTTCTATGCAGAACCCAAACTTTCGCTGAAACCCAAGAGGAACTATGACCCACCAGAGGGTTCCGACCCACCAAAGAGGAATCAACGTCAAAGTGACAGAATGGAAACGTGCCGGAGGTGATGGGTTAGTGGTGAAGGGGAGAATGGGCTTTGTATTCAGTTTAAAGACCCCTTGAGACACCCCCCTCCATGAGAAGACCCCATAGTCTGAATTCATCCCCACTTCCGAATGGACAGATGAAAAGAGGAGAGGAGGAGAACATGGCCTCTCACTCGTTCGAGGAAAGATAAGGAGGAAGGGGGTGATCTTATAAGAGAGGGCAGATATGATCAGCTGATGAAATGACAGGTCAGAGAAGTGAAGAGAAAGCAAGTAAAATAAGAAAGACAGAGGAAAAAGAGAGGCAGGTTTCAGGGTAGGGGACTGAAGAGAAAAAAAGCAAAACGAGACAGAGGTTGCTGAGTTGGATTAAGTGGTTAAATCTCTCCTGTGAGTGTTGTCAGACAGGGGAGCAGAGAGGTCAGATAAGGGTTGCTTTATTGCAGACTCAGAGCAGCACCCTCAGACAACAGTGCTGATAGGACAGAACACACACAATGCACACGTATGGTAAAGTGGGGGTGATGGCAGGCTGGACTGAGTACATCTGAAGACACTAACAGCCATAGAGTTCGTATATCTCAAATTAATTATAGGATCTCTATACTAACAGCATTCTGGCAGCGCGCACACACACACCACACACACACACACACACACACACACACACACACACACACACACACACACAGAGACACAAACACACTGTCTGTCCACTAGTGCAGAGCGATTGACCGAAATGTAATTTTTTTTCTGGTTATTTCACATCTAATTAACCAATGTCGGTTCAGTTACTTGAATTCCATTAGTTTGCTTCATTTTTTTGTGAGCTCAACACAACATAATTCACGAGAGAAATTAAGTCAAAAACTATGTGGGACGCTGGGCTGATAAGAAGTTGTAAATGTGTTTTCATTAGGCAAATATTCAACCTAGTTCAGCGCTAAAATGTGGTAATTAACTACAACAACCATAATCCATTGCACTTGTTCTTTCTGGATATGAGACCGCATGAGAGAGGAATAACAACACAACAACGAGAGGGATAGAGACAGTTTATGAGGTAGCTACCCGATTAATAGTTGTTGTAATTATCAACAAGCAGCCTTGAAAGTATGCCTTATCTACTTTGAAGAACTAGCAAACTGATTTCGTGAGCCAGCTAGCTACTACTAGCTTAGCTAAATAGGATCACTCGTTCAATGGGGAGCAAATCAAATCAAATTGTATTTGTCACGTGCGCCGAATACAACATGCGTAGACCTTACAGTGAAATGCAACTTACAAGCCCTTAAACAACAATGCAGTTTTAAGAAAAATAAGTGTTAAGAAAGTATTTACAAAAACTGAAGGGAAATTTTTTTATTTAAATAAATTAATAATTCATATATATAATGTATATATTAAAATATTAAGAAAACATTTAAATAATACAATAATACAACAACAAAAAAGCACAGAGATAATGTTAGAAGGTTGTCTGGTTGTCTGGGTTACTGCTACTGTCTGAGCAGAGATGAGATGATAACTTTAAGGAATGAAACATAATAAAGTCATCAAATACAAACCAAGTAATATACACAACTGAAATATTTGATTAAAAGTAAGAAATGTAATAAATGATGGTTTATATGTGATACGAAGTAATGGTCATTCACTACCATCATGGACTCCTATTACAGCATTCAACCCGCTGTCAGTGTCAGGTAAAAGGCTAGTGATGGCTGAGGACAGCTCTAAAATCTTTTTAATGTCATTATTTCGTAATGCATCTAATGTTTAAAAAGAAATAATCAAAACGGAAATCGAAAACCGTGATTTTTTTTATTTATAATCGAACCAAAACTGAATCGACCTCAAAAAGCACTAATCGCTCAGCACTACTATCCACTCTAATTGGCTGTGTGTTGGTGGTCCAGCTGGACATGCCTTCTGATTGGCCAGATTCCCCATGGTCCAGTCCCATCCCCTCCTGGTATCACACCATGAAAAGAGCTAAAGCTGTATCAACTCCAAATAATACATTGTGTTGGTTAACCATCAAGGCTAGCTTGGCTTGCGAGGAACCCTGCCTGTTCAGTACAACCGGCTCTTTAAATCCCTCCATGGTGGAGGCCTCCTGCACTGTGCTGCCCTGGCCTGTCCTGCGCTACTCTAACCCTGCCCTAACCCATTTCCAGCCTGTTTCCCTTGGCTCTGACTTCCTGCTCAGACACAGGTTACAGGGAGGTAATAGCTGCCTCAGCCTGTCCAATAGCATTACCCTCAGTGCTCCACTCTGCTCAGCTCTCCTGCCAGCTCTGGCCACTGCACCTCCAGTACACTGACGACCACATTCGCTGACCCCTGAACAGTTCTTGTAAAGAAAAATATTGGAGATATGTCTTGTAGGCAGGGTGGAGAAGGGATACTGTTCTCACAAATATGTTATGTAGCTACATCACATACTGACAACAGAGCATATCACCTTTCTGCCAAACCTTGACACTTGATTCAGTTCTTGCAAGCAGTTGCTTAAGTAATCTGAGAATGTTCCTTTAGAAAACATTCCAGAAACACAAACATTCTTGGAACATCTCTAATGGGGTGGATATTTCTAAAAAAGTTTGTACCCAGTACAAAAGGAAAACGATTTGAAGGGTCAATAGTTGAAGGTCTGTGTGGCCAGCCCTGCCAGTGACCTGGGATTAATCAATACACTGGATGGTATATGGTCTACCGGGAGGCTTGTGTTACCTCCCTACTACACAGTCAAACACATGCACACACACACGCACACACACGCGCACGCGAACACACACACACACACACACACACACACACACACACACACACACACACACACACGTACACACACACACGTACACACACACACACACACACACACACACACACACGTACACACACACACACACACACACACACACACACACACACACACACACACACACACACACACACACACACACTGACTGTAGTGACTGCTTTGACCCTAGAGAGAAAGGACAGCTGTGTGTGTACTGGAGCAGTAACCCTGGTGTTAATTATAAATCAATGGGCCAACTGTAAAGGCACACAGAGTGCATCCTGCCACACATGACTTCTCCCATACATGTCAACATCCATAGGGTCTAGCCGTTTAAACCAAAGACCTATGAAGTATTAACGATTACAACAGATGGCTCACAACCAGAATAAACATGTTGCAGCGATACCGGATAATGATATGCAGGAAACAGACCAATGGATCTTTGTATATAGTTACAGCTTCGCTCTAAAGGAAGTAAGAAATGATCCTGAAACAGAGATACTTCTGACTGAGTAGTGGAGAAGTAGTAATGGCTCAGAGGGTTGCTTTAAAATGCGACTGGAAAGAGAGAGATAACAAACAT
>NC_138308.1:18500000-18502500 GCF_965601325.2 Salmo salar | reverse complement strand
AGTCTGAAAGACACACACACAAACACACACAAGCGTGCACATACACAGGCACGGACACACCCCAATAAGCAGACAGTTCTTAGATGGGGATACAATACATACAGATAGATACCCCCCTTTCAAAACATAGACAAGCGGATCCCAACGCGCCAGAATATGTGGCCAATATTTGCTGTTTTAAACACCTTCAAATCCTCTTAAAGCCTTGCCATTCTCTCTTACATGTCTCTCTGCTTTTTAAATTCACATTCTGAAAAGTTCTCCAACACTGGTCCACTGTAAATAATTCATTTTTCATTAAAAACTCATTACAGCCAAATTCACAACGTTTATGATATCTCGGAGTAAATGACTTTAGCTGATATATGAGGCAGAGACATAAATAGATTGAGTGCTTTAATGTGATTGTCATTTTGTAGTTTTCTCTTTGTGGAAAGAGAAAATAGTGATGAGTCCAACATGGGGGGAATGATGAGAAAGAGAGAGAGAGAGAGGGAGAGGGAGAGGGAGAGAGAGAGAGAGAGAGGGAGAGAGAGAGAGAGAGAGAGAGAGAGAGAGAGAGAGAGAGAGAGGGAGAGAGAGAGAGAGACGTATGTTTATTAGTGGCACATGGTGTGGCTGTGTGCGTTCGGTATTCCTCCTCCGTCTGTGGCCAGTCAATATGTTGTGAGATTATTCAGATCAGTGCAAGGTTTAACTCTCCTCATTGACTTAAGGTTTAGTCCAGTTAAAAAGCTGACACACTCCATTACCAGGAACATTCCTCTATTGATTAAACCATTTCAGGGGCTGGACTTGTCCCGAGGAGGAACTCCTCAATGCCTTTCATTATTTATCTCTCTCGCTCTCTTAAAGATGTGAGTTATGTGCATTGGTAAAGTGGTTTATGTAAGCCTGATCATTCCTGTATCGTCAGACTTTTAACGTGTTGCCTTGTGAAACTAATCACCCATTTCCCGGCCTATAGTACCGTTATAATACCTTAGCAAAACTGCAGCAAAGGCTATGGGACAAAGCCTTGAAACATTCACTTCTCAAGTCTGTTGTGAATTGTTGGAACCAGTTACCCAATCAAAGTCATTGACTGTCGGGAGAGTCTGGTGTTTTTTAAACGTTTTATAGATGACTCCGAGTTCAACATAAATAAAGATCAACACCTATGGAAATGGTGGCCAGAGAAAGCAAGTCATTATGGACAAAATGTAATGGAAGGGAACACATTTTTTGGTTTGGAATGGAGCCCAAACTCAGAAAACTGTTGTACTCTATGCTACTGCTGTGACCCATACCCTATCATTAGACTATTGGGACCAATGCAGAACTACCTCACAGCTTCCCTCCTCATTTAAAACCCATCGGCCAGTCGGAATAACTCTGTGTGTGGCGGAGGCTGCCCAGAACAACACACCCTAACACACACAGGCCTGATTGCGTGCGGCACCTCCTTGTGATTGCATCTTTAGTGAGTAATTATCCCCGTCTCTCACCTACTCCCAGCCAGATGACTATCTGATAGAGTTTTTCTCTTTGTGGACAATGTCTTTATTCACGGGAGCCCACACTACATAAGGACTTAAACTCACTCAGAAACGGCCCGACGGAAAAGTGGTAACGTTGGTTCACTCAGTCAATAATAATGCTTCGGTTCATTGCAACTAACTAAACACATCACAGACAGTTGAACCTGTCAAGTGTCAAATGTAGCATGCATGAGTTTACAGCAATAATGGCTGAATGCAATTGGCCAACCCAAACCGTAGACAGTGATCCTATGCCAGCTTTGCATTTTATCCCAAATGACTAAAGCTATTATCTACAGCCAGCTGATCCAAGGTCAGTTTTGTGTTTATACCACTAAGCCGTTCTGTACGGTGTTTGTGTATTCCACTCTACACAGCAGAGTCCATTTACCATGTTTACCACACTCCATAACTAATTTACCTCTTTGTGTTTATTAGGGAATAAAAGTCCTAATCAGCATTAGGTCTAGAGAGGAGGAGGGGGAGAAGAGAGGAGAGGGGGAGAAGAGAGGAGAGCAGGCTATTCTTCAGCCTAATGGCCAATTAAGGCCTTCTAAATGAGAAGGCAGGAGAGCAGCATCTCCTCACAACCCCCTGTGAGACTCTCTGCTTGAAGAAAACTTCACAACCGCTCTCTCACTGGAACATTGACATGTTCTCTGGACACACACACACAGAAACACACTTTCTCTCTTTTTCTCTCGAACCTGGTTACTCAAACACATGGTCACTCACTCGTATGGTCGCTCTCTCAATCACTCTCTCTCTCTCTCTCCCTTTCTTTTAGTGATAGAGAGAGAGGAAAAGAGAGCAGCAGATTTGAGCTGCATACTTGATCAATTTTGCCCAGTCTAAATGACCTAAATAAGGAATTCAATACCCTAGGTCTGAAAAGGGAGCTTAGTCCACATATTTATTGAATCCAGACTCTTTGTCCACTGCCAGAATATTATGTGGTTTTCTGGGGGTTTAGACTTTGC
>NC_138308.1:18405000-18495000 GCF_965601325.2 Salmo salar | reverse complement strand
ATGTTTGAAAGTAAAACATGTTTTGTTAATGTTCTCTGCAGTGGCTTGACATGTGCTTTAGAACATGCTGCTACAATGATCCTTATTTATGACTAATGAGCACATTATTGGATGTGACACAAGACAATTAGGGTATGATAAACCTCAACTCTGTTGATTTCATGGAATAGAATTCATTTCATTCTCAAAACGTAAAGGTAGACTCAGCGAGGAGACGTTGCAACAGGCAGCACCACATACATTGAGATGAGCCCGATGCAAGACGTTGCTCTCGCGCAGTCCCACAGAGCATCTGTGCATGTTCACGAGATCGCTTCACGCTGCTGCAACGAGGTCGCTAGAGAGTTTAGCGCTTCAACTCTCTGAGTTGTTGCGGAAATTGACCCGATATTGTGTTCACATCAGGCATGCAACGTCATCTTACTGAGTCTACCTTTAATTCTAAAAAGTGGGTCTAGAGATGACTATTTCAAGGTCATTCTGCTTCCTCTGTGTTGTCTTGTTCCGGGAGTGGTGACTAAATAGGGAGTGTAGTGTAGAATCAGGCCCTCTGCTGTTTCTTCAATACCTACAGTCACCTGATGAAGGATAAGTGACAAAGAAGCCACACAACGGACAAAGAACAAGACATCACAACCAATGATAGAGATGACTTAGCTGGGAGCATCTTTTTTTATGTTGCCACTGTCTTACGCAAAACACCTGAGAGGACATTACTGACGCACTGTTCCTAGCTCCCTGAACCTAACATCAACAATTAAGACCAAACCCAACGATCACAGTTCAGACCGAACCAAACGATGCCTGTTGTTGTTATCATTACTCTTTCATGTTGCCCCTGGAACCGAGTGTCCTTGACGAGATACCTCATTAAGGGTGTATGTTGTGAGGGGTTTAGGCAAAAGGGAATTACGCTTGGAAAATAAAGAAATACATTTTTTGTTATGAAGGGTTTGTTATATCAGGGTCTACCAGAGATACCACCGTTATTTCCCAAGGTCCTTATATGAGTTTGACCATTATCACTTTATAGGACAATAAGAACTACTGACCATACATTTAGGAATGGGGGGGGGGGGGGGGCAGTCCAGTACCCCCACAGCTAGACGAAAACAAAAAGAGAGGATGAAAACAGTTGCTTAGCCATGTGTGCAACACGAGAAGTTGAGAGAGACTTTTCATCTTTTGAGGGAGATGTTAAATAATGAAGTTGACACTGCTGCCCAGCCCATTAGGCTTTTATGGACCATTACTGTCAGGGTTAGAGGACACTCAAGATCTAGTGGACCATGTCACACACACACACACACACGGTAGACAGACATGCACGCATACACGACAACACTCACACACATTCAATCAACCCTCCCAAAAACACACACACGCTGACAGTTCTACGCTCAATAAATGCAGTGGGAATCGTCCTATTCAACGGTATTTCTGTTCCTCCCAGTTCCTCCTGTCGTCTGCGGTGCGGATTACAGCAGTGCTCCAGGGGGATATCTGAGGTAGCGCAAACTGTAACAGAGACGTAGACTCCCCTCTCGCTAGGTATTAGCCATCAGTACTGGGGCAGGAGAATAGGTGGTGTGTGTATACGGTACAGTGCATTCGGAAAGTATTCAGACCCGTGCCTTGTTCTAAAATGGTTTAAATAATAATTGTTCCTCATCAATCTACACACAATACCCTTAATGACAAAGTGAAAACAGGTTTTTCAAAATTTTTGTAAATGTATTAAAAATAAAAAACAGAAATATCTTATTTACATCAGTACTCAGACCCTTTGCTATGAGACTTGAAATTGAGCTCAGGTGCATCCTGTTTCCATTGATCATCCTTGAGATGTTTCTACAACTTGATTGGAGTCCACCTGTGGTAAATTCAATTGATTGCACATCATTTGGAAAGGCACACACCTGTCTATATAAGGTCCCACAGTTGACAGTGCATGTCAGAGCAAAAACCAAGCCATGAGATCGAAGGAATTGTCTGTAGAGCTCCGAGACAGGATTGTGTCGAGGCACAGATCTGGGGAAGGGTACCAAAATATTTCTGCAGCATTGAAGGTCCCCAAGAACACGGTGGCCTCCATCATTCTTAAATTGAAAAAGCTTGGAACCACCAAGACTCTTCCTAGAGCTGGCCGCCCGGCCAAACTGAGCAATCGGGGGAGAAGGGCCTTGGTCAAGGAGGTGACCAAGAAACCGATTGTCACTCTGACAAAGCTTCAGAGTTCCTCTGTGGAGATGGGAGAACCTTCCAGAAGGACAACCATTTCTGCAGCACTCCACCAATCAGGCCTTTATGGTAGATTGGCCAGACGGAAGCCACTCCTCAGTAAAAGGCACATGACAGCCCGCTTGGAGTTTGCCAAAAGGAACATAAAGACTCTCAGACCATGAGAAACACGATTCTCTGGTCTGATGAAACCAAGATTGAACTCTTTGGCCTGAATGCCAACCATCACGTCTGGAGGAAACCTGGAACCATCCCTATGGTGAAGCATGGTAGTGGCAGCATTATGCTGTGGGGTTGTTTTTGAGCAGCAGGGACTGGGAGACTAGTCAGGATCAAGTGAAAGATGAACGGAGCAAAGTACAGAGATTCTTGATGAAAACCTGCTCCAGAGCGCTCAGGACCTCAGACTGGGGCGAAGGTTCACCTTCCAACAGGACAACGACCCTAAGCACAAAGTCAAGACAACGCAGGAGTGGCTTCGGGACAAGTCTCTGAATGTCCTTGAGTGGCCCAGCCAGAGCCCGAACTTGAACCCGATCTAACATCTCTGGAGAGACCCGAAAATAGCTGTGCAGCGATGCTCCCCATCCAACCTGACAAGAGCTTGAGAGAATCTGCAGAGAAGAATGGGAGAAACTCCCCAATTACAGGTGTGCCAAGCTTGTAGCGTCAAAGCCAAGAAGACACGAGGCTGTAATCGCTGCCAAAGGTGGTTCAACAACGTACTGAGTAAAGGGTCTGAATAATTATGTAAATGTGATATTTCAGTTGTTTATTTTTTTATACATTTGCAAAAAAATCTAAAAGCCTGTTTTTGCTTTGTCATTATGGGGTATTGTGTGTAGATTGATGAGGGGAATTTTTTAATCCATTTTAGAATAAGGCTGTAACATAACAAAATGTGGAAAAAGTCAAGTGGTCTGAATACTTTCCGAATGCACACTGTGTATTTCATTTGTGTGTGTGCATAAGTGCTCTAATTAGTGTGTGTGTGTATGTATTTGTGTGTGTGTGTGTGTACGCACACACGCGCGTGTATGTTCGTGTGTGTACACTGCACGCGAACTTGTGTGTGCATGCTTGTGCGTGTGTGCACGTGTGTGTGTGCATGTGCGTGTGTGCACGTGTGTGTGGTGGGGGTGAGTGATGCAGTGGCTGGCTCCATTCTCTACCTCGCTGTCAGGAAATATAATTTGCGCCTTCAGTGCTTCACCTGGCATGCAAATTTATTTCCCTAATAATCTGAGTGCGAGATGGCCCACCAGGATTAATGACAGCATTCCCAAACGCAGACCGCTGCCTCCCTGGACCGTCGGGATATTACCAAACTCTGACATGGAAAAATTGTGTTAGTTCTACAGAGGAAAACGCAGGGATATTTGTCCTGCTCGACAATATAATAGGCCGGCGCATCATCAGATTGCAAAGTCATTTCAAAAACCTTGAATACAAATAATGGAGAAAGGAGAGAGAGGTGGGGTGGGCGGGAGAATATATGGTGCATTTCCTAATCTGGTGGGCGAGTTATACTTCATTTCAGGTGTGAAGGCTTCGTGATGACACACACACACTGGGGCGGACGCTGGCCCTTATTTAAATGAAGCTTGCCGCATTGTGCCGAGCTCGGCTCTTTCCCGGGACACATCCCTTTTCTCTCCACCTTCATTAATCTTAGAGGCTGTTTTAGAATATCTCCTCCAACCCCTTCTTTCCTGGGGTTTTAAAGCAAACAATGAAACATGGACAGAGGAGATGTATTAATTACGACTGTGTGTGTGTGTGTGTGTGTGTGTGTGTGTGTGTGTGTGTGTGTGTGTGTGTGTGTGTGTGTGTGTGTGTGTGTGTGTGTGTGTGTGTGTGGTGTGTTTGTGTGTGTGTGTGTGTGTGTGGGAGGGGCGGGGTGGACAATGCGCCTTTGCAACCCGCCGGCTGGATGCAGATCTGTCACCGGGGGTGGCCGGGGAGAGGAGGAACAAGAGAAAGAGGAACCGTAAGAGAAAGAGGGGGAATAGAGAGATCGAGATGGAAAGGTAAAAGAGACAAACAAAGAGAGAAACAACAAGAGAATAAGAGAGAGAGAGAGTACAACAGAGAGGAAGAGAGAGAGTAAAACAGAGGAAGAGAGAGAGAGAGAGAGAGAGAGAGAGAGAGAGAGAGAGAGAGAGAGAGAGAGAGAGTGACAGAGAGAGTGACAGAGAGGAAGAGAGAGAGAGAGCGAGAGAGAGAGAGAGAGAGAGAGAGAGAGAGGAGAATGGGTGGGGGGGGGCTTGGAAGAGTGAAAAGCTAATTAAAAAGATAAGTGACCAACAGTGCTCCCCTGTCAGGAGTGGGACCCACCCAGGAGTTAACCCCTTTGTGGCGGCTGGCGGGCAGTGACATCACAGCTTTGTGTGGCCGACAGCGTGATGGAGGAGCTTGCTGTTCTCAGGTGATGCTCTACAGAGTCCAGGCTCACACACACACACACCTCCTGCCTTCTACAGCTCCACTGATAAAAGCACAAGGAATTTGCAGTGACTATGAACAGACTCTCTAATACTTGTCATTATGGTGGTAACAGGTTGACACAAGGAACAACATCTACTGGAGTACATTTACATTTTAGTCATGTAGCAGACATTCTTATCCAGTGCAACTTGGGATACGTGCCTTGCTCAAGGGCACATCAACAGATATTTCACATAGTGAACTCAGGGATTCAAACTATACACATTTTAGTTACTGGCCCAATGCTCTTAACCGCTAGGCTACCTGCCAACACAGTAGGAGTGGGAGGTCTAATGAAAGGCTTGTTGTCAGGAGCTTTTCCTTCACCCGCCCCCTTTTCTCTCTACTGAACTGACCTGAGCTAAAACTCTATTTCCCCCTAGTGTGCCCCCTCCCTCCCTCCTTCCCTCCCTCCTTCCTTCCCATCTCGCTCTCCTAGCTCTGCCATCATAATGATCGGAAAGAATTTGTGAAAAACGGCCTGTGTGTGTCTCTCTGCACTGCCATTGTCCAGTGTCGGAGGCCAAGAGCAACAGAGAGAAGGTCCAGGTCGATAGAGTTCACAGACACTGAGAAAACAAGACTCTCCATCACTCTCAAAACCCTCCCTGTCCCATCACATCAGGCACAGATAAAAACACATCTCTTTCCCAGGTACACTCAGGTCTGTGTCTAAACTCCTCTTCTAAGGATCCATTGTGTAAGCAATTTTTCACTACAACTACATCTATCTTAACTATTTGAATCGTTCCCAGCAATTAATCAGTCTTAGGAATCATTCTACAAGAGTTGATTTGCAGCGTTTTTCTGCAGTTATTCCAATGACTGTTAAATTACTGCTTAGGTAGAATTTGACCAGGATCAACAGAGAAAGACTGATCTACTGTACTGCAGCCCATTCCATTGCCACGAATGAGGTGTTTAGTCCAAGGTACAGCACTCCTTCCCTCCCCAATCATAATGAAAACAAAGTCCCCTGTTTACCTGGCTTCAGCAGGTAGCAAAATACAGAGGTGAAGGTCAGGGTTCAAGGCCAGCCTTCAATAATGATGAGATATGACCTTACCACTTCTTTAGTATGTGTCTGTTATTTTTTTATGGCGGGGTGTGTTTTAGAGGGGGTGTTTGAAATTCCATTCTGATCACTAGAGAGTCATAGGGTCCAGTTCAGCCACGGTCATCAGCATTCTAAGAGAGAGCACGGAACTCACCAGTGACCAATTAGATAGAGGCTGCAAGGAGGTGTGGAGCCAAACAAACACATCTGATTGGCTAGCAGGGAAACTTGTTGTTCCGATGGTCCTGGGTGAGGACACAGTGATGACATGAAGGGCATTATCTCCACAGATACTAGACCTTCTGACAAATACGTTTATGCACACACAATCTGCTGGGTAGCATTGAAGCACAGAGACCACAAACTCAGATAGGTCTCATTACATCTGAAGTCTCCACTTTACAAACTAGATCTCAGCCTCTACAGCTCACACTGTAAAAATATAGTAGTTGTTATAACTAATTATTATTAAGTGACTGGTTACACAGCCTTTTTTCGGTTTACTGAACTTTTCAGAGCAAATGTTACCTGAACTAAAACAAATTGTTGGCCCAAAGCTCCAACTTAAGAAAGCTTTGGCAAAGAATACTGTGTAACTGGTTACACAAACAGTTTAACATAGAACGTTTACATATTTAATACTTGCTTACCTAGATTATTAAATTGTGGATGTTCATTTACACAGTCATTATTATTCAACATGTCTTCTCCTGGGATTTGAACTGACAACCTCTTGGTTCATGGCATTCTAATCTTCCTGCTAGGCCACCATGTCTGTGTCAGCTGTCAGTTAATTAGACTATTCTCTTATCATGGATTTGATTTACATATGTAAGCAATTAGAGTTTTTTTTTAGTATAGTTGTCTAATGTTGCTGGGACATATTACTCTGTTTTAATGTTACTCCTTAATCACTATGATAAATACATTTGTTTTTATTGAGTGTACTTTTAACGGAGCTAAGATGTACTTTGAAGCGCAAAGTGTAGCAATACAGGTGAACTCAGTTATTGACACAGACATGGTGGAGTAGCAGGGAGTTTGAAATGCTTTGAACCAAGCGCTTGTTCAAATCCCAGGTGACTAGATGTTGAGTAGTAATTACTGTATAAATGAACATGCACAATGTAATTGTGTGTCAAATATATAAGTCGTAATCATTGAATTGTAAAAGCAGTGTGTGTAACTAGTTCCACAGTCCTCTTTTTATAGGTAAGACGCCCAAATAATATTTTTCGAGTTGAATGAACATATGAGACAATTTGAGCAAACACATCATTTTAAGTTGACAATCAATCTTTGCCTACATTTTCTCATGTTGGAGTTAAGTTTGGGCCAACTAAACATGTTAGGTTCAGTTGACGCTGAACGAAAAGTTGAGTAAACAAAAAAAAGTCTGTGGAATCAGATACTTAATAATATTTAGTTGAAACAACATTGTTTAACAGTGTGAGATGGACTTAAGAACAATTGCATTGCCAGTCACAACACCCCTAGTGACTTCATTACCAACACAAAACGGCAGGAACAAATCCTGTTTTCCAATTCAGTTTTCATCAACTTGAAGATGGAATGTTTTCACTGTCTTCCAAATGTGTTCTCAGTGGAGCTAAAGGCACAGGAGATTGTGTTGAGTATTCATGGAGTCCTTATTCATGTTATAGAACAGCCAACCCAGTACTTTGACCTTCTAAAGGCCTCTTACAGTATGTCACTGTTATGACGCTTGTAGAAGATTGAACTGGTTAGGAATCACCTGTCCTGGTCCTTCTACACTACTGATTAAGACACACGATCAGCGAGCTTTATTAACAATGTTTCTCATCCAAAATGGCTATTTTATTCAAACCAATGAATGCCTAATTAAATTCCTAGATGAGGGGGCAATGATACCAGATAGTGGCCACTTTGATTTGGGTTTTAAAGTGATTAGCTAAGGTTTGAAATGAGTGAGCACCGTGCTGAGGACCCCTCTAACAAGTTAAACAAGAAAAATAGCCACAGTCGCCTTCTGTGGCAGCAGCTAATTGGCTTCATATAATGGGCCACTGTCAATGCTGTCAGTCCAATGCAATGCTCTTCATTTTCTGTTTCATTTTCATTTCTTTTTAATTACCTAGGATTGCTGTGGCTTTTGTTATCGATGAAGGAATACAGAATAAAGTAGGCGTTAGAAATACCCACCGATAATGTACTGTTGCGGTATTTAAGAAATGAATAGCGCATTCACACAGTGTGAATTTGTGTCGGCTGATTGCAGTGGATCACGCACTATGTTCAAGTAGTATCCTGTATGATTATTCAATTATATAATATGTTTAATTATACATTGGATTATAATAATAATATAGATAATATATATTGAATTCTATAATAGTAAAAGGGGTGGAGGAAACAAGCATTGGTACTTGTTGTAGTATTGGGATGAGTTTAAAGCCATGAATCAGAATTATGACGTTTTGTTTGCCTGCAGGCCCTAATGTCTAACTGTGTTACACTCACTCTAGAATGCCACAGCATCACTCATCACAGTGCAACACACACACACACGCACACACACTGTCACGGTCGTCGTAATAATTGGACCAAGGCGCAGCGTGAGTAGCGTTCCACATCTTTATTATAATGTGAAACTTAGCAGAATACAAAAACAATAAATGAACAAACGAAACGTGAAGACAGTGAAGTGCAAATAGGCACCAACACAAAAACCAGATCCCACAACCAACAGGTGGGAAAAAGCTGGCCAAATATGATCCCCAATCAGAGACAACGATAGACAGCTGTCTCTGATTGGGAACCATACCAAGCCAACCTAGAAATAAAGAAACTAGAATGCCCACCCTAGTCACACCCCGACCTAACCAAAATAGAGAATAAAGGATCTCCAAGGTCAGGGCGTGACACACACGCACACACACACACACACACACACACACACACACACACACACACACACACACACACACACACACACACACACACACACACACCACACAGACTAGCCCTACTTTATCATGCCTTTACATTGCCAATTTGGACGTTTCCAAATGACAAGGACAATGAATTTCCAGGAAACAAGAAAAGAGCTGATACATGATCTTTTATTCATGTTTCACTTAACCTTTACATTAAACTGTAGTAACAAAACTCATCCACAAACAACCTAGAAGAAATGGATTAAGTTGGTGAATTGATACACTTTTGTCATTATTTATATGGCCTGTTGAAGCATCCAGTAGCATGCTTGCTCACAAACACTCTAAAATGAATAGCGTTTGGCCCGGCCTGGAGGGTCCTCATTTCATTTCCTCTCCTCCCAGACCGTTAAGTGTTTGTTGACAGACCTACAGACTTGGCTTGTTTGGCTTCTCCCAACTCCTAAAACAAAAGGTCAACCAGCTTCCTCAGCCAACCCAAAACAGAACCCGGGGAAAATGCCCTTCTACACCCACATCTCAAGAGCTCTCAGGAAACAAACAAGACCCCCGCTGCCACGGCAACCAAGTTTACCAACATGTCGCTATGGCGACAATTAGCAAAATAGCCAAATTGTGGCCTCCTTTGGCCAGACAGGCTAACAAAGAGGAATGAACTGGAGTAGCACTGAATATCATGAACCAAACCTCAAAATATAAGAATTTAAACACCAAATAAATCTTTGAATATAAAGGTTCTCGGACATGAATGTATGTGTCTAACACATTTTATTAAATCAGCTTATAAGGTCAATATCAATATTACTACATAGGGAAAATATCTATGTAATTATCGCACATAACATGTATTATACATATCACACATTACTGTGAGGGTGTATGCACCGCATTATTTGGATCTCTATTGTTGCCGTGGTTAATGCGTGAGAGCGCTCATTATGGGTTGTGTGGTTCAGGCCATCAGAAAGCTCTTGCCACACTGTCTCTGTGGAAATCACCAAGCCCATCTCACTGCTTAGCAACCAGCCCCGGGGCCTGTTTTGCACAGCTTAATTCAGATGAGACGAAGACGCACGTGATTGGCTCAGTGGCCCACTCCTCCCCTCCCTCTCTATCTCTTTCTCGCTCTCTCACGTTCTATATCTCGATTTCACTCGCCCTCACTCTTTCGCTTACTATAGCAGCTTCACTGTTTCTCTCAACCTCAGTCTCATTCTCTCTCTATCCCTCGTTCTACTCTCCCCCATCCTCTCTCTCCCGCTCTTTCCGCTATCTATCTATATGAGCACACTGAGGTGATGAGGGAGGAATCAACAATGGCTGCTGTGACTGTGCGAGCAGCAGCTGCTGTCTTGCACTGCACTGCCTGATGGTAGCGAGGACTGGCCCAGACCAGACAGCAGCACTGGACTGAAAGGATTCAGGGAAAACACTAGATAGACAGCTGCTACAGATAACCCTTGTCATCACAGAGAATACACTAAGCTAAGCTAATGTTCACCTTATGTTAGCCTGCAATGAGCAGAGAGGAGAACCTCAGGTTTCAGGTTTAAATAATAAATAACAGTGTAATTGACTCATCATCTACCGCTATATAAAGACAATACAGAGGTTAATGGCAGGGGATTCCAGCTAGCATGTTAGCCGGGCTAACTTAACCTACCAGGTACTCCATACTTTTCCACTGTAGTCCCACAGTGCAAAGTATGTATGTTCACCAGTCCTATAACAATGTTTCATTGCTGTACAACTACAATTTCATACAGTGTGTCACACTGAGAGGGAAAGTGGAATGAGATGGTTCCTGACATGGACTTACACGGCAGACACACCATTTAACATCTTCACCGATGGCGGGTCAATTACCTGGGTGTAATTGCAATAATTCCAATACCGCCGCAGTCATGCTTGACAGTTTCCAGACCAGGTCCTATAATTGCAGGTTGATATATGCAACTGGAAATCAAAGGGGGCTCGCAATGTAGCGTGGAGCACTAGGCTATGACTTCCACTGTGGAACAGTTGATAGCTAATGCAATAAAAGCTGGAGTTATTAGCAGGTGTTGTTAATGGCAAATTGGTGTGAATGCCAAATCGTCAGGGATAGGATTGAATAAGATGAGAGGGGAGGGGAGAGAGGAGAGGGTTTCGGCAGTGCCGTGACATAAGTCTGTAGCAGTAAGTTGGAATGAACTGGGAGTAGACCATAGATTCCAAAGGTATTGACTTACAGAAATTGGACATTGTCTGTGCGCCTGTGTTTTAGAGTGTTCAGTTTTTCCATTACCTTCAAACCTCCTAAGTGCATAAGTCGTCTGGAATGTTTCCCCATGTGATTTGTGTGCAAAGTTTTCCTTGCAACTGTCCTACACTTTTGGAGGTTTAGGCCCAGGTTGCTGTTAAGCACTTTATGGCAAATGCAAAAACAAAAAAACAACTCCACCCCCAAAATATATATATATATATATATGCACTACATGACCAAAAGTATGTGGACACCTGCTCGTCGAACATCTCATTCCAAAATCATGGGCATTAATATGGAGTTGGTCCCCCCTTTGCTGCTATAACAGCCTCTACTCTTCTGGGAAGGCTTTCCACTAGATGTTGGAATATTGCTGCGGGAACTTGCTTCCATTCGGCCACAAGAGCATTCGTGAGATCGGGCACTGATGCTGGGAGATTAGGCCTGGCTCGCAGTCGGCGTTACAATTTATCCCAAAGCTGTTCGATGGGGTTGAGGTCAGGGTTCTGTGCAGGCCAGTCAAGTTCTTCCACACTGATCTCGACAAACCATGTCTGTATGGACCTCGCTTTGTGCACAGGGTCATTGTCATGCTGAAAAAGGAAAGGGCCAAACTGTTGCCACAAAGTTGGAAGCACAGAATCGTCTGGAATGTCATTGTATGCTGTAGCGTTAAGATTTCCCTTCACTGGAGCTAAGGGGCCTAGATCGAACCATGAAAAACATCCTCAAACCATTATTCCTCCTGCCTCCAAACTTTACAGTTGGCACTATGCATCCGTCGGACTGCCAGATGGTGATGGGTGATTCATCACTCCAGAGAACACGTTTCCACTACTCTAGAGTCCAATGGCGACAATCTTTACCACTCTAGCCGACGCTTGGCATTGTGCAAGGTGATCTTAAGCTTGTGTGCAGCTGCTCGTCCATGGAAACCCATTTCATGAAGCTCTCGAGGAATAGTTATTGTTGCTTCCAGAGGAAGTTTGGAATTCGGTAGTATTGCAATTGAGGACAGCTGATTTCTACACGATAGGGTCTTCAGCACTCAGCGGTCCTGTTCTGTGAGCTTGTGTGTCCTACATCTTCGTGGCTGAGCTGTTGTTGCTCCTAGATATTTCCATTTCACAATAACAGCACTTACAGTTGACAGGAGCAGCTGTAGAAGGGCTGAAATTTGACGAACTGACTTGTTGGAAAGTAACTGAGCTCTTCAATAAGGCCATTCTACTGCCAATGTTTGTCTATGGAGATTGCATGGCTGTGTGCTCGATTTTATACACCTGTCAGCAACGGGTGTGGCTGAAATAGACAAATCCACTAATTTGAAGGGGTGTCCATATACTTTTGTATATATAGTGTATATAATAAAAAACAGCTACATAAATATTACTTGACTGATTGCTTGATTGAGCTGTGTCCATCGAGACTATCCAAATGTCAGTTGGAGACTTCATCAAAAAGACCACACTCAGGGCTACCGCTGGTCTTTCATGTGGTAACAGAGAAACCGGAGACAGTGAGTGAGGTTTAGTCCTGCGAGCGCCCACATTCCCTCACATGTCTCTAGAAGCTCCAAACCACAGCTCTCTCATGGTGGGTATTCCAGAGACTAGCTAGTGGCCAAAGAACACTGTGAGGAATATTCCTGAACTGATTCCAGGAGCTAGCGCAACATTAGGATTTACGGCAGTGGAACCAAAAGCACTCAGGGACAATCCCCATCTATATATAGGCTTTAAAGAGCAGACTTATGAGTACAGATGATTTCAAAGGACAACAAATTCTCAATAACCTTGCAAATGGCCTTTACACTGTTGAAATAAGCCTGGTGGCCACTGAGCTGCCACCAAAAAACAAGATAAAAAAATGATAGAAAGTCATTGAAATGCCTTTTACAGACACCTTCACATGAGCATTTAGCCACAAAAGACATTCAGAAAATTAACTTGGGCAACTGCTAATATGAAAAATACCTAACAACTCCAAGATGGCTTTGTATACATGGAACCTAAATTGCACTTTTCTCTATGCACAGCACTCAAACCATTTAATTTCCTTCAAGAGCAGAGCAGAAAACAGGACTATGGTGGTGGCCGTCCTGCTAATAGGCATGGAATGATGACAGATATCATGGAGTGGCCGCTCCGGAATGACTGGGAGGGAATTAATAAGCAGGAATGGGTTAATAGTGCATAAAGAGCCAGCAGGAGAACGGTGAGAGTGTGAAGCAGGCCCCTCTGAAGTCAGCTGTGAGTAATCAGCCCATGGTGGGCTTCTGATGATTACCATAACAAGGCAATTGGACGTGAACAATTGATAATAGTATGGACATAGAAGTGCGTTGGGGAGGATCTCTCTCTCGCTGGGCGAGTTGCTTAACTCATACATTCTTGCACTCTCTCTCCAAGGGAATAGACGAGGGGCTGTAGTAGCAGTAGTAGAAGCAACAGTCCACCCCCTTCCCCACACCACCCCATCCGGTCTTGGTCAATGTTCTGAAACATTTCAGACGTATGGATTTTGACAAGGCCCCTCGCGCTCTCTCGATCTAGGTTGGTTCCCCCCAATTTGGCATGTGTCCACTCAATGTATATAAAACAGGAAGTCAGTTCTCAGCTATGGAGCTAGGAAAATACAGAGGGGAATGAGCGTGTTGAAAGCCTATATGCTCCAGGCTTTGCACCATTTGATTCCAGTGTGTGGGGAGGAAACGTTCGCCGTCTCAGTCCGTTGGACGATCATCATGCCCTGGCATTACACTGATCAGATTATGATCCCCCATATAGTATGTCCCCACACTGCCTTTAATCACATGTACAGTACATTCCATGGAAAGAAATACCCTGCTGTTTCTGCAGTTAAGCCATTATATGATAACACATAAATAATAGTCATGTGGGAATATTAGCCAAAGACCTGGAGCAGTTGAAAATCTGTACTACTACAGGACGTGGAGCTCCTTTGAAGAGCCATTCATTTAAGATATTGCACAATCAAGCAGCAGGGTCAACAGTCACAAAGGTCAGAGGTCACAGTCTAAGAAAACACCCGGTATAGAGTGACGATAAATGAAGAGAGAGGTTTGAGACAGAGACTCACTGATCGGTTAAGGGGGTCTGAAAAGGAAGGATAGATGAATGAATGAGAGTGGCGGTTGAGGCGGAGAGTTGGTAGAGTGGAGAAAGACTAAAATGTTAGCCACCTCTTGTCGCTAGTCCCTGCCCTTGCCTAGTGTTTAACGATTTCCAGAGAGCGAGAGACAGTCACCCCTGGCAATCTCCCTGTGTGCCTGGGTGATATGCTCAGCAGAGAGGGTCATCAACCGAACACCACTAGATGTAAACCTCAACCCCATCATCTAGTCCTGCAACTGTCACACAGGAGCTTCCCCTCGACTTCAAAATTCACAAACACAAATATTGAAGAAAACAACCACCACAATTTTCACAGACATTACTCAGAAAGAAGAAGAAAAAGTCAATAAGAAACGCTTAAAAAGTGGAAACCCAACCATGAAGGTTAAAGGTCATTCTGTAAAAAAGAATGTCCCATCTTTGAATCTGTGATGAATGTGAAATGAGAAGATGGTCTAGTGTTCTGTTACTGAACAGACTATAAAAGGGAGAATATAGTTAATGAGTCATTGGGTCTACTGCACCCTGTCCAGGCCCACCCACACACCACCACAAGCACCGTGCACCCAAACACACTGGCTGGCGGTACAGAACATTAGGTACAGGACTTAGAACTCAGAGAAAAAGACAGTGAGACAGAGGGACAGGGAGAAAGATAGCTAAATAGGAGAGAGGGAGAGAAAGAGAGCGAGAGAAAGAGAGAGAGAGGGAGAAAGATAAATAGATACATAGGAGAGAGAGAGAGAGAGAGAGAGAGAGAGAGAGAGAGAGAGAGAGAGAGAGAGAGAGGGACAGGCAGTGAAAAGTGCAATGTAATGTCAATAATATTTTCCATTTAGTTTTGTTTTGGCTTTCATACCATGTCATATCAAATAAAATAAAATGTTATTGGTCACGTAAACATGTGTAACAGATGTTATTGCATGTGTAGAAAAATGCTTGTGTTTCTAGCTCCAACAGTGCAGTAATATCTAACAATTAATATCTAACAATTTCACAACAATACGCACAAACCTAAAGTAAAGGAATGGAATTAAGAATATATAAATATTTGGACGAGCAATGTCAGACCGTGATAGACTAAAATACAGTAGAATAGAATAGAATACAGTATACACATATGATATGAGTAATGCAAAATATGTAAACATTATTAAAGTGACTAGTGTTCGATTATTAAAGTGGCCAGTGATTTCAAGTCTATGCATATAGGGCAGCAGCCTCTAAGGTGCTAGCGATGGCTATTTAACAGTCTGATGGCCTTGAGATAGAAGCTGTTTTCAGTCTCTCTTGATGCACCTGTACTGACCTTGTCTTCCGGATGATAGCGGGGTGAACAGGCAGTGACTCAGGTGGTTGTTGTCCTTGATGATCTTTTTGGCCTTCCTGTGACATTGGGTGCTGTAGGCGTCCAGGAGGGTAGGTAGATTGCCCCCAGTGACGCGTTGGGCAGACTGCACCACCCTCTGGAGAGCCCTGCAGTTGCGGGCGGTGCAGTTACCGTACCAGGTCGTGATACAGCCCGACAGGATGCTCTCAATTATGCATCTGTAAAAGTTTGTGAGGGTTTTAGGTACCAAGCCAAATTTCTTCAGCCTCCTGAGGTTGAAGAGGCGCTGTTGCGGCTTCTTCGTCACACTGTCTGTGTGGGTGGACCATTTCAGTTTGTCAGTGATGTGTACGCCAAAGAACTTGAAGCTTTCCACCTTCTCCTCTGCGGTCCTGTCGATGTGGATAGGGGGGTGCTCCCTCTGCTGTTTCCTGAAGTCCATAATCAGCTCCTTTGTTTTGTTGACGTTGAATGAGAGGCACCACACTCCCAGGGCCCTCACCTCCTCCCTGTAGGCTGTCTCATCATTGTTGGTAATCAGGCCTACTACTGTTGTGTCGTGTGCAAACTTGACGATTGAGTTGGAGGCGTGTGTGGCCATGCATTCATGGGTGAACAGGGAGTACAGGAGGGGGCTGAGCACGCAACCTTGTGGGGCCCCAGTGTTGAGGATCAGCAAAGTGAAGGTGTTGTTTCCTACCTTCACCACCTGGGGGCGGCACGTCAGGAAGTCCAGGACCCCGTTGCACACGGCAGGGTTCAGACCCAGGGCCCCGAGCTTAATGATGAGCTTGGAGGGTACTATGGTGTTGACTGCTGAGCTATAGTCAATGAACAGCATTCTGACATAGGTATTCCTCTTGTCCAGATGGGATAGGGCAGTGTGATGGCCATTGCATCATCTGTGGATCTATTGGGGCGGTAAGCAAATTGAAGTGGGTCTAGGGTGTCCTGTGTGGCTCAGTTGGTAGAGCATGGTGTTTGCAATGCCAGAGTTGTGGGTTCAATTCCCATGGGGGACCAGTACGAAGAAAAAAAATGTATGGAATGTATGCATTTGCTACTGTAAGTTGCTCTGGATAAGAGTGTCTGCTGAATGACTAAAATGTAAAATGGTGTCAGGTTGAGACTGGTCTACTACTTTAATGTATTGTTATTCTCATTAATATTGTTGTTGTAATTGCTGTTAATGGTAATCCCATTTCCACTACTACTATTATTATTTCTGTTGGTCCCACCATTTTTGTTATATGTATACTTTGACAATGTAAGTAATATAACTATTGAAGTCTATTGAATTCAATTGATAGATAGGAGAGAGAGGGGGGAGGGATAGAGAGAGAGAGAGAGAGAGAGAGAGAGAGAGAGAGAGAGAGAGAGAGAGTATATGTTTGTAGCTGTGTGAGAGCGACAGAGCTGCGTACTACACACACAAAGATGAGAGAGAGTTGTCAAAACCACGCTAGCCATCAGCTCAGTGCAGCACTCCCACGCAGCACCACTGAACTCTCCATGCCCTGGAAAGGACTGTCACTGATTATCATCTCAGATAGGATGTGTGTGTGTGAGGGTTTGACTGAAATACTCTCTATTGTAAGACACTATTGAGTACATCAACCTCATCTCTACTGTGCAGCGTGTGCACACTGGTACAAGTTGGATCCTGGAAGAGTAGCTGCTGCATGTGCACCACCAAATGGGGATCCTGATTTAAAAAATCTAAATAAAAGATACACAAGAGTCTCTGTGAAAGCATTTAATTATTTACATTTTTTACCATTTATGAAGCCATGCAAGAACAGCGTAGAGCTTTTTTTTGGGGGGGGGGGGTTGGTGATAGTTGGGCTGGAACCAGTCATCTTGCAGTTGTGTGGTAACTTGTGCAATAAAGGTCCAAAACTCGTGACATAGCTGGTTCTGGAAAGAGGAGCTTTCAGCTTGACATTTAACAGAAGGGAGAAAAAAATGTACACTTTACACAAGGTGAGAGACATGGTCTAATGTACATACACTTTACACACGGTGAGAGACATGGTCTAATGTACATACACTTTACACAAGGTGAGAGACATGGCCTAATGTACATACACTTTACACACGGTGAGAGACATGGCCTAATGTACATACACTTTACACACGGTGAGAGACATGGCCTAATGTACATACACTTTACACACGGTGAGAGACATGGCCTAATGTACATACACTTTACACAAGGTGAGAGACATGGCCTAATGTACATACACTTTACACACGGTGAGAGACATGGTCTAATGTACATACACTTTACACAAGGTGAGAGACATGGCCTAATGTACATACACTTTACACAAGGTGAGAGACATGGCCTAATGTACATACACTTTACACAAGGTGAGAGACATGGCCTAATGTACATACAATTTACACATGGTGAGAGACATGGCCTAATGTACATACACTTTACACATGGTGAGAGACATGGCCTAATGTACATACACTTTACACACGGTGAGAGACATGGTCTAATGTACATACACTTTACACATGGTGAGAGACATGGCCTAATGTACATACACTTTACACATGGTGAGAGACATGGCCTAATGTACATACACTTTACACACGGTGAGAGACATGGCCTAATGTACATACACTTTACACATGGCGAGAGACATGGCCAAGACTTCGTGGTTGCTCAGGCTCAAAACTTTGTTTCTGAGAGCCAGAGGCTATGTTGAGAATTCCCGAGTTCAGCGGTGGAATTTCTTTGTTGAAAGGATTATGAAGGAAAATCTTCTGGTTAACCATCTATTAAAAGAACGCCCACACGATGTCCACATCAGCAGCTTTACTGCCGTATAGGCAAACACGATTGAGAACTACAGTATAACTATGTTATAACAGCAGATCAACACAAGAACACAACAAGTCCTGGAAAACATATGTTTATGGATTACAATTCAAAGCATGTTGGCCTGTGGCTTAAACAGGACCTGAACAAGGGTTACAGCAACCCAAGAACATTCCCAGAACATTAGCTAATGTTGTAATTAGGTTACGATCACAATCACACCATAAAACAGAATACCCAAAGTCTGTGTGTATGAATGTGTGTGAATCATACACAGGGCTAAATGGCTGAGGGGGACAGACTGCAGACGTAGAGGGACAGCCAGCCAGATGGTATCCTCACTGTTCAGCCAGCATGGATATTAGATCCACCACTGGGGCTAAACCTCCCAGGCCGCACCCGAGCCTGGGCCGCGGGTACAGCCTTAGCCTGCTGGCAGTGTCCCTCGCCTGGGTAAACGTCCAGGCCCTGACAGCCTGGCAACCAACAGCACATGGCCTTACAACAGCTAAACCCTGCCAGCTAAACAGTGCAAAAAGTCTCTAAACTCCTCATCTAGACCCTCCCAAAGGATAGTACATCCACATGTTTTGTGTCCATTTGAACTCAGGGGAGTGTGAGACTTGTAGGATGTTATTGAGCCTATGGTAACATATGGCTACCAGCTCATACAAAAGCTTGTTATAGCCAAAAAAGCATTTTAGAACAGTATGTGTGTGTGAGTGTGTGGAGACAGATGTCGGAGAGACAGCGGTCCCCTATCGCTTTGAGGTGCTACAAGCTCCATGTTACCTGGGGCTGCTGTGCAGCTGTCCTGAGCTGATCGCTGTCCCAGCCCTACAAATGCATGTGTGTGTGTGTGTGTGTGTGTCTGTGTGCATGCGGCCATGTGAAGTTAACACGGCGTCCCTGAGCTCAAAAACATACAAAACATACTCAGCGCACACACAAACACACAAACACACATACACACATGCTGACTTGGATGCCAAAACACAGAGGGTGGGAACCCTCTTCATCAACACAGGGAACTCAACTCCCATTTGCAAAGACGAATTGGACAATCACATTCAAAATAAATTGACAGCCTTTCTAACTAAAGCAACTTTGGCTTTTCAAGTTTTTCTGACTGCCTATTCTCCCTCTCACTCCACCCCCCTCTCTCTCTCTCTCTCTCGCTCTCTCTCTCTCTTCCCTAAAGCTCTCTCTGTGTATACATACACACAATCCTCAGCTCGGGAGTTGTCAGATTATGGGCGACTCAAATTACGTTTCCTTGACATGACCTGCGTCACAGCGGTGGCGAGCTCACACAATCAGCCAGGGGACTCAATCTATCGTCTCCCCGAGTTAGAAAGTATGACAGAAGAACGTATAAAGAAGGGGGACTCCTTTTCTCCACAGGATGATCATGAAAAAAGGGGAAGTATGGTGGTGGATTTGCAGTCCGGCTATCAGCAGCCACAAGGCCTGGCGCGAGACAACATGACAGGTGTAAGTTTCAGCAACTTAAACAGGCAGATTAGCCACTAGTGCTACTCATCATATGCATTCCTTATGGGAGTTAAGGCCATTTGAAATGCAGGGCCAAAGGCAAGATTACAGAACCACAGCCCCATGGAGAGAGGTGTGCTGCAACTAAAAGCCCAGATTTGAATAATTGTACAGGCTTAACGCCCCGAATCAGCATAGAACAGAACTAATGGATTATTACAGCCAACTTTGGACGGCTTTGACTTCCTGACTCAATGAAATACCCCTGTGCTGGGTGTGTGTGATTGTGTATGTCTAGGGAGGGATGTGTGTATATTTGCACGCTACAATGTTAACATATGTGACTGCTGTTCCAGTGTGGTGCTCTTAATTAAATAACCAGTGCCTTAATCTGTGTGTGTGTGTACATGCGTGTGTATATGCAACCGTCAATGTGTGTGACTGTGGGTGTACCCTACAGGTCGAGAGGGATACATCAAACAAACACAAGCCACTGTTCCAGCTCTGCACTTTAACGCTGGTTAAGGCTTAGCGATGAGTAAAGCGCTAGACAGAAGAAGGAGGGAAAGAGCTGAAGAGCTGTTAAAAAAGAGAAGAGCGGAAGAATGGATAATGAATAGGAGGGTGGGAGCAAGTCTCGTGTGATTTGTCTGGTGAAATACTGAAGAGTGCAGTTCAATTTATTCAACCTGTTGAAAGAGTGAGAGGGAGAGTATATATTTAGTATGAACGGGTGGGCTAGACCCTGGGGAGAGATTGATGAAGAGAGAGAGAGAGAGACAGGAGAGAGAGAGAGGGGTAGAGATAAGGGGGAAGAAGGGGATGGAGAGACAGTCAGAGAAGGAGTGAAAGAGAAACAGATGGATAGAGGGAGAAAGAGAGAGATGGAAAGAAAAGTAGATGAGAGGTGATGTTGCGTGCTCTCTGGTCTTTCTGTAATCAGTACTCTGATGGTTAGTCTCCCAGGTGCAACGTTGGCTGACGCCATGTTTATTTCATACAGCCAATCACGATAATCTTGTTATTACCTCTCTGATACACATCTGGCCGTGTGACTGCATCTCGCGGTGGAGGCTCCTCGGGGGTGGTAGGGGAAGACCATCCTAATCAGTGAATTTCAAAACATTTTAAATAGCGAACAGAACATTTTTTATATTTTTTAGATAAAACTACACTTAATATATTCATGTCACCAAATTATTGATTAAAACACTGTTTTGCAATGAAGGTCTACAGTAGCCTCAACAGCACTCTGTAGGGTAGCACCATGGTGTAGCCGGAGGACAGTTAGGACAGTTAGCTTCCATCTTCCTCTGGGTACATTGACTTGACCTAGGAGGCTCATGGTTCTCATCCCCTTCCATAGACTTACACAGTAATTCTGACAACTTCCGGAGGACGTCCTCCAACCTATCAGAGCTCTTGCAGCATGAAATGACATTTCTTCAAAAATTAAGAACCAACAAAGAGAGAGGAAGAGAGAGAGCGATATTTTGTTGTATTTTTTTTTTACTTTCAATTACTTAGCTAGCTAATGCAGCTAATTTAGCCTACTCAACAACCTAACTCAAACAGAGAGGAATGCTATTCATGTTAACTAGCTGGCTAAGGCTATCCAACACTCCAACTATTTCAAGTCAAGGTAAGCTTCGGGTTTTATTTATTTATTGCCACCAGGGCCAACCGGTGTAACTGCTAAACTGCTTGCTTTACACTGTACTGCGTGATTGTACACATGGATTGGATTGTGGGTTTACTAACGTAGTTCTAGTAGCAATGTTGACTATGACATTAGCTAATATGTTGACAATAATGTAGGCTGTGTGTAGAGGTTAGCAGGTTAGCAGTTATGATGTGAAGGTTTGGCGTGGAAAGGTTTTTTCACCTGGTCACAGAGAGCTATTGTGTTGTGCACTGAAGTCAACAAGTGAAGGGAAAATGTGAGAGGAGGAGAGCAGGTAGATGTGATGATGCTGATTGTGGCTGCTATGAAAGTGAACTGTGTGTGCTGGTGATCAAGGGTGTATTCATTCCGCCGATTCAATAGCAAAATGTTTCTTAAACGGAAGCAAACGGAACGAAACGGGGTTGGACCTACGTGAATTTGTCCAGTAGAAACTCTCGTTGAACATTTTGCAACTGTTTGTACAAATAATTACACTCTAGATCAGCTAGATGCAGGCAAGAAAGTGCAAGGTGGTATTGTATGTGTCATTGTCTGTTACCTTGATTACTCACATTTGTCTCTCAACCTGTGTACCTGTGTTATAAACTTTTAATTATAGGCTTGGTTGTAGCAACCTCATGATGGGTATAGGGAACATTTTTGTATCATGTAGTAGCCTAAACCTATTGATGTTATATTGAGCTGGGTGAATGGAGTATGAATGACAGTCATCCGATATGAATTAATAGAAATAAGGCAATACTTATAAATCAATAGAAAAAATCATCCTCTCTTATCTTATAGGGACAGACGTTCAGCTAGCGGAACGCCTCACCAATATCCAATGGTATAGAGTGGCGCGAATTACAAATACCTCAAAAATGCAAAAACTTAAATTTTTCAAACATATGACTATTTTACACCATTTTAAAGACAAGACTCTCCTTTATCTAACCACATTGTCCGATTTCAAAAAGGCTTTACAACGAAAGCAAAACATTAGATTATGTCAGGAGAGTACCCTGCCAGAAATAATCACACACCCATTTTTCAAGCTAGCATATATGTCACAAAAACCAAAACCACAGCTAAATGCAGCACTAACCTTTGATGATCTTCATTAGATGACACTCCTAGGACATTATGTTATACAATACATGCATGTTTTGTTCAATCAAGTTCATATTTATATCAAAAACCAGCTTTTTACATTAGCATGTTTTGTTCAGAACTAGCATACCCACCGAAAACTTCCGGTGAATTTACTAAATTACTCACGATAAATGTTGACAAAAAACATAACAATTATTTTAAGAATTATAGATACAGAACTCCTTTATGCAATCGCGGTGTCCGATTTTAAAATAGCTTTTCGGTGAAAGCACATTTTGCAATATTCTGAGTAGATAGCCCGGCCATCACGGCTAGCTATTTTGACACCCACCAAGTTTGGCACTCACCAAACTCAGATTTACTATAAGAAAAATTGGATTACCTTTGCTGTTCTTCGTCAGAATGCACTCCCAGGACTTCTACTTCAACACCCAATGTTGTTTTGGTTCCAAATAATCCATAGTTATATCCAAATAGCTCCGTTTTGTTAGTGCGTTCAAGTCACTATCCGAAGGGTGACGCGCCGGCGCGTATCGTGACAAAAAAATTCAAAATATTCCATTACCGTACTTCGAAGCATGTCAAACGCTGTTTAAAATCCATTTTTATGCGATTTTTCTCGTAAAATAGCGATAATATTCCAACCGGGAGACGTTGTATCCGTTCAAACACTGATAGAAGAAAATGGAGTCGTCACATGCATGCGCGCACCAGTGTCATTGTTCTCAGAAGTACCACTCTCCAAAACCCCTACTGTTTTTCGCCCAGAGAAACAGCACCTTCTGAGAGCCAATGAAAGCCTTAGAAAATGTCACGTTACAGCAGAGATCCTGTATTTTCGATAAAGAGGCTACAGAAGGCCAACAAATGGTCAGAATCTTCTCAGGTTTTGGCCTGCCATATGAGTTCTGTTATACTCACAGACACCATTCAAACAGTTTTAGAAACTTTAGGGTGTTTTCTATCCAAATCTACTAATTATATGCATATTCTAGTTTCTGGGCAGGAGTAATAACCAGATTAAATCGGGTACGTTTTTTATCCGGCTGTGAAAATACTGCCCCCTATCCCTAACAGGTTAAACAGCACTGACCGCCACTAGCATCTCTACAGCACTTTGATTTCTTCTCTGCTTTCACTTACATTCATGTTTACTACAACTACTCACTGCCTCCATTAACCTGTTTGACAATTCCACTTCCGTAAACAAAAGGCATTAGTCTTTAAGTTGGGTCATAGAGTAGTTTTTGGCTTTAAGATTCTGGAAAATAAGATTCTGGAAACATGTAGAAGTTATAAAGTTTTGCTAAAAGATTTAAATGTCTACATGCAGGTATGCAGTGTGAGAAAGAGGTAGAGAAGAGAGAGAGAGAGAGAGAGAGAGAGAGAGAGAGAGAGAGAGAGAGAGAGAGAGAGAGAGAGAGAACTGCCAAGAAGGTAATCTATGAAGTGTCAACAATCAAATCCCACACAGACCAGTGCGCTGAGACAAACAAACCCCAACATATGCAAAGCTGCGGACTGTGTCTTCACTTTTTAAATGGTGTGACCCACACTTTAGATATAGCCAATAACAACACCTGCTTGGAAAAAAGACCAAAGATCATTTTTTTGAAGAGGACAGGGCAAACACCAATTGCAGCACTCTCAATGCACTTTCGAAGATACACACACCTACAAACATACGCGCACACACATACACACACACACACACACACACACACACACACACACACACACACACACACACACACACACACACACACACACACACACACACACACACACACACACACACACACACTGCATGTACACACACTAACAAAAAACATAAAAGCTCTGACATACAGTATATATCTCCCTAGATATTAATGTTATGGGCAAACCATATTTTGTTGTCATGACAACTCATCTGCAGTGACACAAGGGGACTTTGACATGGATTGTCCCTGGATGAGAGTCGGGACCAGAATGGACACGGACACAGGAAGCTGAATTATTGGCTAAATCCACATGTCAATCAAACAATAACTGTGTGAGTTGGAGTCTATTCATGCTGCCCTCTGTGAAGACACAAACCAGAGCTTGCTTTTCTCTCTTTCAAATAATATATTACTTGTTGTTGTAATGGTTACAACAGAAAGACCAAACTTTTGGTCATGCTGATGGATTTGCCATATTTGAGAATTGAGCTTAATACAATAATAATTTAGTATTTGGGAAAAGTCAAGTGAGTTTATACACTCCTCGGCTAGGTTCAGTTGTCCTTCAGAGATGAACACCACCAATGTTCCTTTCCATCACCTATATCTCTTCCCAAACATCTCCTCTCCTAGCCCCTCGTTTTCCTCCCTGGGAGAGCCGGGGTCATTGGGGTCAGCAACCCATTGGGTCAGAAACTCAAAAAAATTATCTTGAAAAAGTAACTTTATTGACTGGACGATGTATATCGTCAAAGACGCTCAGACAGTATCTGAGACCCAAGTTTCTTGTTACATCCCTCTGGTTCACATCTCTCTCGTTGCGTTCATGTACAGAGAAACAATACAGATTCCCAGGCCTATACACCATTCTTCTAGAACAATGAGAGATACAGTAGGGGAAAAGAGATATCCATGGGGAGAAATACCCTAATACAGCGTAAGACAGTTACGATCGGGGATATGACAATCTGATGCTAGATCTATGGTTCGTAGTATCCACTTCCACCAGTGAATACAGACATATATATTTAGTACCTATTACAGACGGAGAAAATGTTCTCTGAACTGACATACACTTGCTCCAAGCTGGCTTGAATCAAAGTCACATATGGAAGGTAGCAGAAACAGAGCCACACTGCATTGTAACTACTGTTCTGTTAGGCTAGGAGGGAGGTGTCATTGAAATGACATCAGTTGAAATGTGAAGAGATCGGCACAGCTAGCTCAAGGAAACCAATATGTTCATCAGACTGTAGCTGAGAGACTGAGAGACATATTGTGTGGAACATAAGGAGAGAGAGACCAAAAGGATACATTTTAAGGTGTAACTATGCCCCCCCCCCCTTTTCCCCCCCAAAACTGTGATAATGATAGTGTTCCTCTCACCTCTCCACTCTTCCTTGTCCCTATCTGTTTCACCATATACATGTAAATCCATCAGATTACCTAAGAAAGAGAGAGAAACAGAGAGAGAAGAAGGGCCATCAGGGTGTGATAATGGCTTGGACTGGAATGGGGGAATGGATAGGGAGGCATGTGTACACCCGCATATATACACACACACACACACACACACACACACACACACACACACACACACACACACACACACACACACACACACACACACACACACACACACACACACACACACACACACGCAGTCTTGTTTAAGTAGCCTTGTGGGGACTTCATTCACATTCAAAATCCTACTTTCCCTAACTACTAATCCTATCCCTAACATTAACCCCAAAAAATAACCTTAACCCTTGCTCCTAACCCTAACCCTAAACCCCCAATAGCATTTTACCTTGTAGGGACTAACAAAATGTCCCCAGTTGGTCATTTAAAAAAAATATATTATTCTTGTGAACACACACACACACACACACACACACACACACACACACACACACACACACACACACACACACACACACACACACACACACACACACACACACACACACACAAAATTGAACACACCCACATTTACAGTACATACATACACCTCTCTCTATTCACACATGGTTGAATAATGCCCCCCTGCAATGCCAGCTGCAGATTGGGATGGCATCGCCCAGAGAGGGTTAGTAACAGGCCTGTAGGAGCAGGGGCAGTGGGCCCAGGTACCCACTTCTCTACAGGGTCTCTGTGGGCAGCGCCAGGACAGCCAGCCAGGGTGGTAATGGAGTAAATAACTGAAATGAGACAGAGTGTGAATTACTTCTCTCTGTGCTGTCTGATGGGCTAGAGGGGACCCGCTGTGAGACTGACCAGGGGGTCCCACTCGGAGAGCTAGGGTGGGGTTGTGGGGGGATTATGAGAGTAGGGGGTGTCTGAGAGGGTGTTTAATACAGGTGCTGAAGGAAAGAGTTTGGGGAGAGATAGGAACCTCATGTAACACGTGAATCTCCCAAAATCCTCCAAATAGGGACTTTCCTTCATCCAGAAATGTTCCGAGCGTGACAGTACCTGTGAGTTATCGTCACGTGCGTCGGACATTTCCTTCCATTTCTCACCACACAAACCGACTTGTGTGTTACAAACATAATTGCTTGTTAACATAACTATGCTATGGCTAGTCTCATCAAACATTGTACTTTATAATATGTTAAACAGCAAACGCCAGAGTCTGGTAATCGTTATAATTAATTTAGAAATGTGTTTCTCTTTGTTTGATCATTTGTGACCTGTCTCTACTCCCCACTGTTGCATAGTCTACTGGTGCCAAGGTGAGCACACGGCGGTGACGTTCACAGCCAATTAGGAGCAGCCTATTTGGTTTCTCCCATTTAGGGGGTGTTTTTATTGTAAACGCTAATGTTCATGCAAATGATGTCTGTCACGGCTGTCGGAAGGAGCGGACCAAAATGCAGCATGGTTGTAGTTCCACATATTTATTTATTCTGTGAAACGTTGCAATACACAAATAACTTGAATAACAAAACAACAAACCGTGACGCGGAGAAATAAACACTACTCAAAATATAACAACCCACAAACACAACTGGAAAAAAACCCTACTTAAATATGATTTCCAATTAGACACAATGAGGACCGGCTGCCTCTAATTGGAGATCATCCCAAAAACCCCAACATAGAAATAGAAACCTAGAATAACCACATAGAAATAGATAACATACATAACCACCCAAAAGCACCCCCTGTCACCCCATGACCTACTCTACTATAGAAAATGACATCTTACAAGGGTCAGGACGTGACAATGTCATGACTTTTATAAACGTGTTAATAGTTGCCGATTGTTTTCCAGGATTGACTCTCAAGTGAATTATCACTGCTTACTGAGCATTTACATCAGCTGTTGAGGAGGTACATAAGAACAGCCCTTAACCATGGTATATTTAAGCAATAAGTCACAAGGGCGTGTGGTATATTACCAATATACAACGGCTAAGGATTGTCTTAAGCACGATGCAACGCGGAGTGCCTGGATACAGCCCTTAGCCGTGGTATATTGGCAATATACCACAAACCCCTGAGGTGCCTTATTGCTATTATGAACTGGTTACCAAAGTAATTAGAGCAGTAAAAATACATGTTTTATCATACCCGTGGTATACGGTCTGATATACCACGGCTGTCAGCCAATCAACATTCCGGGCTCAAACCACCCAGTTTATACAGTCTGATATAACATGGCTTTCAGCCAATCAGCATCCAGGAGCCAAACTTCCTGGTTTATAGTGGCCAATATACCACCCCCTCCTCTGGCCTTATTGCTTAATTACCATATTGCATTCACATCATACACACCAGCATTTCTATACTCTATACACCACCTTTAGAACTGTAGACACTATATAAGTTGCCAATGCAGAGCCCTGACTGAAAACACATGCTTCGTAAACAACAGGTGTAGACGAACATGCTGACCAGCCTGCCTGTGAGCGTGAGTCTGCGTTTGCCATCGCGCGCATGTTGATTTTGTCCCCCCCCCCACACCAGACGTGATCAGGACATGCAGGTTGAAATATGAAAACAAACTCTGAACCAATTGTATTAATTTGGGGACAGGTCGAAAATCATTATATATATATATACCGTAATTTCCGGACTATTAAGCGCACCTGAATATAAGCCGCACCCACTGAATTAAAAAATATATATTATTTTGAACATAAATAAGCCGCACATGTCTATAAGCCGCAGGTGCCTACCGGTACATTGAAACAAATGAACTTTACACAGGCTTTAACGAAACACGGCTTGTAACAAAAATAAATAGGCTTTAATGAAACACGGCTTGTAACAAAAATAAATAGGCTTTAACGAAACACGGCTTGTAACAAAAAAATTATAATCAGCAGTAAGCTTTAGTTGTCTTTTTGCACTGAGTCAATTCCTCACGCTGCTGTTTCCAACGTCTTATCATCGACTCATTAATACCAAGCTCCCGTGCAGCAGCTCTATTTCCTTTTCCAACAGCCAGATCAATCGCCTTCAACTTGAAAGCTGCATCATATGCATTTCTCCGTGTCTTTGCCATGATGAGGGTGACAAAACGACTACCGTAATCAGAATGATGGGAAGTTTGAGATTTTATCGATTTAATCTAAACAGTAAACAAAAAAGTTGTTTGACCTTAACCCGTTCGGCAATTTCATTGGTCTAATGAAAGCTTCATGCCGGCAAAAAACTGAGCACGCCACAGAATGTGTTTTTTTGGAGAAAAAAAATTTGAAAGCGGGAAAAATCAATATATTTAAGCCGCGGGGTTCAAAGCGTGGGAAAAAAGTTGCAGCTTATAGTCCGGAATTTACGGTACAGTGAGGGAAAAAAGTATTTGATCCCCTGCTGATTTTGTACATTTGCCCACTGACAAAGAAATGATCAGTCTATAATTTTAATGGTAGGTTTATTTGAACAGTGAGAGACAGAATAACAACAAAAAATCCAGAAAAACGCATGTCAAAAATGTTATAAAATGATTTGCATTTTAATGAGGGAAATAAGTATTTGATTCTAGTCATTTGTTTCTAGTCGAATTTGTTTCTAGTCATCTCTCCTCCATCCTTCAGGCTTCTTCTTCTTATTTGGACTTTATATGGCGGTTGGCAACCAACTTTAAGGTGCATTACCACCACCAACTAGGCTGGAGTGTGGACCTCAGTTCATCTTTCAATCACCCATGTGGGTACATGCTCCTAAAAACCAGTGAGGATATGGCGCGTGGGCATATGCTCCTAAAAACTAATGAGGAGATGGGAGATGCAGGACTTGCAGTGCGTTGAGCGTCACAAATAGAACCAAGTTCTATTTTAGCGCCTGGCTACGTAGACGCACGCGAGAAGTGTAGGTGCAATGATTGAATAACATGTACGTATGTGTAAATTTATTTTGCAACGCTCGCTCACGCGACGTGTCCGGTCTGGTCAGCACATCCACAGCACTTGCTGCTGCTACTCTCTGTTTATTATCTGTGCAAGTCACTTTACCTCTACCTACAGTACATGTACAGATGACCTCAATTACCTCGACTAACCCGTACTGACTCTGTACGGTACACCCTGTATATAGCCTTGCAACTGTAATTTTCTTGATGTTCGTTAATTATTTGTTATTTTTCTATTTTCTTCTTTTTTATTTGTATTTTTCATTTTATTCATATATTTTTTTTACTTCAGGTTATTTTAGTAAATACTTTCTTAACACTTATTTTTCTTGAAACTGCAATGTTGGTTAAGGTCTTGTATGTAAGCGTTTCACTGTAAGGTCTACACCTGTTGTATTCGGCACATGTGACAAATAACATTTGATTTGAGAAGCTGTTTTCGGAAACTATGGCCGAGACATTACACCAAAAAAAAGTTAAGATCAGTGTAAAAAAAACACACAAGCTAGCACAATTGGCCAGGAGCCCTTATGACAGCTGTTATCCACTGCAGTGCTAGGGATGATATAGTGGCTGCTAACGCAACCAAAAATATATACAGAAATGTCCCTCATTAAGTGACCTCAAACCAGGTTACATTGTCATTCCTATTCAGTGGCAATGCTCATGTTCAGAGTTGACTCTAGACCACTGCCTGCTCAACAAAGATACCACCAGTGTGTCCCTAAGTGTAGAAAGACAGACTCCACTTATGTTTTCAAAGGCAGACACCTCCCTCGCCTCCCGACTCAAACCTACGAGAGTTGGAGCTCTTGCAAAACAAAACAAAAAAAGTTGCTGAAGTCCTACCAGCTAAAACATGGGCTGTTATCCATATGCAGTGTTTTCTGTTAGTGATGGGTAAAGAGTGGGCTTGGAGTTTGTGATATTGTCCTGACCTTGTTCATCATCCATAATGCACCGTCAGCATATAAACTGCTATGAAAGTTTAATAGAGAAAAACTCCTCTGCTTGTCTTGCTGTGGCGCTGCTGTGACAGGCTAATCTTTAATCACAACTCTGGCGGAGAAAGGGGATGTCAGTGAGCGTTTCTGCAAACGGTGCTGTGATCTTCTAAGAAACCTGCACCTGGACGATGAGCTTCTCTATATCCAACCCACCCCGTCTTCCTCTTTCTCTGTCTGTTTATACCTTTAGATATGTCATATTCTATGCTCTTTGTCTCTCTCTCTCTACCCCTCTCTCTCTCTGGCTCTCTCTCTACCTCTTCTCTACCTCTCTCTCTACAGCTCTCTCTACCCCTCTCTCTCTCTGCCTCTCTCTCTCTGCCTCTGGCTCTCTCTCTACCTCTGGCTCTCTCTCTACCTCTCTCTCTCTCACTCTACCTCTGGCTCTCTCTCTACCTTTCTCTCTCTACCTCTGGTTCTCTCTCTCTACCTCCAGCTCTCTCTACCGCTCTCTCTCTGCCTCTCTCTCTCTATCTCTTTCTCTACCCCTCTCACTCTCTCTCTGCCTCTCTCTCTCTCTCTACCGCTTTCTCTCGCTACCTCTCTTTGACCTCATCTCTTCACCCTCTCAGTCTTTCTCATCTCAGATGTGACACAAGCCCCAGCAGTCATTGGAGTCACTCTTCCTCTCCAAAACATGACTGACCTCACTAACTGAGACAGTTTCCTGTACCTGTCTGCCTTGGTATCAAAGAGTTCCTCTGACTAAGTCACCATGGCACAGCACAGCTGGACAAGACAGAGCACAGAAACATGGACACAAGAACAGAGCAGTTGTACTGCATATATCAGTACATAGATATATCAGTATAACCCCCCACCAACTCTGTATCCAAGTCAATTTCCTCACCGTCTTAACACTTATGGAATACCCTGGAAGTTTCTTGACTGCTAAATGCACCTTGGAAGCAGAGCCAGAGCTTTCTGATCACTAAATCAGTTTATTTTGAGGATTTTGGTCGGATTGCCAATAAACCTTGTTGCATGCAGGTACATCCTGAAGATATGAGCTCCACATCTCCCCGATGACGTGAGTCTGGTGTCTGGTGCCTGTCTGGTGATGCCTGTTGAATGCAGATGGATAAAGCTGGAGAACAGTAGCGAGGGAAGGCCTGGGTCTGCAGACATGCATCAACTTACTGCAAACATTTAAAGATTCCTATATGTATACTATAGGTAATACATAGACTATTGTACCCTAAAAATAATCGCATCAATCACTTGCAGTACAATTATCATTTTTTTTATCAATTATCAATTATTGGAAGAGACTAAAATACAAGACCACACGTGGTAGTGGTAGATCTTTGCTTTTTGTGCCTCTAAATATTTCCACCAAAGTTGCCATTCAGTCTCATCTGAAATGTCACTTGTCCGGCATTGTATCAATGTGTCACTTCAGCTTTTACCCCCAAAATGCTGTCCAACATATCCGCTTAATGGTGATTGAAATATGGGTAACGTCTATCAAGACAACCACTTAATGTCAACATGTCAGAGGTAGCAGGGGGGAACTAAGTCCAAAACTACTGGACTGTCAAATCACACGCAGCGGGGAACAGATTTCTGTGGATTTGCTAGCAATAAAAAGAATCAGTGAGGTTTTGACAGCGATTTCATATGGCAACGCTCATGTCTCCAAATTAATCCTGCCGCAAAATTATGGCTTCTTTTTATCCCAAAGTCCCATTTCCATGGTTACACTGTCAAAGCGGAGGACAGTAAGATTGAAGCAGACGAGAAAGGAAACACTGGGTTACTTTGATTATCTTAACGTTTCAACTTAGATGAAAAAGCAGAATCCAATCTTAACAAAGAGCAAATTACATTTTACCGGGCTTCTATTGTTCTATGAAATTGAGGGTGAAAAAAGCTGAACTGACAAAGAGACTCATAATTATCTTACATGTTAAGGCATTTTAATTAAGTGTGTTTTTCCTGTCTAGGAGTGTGGGCGGTGGGGGAGTATGCAGGGAAGATGACCAGCTTGACTGAAAGAGAGCAGGACAGCTTCCCTACGGAACAGAGTGGTAGCTGGTTAGAGATAAGAACTATTGGAAAAAGACTCCGTGGCTACAGCATTCTATACTGTACAGAAACTTTAAAAAAAACCTGGACATCACCAAACGGAAGACTTGTCTATCATACTCTACCAGCACATAGTCCCTGTTGGATTTTTCCAGAGGTCTGGTGAAGTTAAAGCTTTTCATATAGCTTGTTATGTTTGACTGAAAGCCGTAATAATGGCTGTTGGGAAAATCTCCCTCATGTTGGAAGCTGTCCAAAATTCCCTTGAATGTGAGGTTCGACTGCCTCACCATAAGAACAATGTGAAAAAACACTGATGGTCGGTCAGTAAATTCTTTGTTTGACCGCTGGCTGACCACTGGGTCTGACCGCGTGTGGTTCGGGTTGTCCAGTGGGAGCTGACCTGTCATTACCACCCAGACCACAGACGCACGTCTCTGGCCACTGGACCACAGGACATTCCAGCCACCCAGGAACAATGAAAAGAGAGTGACCGTGGACCACACCATTCAACCTATGGAGGAAGGAATTACTGGATGAGTTTCCTTTTCAGATGACATCCTCGAAAATAACTTTTATAAGTGCCTGACGATAACATAACAGTCAGAGTCCTTAGGCTCCAACAATGCATTGGTATTGACATCTGTATTCTTAAATTAATGGTTTACAAGGACGTGTGTGTGTGTGTGTGTGTGTGTGTGTGTGTGTGTGTGTGTGTGTGTGTGTGTGTGTGTGTGTGTGTGTGTGTGTGTGTGTGTGTGTGTGTGTGTGTGTGTGTGTGTGTGTGTGTGTGTGTGTGTGTGTGTGATCAGGTATGGTGGTGTACCGCTTGAGGGTAAAACAGCTCTCTACCTCCAGCCTCCAGCTTATCAATGTGCTGCTGGGTTCAGTTTACACACTGGTGACCAACAAGATGGCTGTGTGGGAGACAGGGAGCAGGGGAGACAGGGAGCAGGGGAGACAGGGAGCAGGGGAGACAGGGAGCAGGGGAGACAGGGAGCAGAAAAGAAAGGGAGGGGAGGACAGGGAGCAGGGGAGACAGGGAGCAGGGGAGAAAGGGAGGGAGAGACAGGGAGCAGGGGAGAAAGGGAGTAGGGGAGACAGGGAGCAGGGGAGACAGGGAGCAGGGGAGACAGGGAGCAGGGGAGACAGGGAGCAGGGGAGACAGGGAGCAGGGGAGAAAGGGAGGGGGAGACAGGGAGCAGGGGAGACAGGGAGCAGGGGAGACAGGGAGGGGGAGACAGGGAGCAGGGGAGACAGGGAGCAGGGGAGAAAGGGAGTGGGAGACAGGGAGCAGGGGAGAAAGGGAGCAGGGGAGACAGGGAGCAGGGGAGACAGGGAGGGGGAGACAGGGAGCAGGGGAGACAGGGAGTAGGGGAGACAGGGAGCAGGGGAGACAGGGAGCAGGGGAGAAAGGGAGCAGGGGAGACAGGGAGCAGGGGAGAAAGTGAGGGGGGACGGGGAGCAGGGGAGACAGGGGAGACAGGGAGCAGGGGAGACAGGGAGTAGGGGAGAAAGGGAGGGGGAGACAGGGAGCAGGGGAGACAGGGAGCAGGGGAGACAGGGAGGGGGAGACAGGGAGTGGGAGACAGGGAGCAGGGGAGACAGGGAGCAGGGGAGACAGGGAGCAGGGGAGACAGGGAGCAGGGGAGACAGGGAGTAGGGGAGAAAGGGAGGGGGAGACAGGGAGCAGGGGAGAAAGGGAGGGGGGACGGGGAGCAGGGGAGAAAGTGAGGGGGGACGGGGAGCAGGGGAGACAGGGGAGACAGGGAGCAGGGGAGACAGGGAGTAGGGGAGAAAGGGAGGGGGAGACAGGGAGCAGGGGAGACAGGGAGCAGGGGAGACAGGGAGGGGGAGACAGGGAGCAGGGGAGACAGGGAGCAGGGGAGAAAGGGAGTGGGAGACAGGGAGCAGGGGAGAAAGGGAGCAGGGGAGACAGGGAGCAGGGGAGACAGGGAGGGGGAGACAGGGAGCAGGGGAGACAGGGAGTAGGGGAGACAGGGAGCAGGGGAGACAGGGAGCAGGGGAGAAAGGGAGCAGGGGAGACAGGGAGCAGGGGAGACAGGGAGTAGGGGAGAAAGGGAGGGGGAGACAGGGAGCAGGGGAGAAAGGGAGGGGGGACGGGGAGCAGGGGAGAAAGTGAGGGGGGACGGGGAGCAGGGGAGACAGGGGAGACAGGGAGCAGGGGAGACAGGGAGTAGGGGAGACAGGGAGCAGGGGAGACAGGGAGCAGGGGAGACAGGGAGCAGGGGAGAAAGGGAGGGGGACGGGGAGCAGGGGAGACAGGGAGGGAGTGAAGGACTAATATCTCACGCATATGCAAACCAGTCTTAACCTCTCCCCCTAAAACACATGCATGCACATAGGCATGCATGTACCCCCCCCCCCCCCCACACACACACACACACAGACACACACACACACACACAAACCGCTACAATCCCCATGTCTGTGTGAATATGTAGCTCAGGGTCCAAATGCAGAGGTATGGGTAATGGGAGGTTGAAGAGCAGTGACTAATGAGATGAATTTCCTCTCTCTCTCTCTCTCTCTCTCTCTCTCTCTCTCTCTCTCTCTCTCTCTCTCTCTCTCTCTGGGCCAGCTGTAGAGATCTGTGGCAGCCTTCTTCGTATGCAATGCTCCATTGTGCCGGGGCTGCTTTGTTGTCTTCCTGGCCGATGCCATCCCTCCTCGGCTCAGACAATGGTTCCGCGGTGACGCTGGACACGGCGGTCATGTTCCATTTACCCATGTGCATTATCTCCCAATCCCCTGGCCCTTTGGTCCCCACAGCTCCACCTGTCCCCTTGCTCTGAATAGAGTCTAAAACCATTATGAAGAGAAACACACTGACAGAGAGGGGGAGTGGGAGAAAAATATAGAGAAAGGGGGAAAAGAGAGAGTGGGAAGAGGCACAGCTGAGGGAGAAACCATGAGGGGGGGTGTAGGGAGCGAGAGGGAGAAAAAGGGAGAGGGGGAGGCCCGTTCTTCCATCCTTGTGTTGGGACTGGGTGTGATGCATACTAATGACACCATTACAACCGCACGCTCTCCCAGACCATGTTTAACTGTTGTGGTTCCTCTCACCTCCCACCTCCCTCACCCAATCTACAATATCTGTTTGTTTTTTTCTCCTACTTTTCCACCCCTTCACATTCTTTTTTTTAGAGAGAAATGTAAATAGCAGAAGGGGGGAATTTTGGTGTATTTGGCCAAAACGCAGGTCACCATAGTTGATGGTAATTCTCCCAGTGCCGTGCTCTGTGTGTGGGTGGCACTCCTCTCTGCATAGCTTCTCTTTTCCATGGCATTGAACTTGACCCGGAGTGACCCTTCTATAACGAGTGAATTGAAAACATCTCCCATTGCAATGCAGTGTGGAGATACTGGCTGCGTTTTTCTTCTCCTTTTCAGTGTTTGATGAATTAAAGGGCCAGCGTCTACATTTCCCTCACCTGCAAACACACACGCGCAGGCACGTGCACATACACACACACTGTGCCCTCTAAAGGGGTGAGGGGTCAATAATAAACCCTTTATGAAGACGTGATGAAGCCATAGGGAGGGAACTGTCAATCTTGCAAGCTTGTTACGGAATACATTTATGTCTAGCGCAATCACGGCACGTGTACGTGTGATGGCTCAGACGCATAACATGACTCTGAAAATATTAGCTAGGTTTGTACGTTTCTGGTTACAGGTCATATTACTGATGTAATACAGAAAAAAATACATTTCAGTATTTCTTAGTCCTTTTTAATGTTGGTGTGGTTCCAGATTGTGACTGTCAAAGGTGTTTCTAGCCGCATACAGTTTGGTAGTGTGATTCTATGATTTGCTTCCAATAATAGCAAGAGGTTTCAAATTCCTAAGAAATGGGGAGTTGTGATTTATTTGACTTATGTTCGCTATTGAAAAGCTTATTAAAACAAACTAATTTAAAGTTGTTGGTTTTGGTGTTTTCATTGGTTTGAGCGAAGTGACTTGATATTGATGTTTTTCTTGTGGTGGTGGTGTGTGTCTCAGGGTGAATGTTTATGTGTGGCCGAAAGTGTCCAAGCCTGGCGGTGTGAGGCCCTGTTTCATCTTAATCCTGATATACCATCCCTTGACGTTGTCGCAATCCATCACTTACAGCCCTGACACATACACACCCACACACCCACACACACACACTAGGGGGAGGGGCTTGTAATACATCCCTAGATGGAGCTCATGAATAATAAGCAGGTGTGAAGGAGAATGGTCCAGGCTGAGCAATACCCTCTCCATCTCCCTCCCTCTCCACCTCCCTCCCTCTCCCATCCATCCCCTCAGTGCCCTCATACCCCTCCTCCATCCCCATGTTTATGCATGGCCCCCTGTTTCATATGTATCCTCCACATCATTTCTCCTGTTGTCACGGGAACTGATGACACGGGTTGCATTAAGAATGATGACCCGCACACAGATCACAGTGCTGTCAGAAAAGCACACACACACACACACATACGGAACATCATACACACACACACACATACACACGCACGCATAAATAGGACCTAATGCAGAAAACAATACCCCGGGGGGGCCCCGATACGTCCTCCTTGTTACGCCACCATCAGAAAGGACTGGCCACTCAAAACAACCCACACACAGCAGCTCTGACCAAAACAACAATGAGATACAATGCATTTTATTCAGGGTTGAATTGGTATACGGTCTGATATTCCATGGCTGTCAGCCAGCATTCAGGGCTCGAGCCACCGAGTTTATAATGCATTTTATTCAGGGTTGAACATGGCGTGTGGAAGTGTATGGTAAGATGTGTGGTAATGGCATAAGATACTGTAACATGTTGTGGCGTTGTGTGTTTGGTAAGAGACGTGTGGGGCAGGACAGGTATATGGTATTGTATGTGTTGTCACATAGGAATGTAAGATGTGGAGATGGTGTGTTTGTGTTTTATGAGTAATATGAAACAATATCTCCTCCTTCCTCCCTCTCTCTCTGTCTCTCTCTGTTCTCTCTCTGTTGTCTCTGTCTCTCTCTGTTCTCTCTCCGTCTCTCTCTCTGTTCTCTCTCTGTCTCTCTCTGTCTCTCTCTGTTATCTCTCTGTCTCTCTCTGTTCTCTCTCTGTCTCTCTCTCTGTCTCTCTCTGTCTCTCTCTGTTCTCTCTCTGTCTCTCTCTGTTCTCTCTCTGTCTCTCTCTGTCTCTCACTGTCTCTCTCTGTCTCTCACTGTCTCTCTCTGTCTCTCTGTTCTCTCTCTGTTCTCTCTCTGTCTCTCTCTGTCTCTCTCTGTTCTCTCTCTGTCTCTCTCTGTTCTCTCTCTGTTCTCTCTGTTCTCTCTCTGTCTCTCTCTGTTCTCTCTCTGTCTCTCTCTGTCTCTCTCTGTTCTCTCTCTGTCTCTCTCTGTTCTCTCTCTGTTCTCTCTGTTCTCTCTCTGTCTCTCTCTGTTCTCTCTCTGTCTCTCTCTGTCTCTCACTGTCTCTCTCTGTCTCTCTCTGTTCTCTCTCTGTCTCTCTCTGTCTCTCTATGTCTCTCACTGTCTCTCTCTGTCTCTCTCTGTTCTCTCTCCGTCTCTCTCTCTGTTCTCTCTCTGTCTCTCTCTGTCTCTCTCTGTTCTCTCTCTGTCTCTCTCTGTCTCTCACTGTCTCTCTCTGTCTCTCTCTGTTCTCTCTCCGTCTCTCTCTCTGTTCTCTCTCTGTCTCTCTCTGTCTCTCTCTGTTCTCTCTCTGTCTCTCTCTGTCTCTCTCTGTCTCTCTCTGTTCTCTCTCTGTCTCTCTCTGTTCTCTCTCTGTTGTCTCTCTGTCTCTCTCTGTTCTCTCTCCGTCTCTCTCCGTCTCTCTCTGTTCTCTCTGTTCTCTCTCTGTCTCTCTCTGTTCTCTCTCTGTCTCTCTCTGTTCTCTCTCTGTTCTCTCTCCGTCTCTCTCTCTGTTCTCTCTCTGTCTCTCTCTGTCTCTCTCTGTTCTCTCTGTTCTCTCTCTGTCTCTCTCTGTTCTCTCTCTGTCTCTCTCTGTCTCTCTCTGTTCTCTCTCTGTCTCTCTCTGTTCTCTCTCTGTCTCTCTCTGTCTCTCTGTTCTCTCTCTGTTCTCTCTCTGTCTCTCTCTGTCTCTCTCTGTTCTCTCTCTGTCTCTCTCTGTCTCTCTCTGTCTCTCTCTGTTCTCTCTGTTCTCTCTCTGTCTCTCTCTGTTCTCTCTGTTCTCTCTCTGTTCTCTCTCTGTCTCTCTCTGTCTCTCTCTGTTCTCTCTCTGTCTCTCTCTGTCTCTCTCTGTTCTCTCTGTTCTCTCTCTGTCTCTCTCTGTTCTCTCTCTGTCTCTCTCTCTGTCTCTCTCTGTCTCTCTCTGTTCTCTCTCGGTCTCTTTCTGTTCTCTCTCTGTCTCTCTCTGTTCTCTCTCGGTCTCTTTCTGTTCTCTCTCTCTGTTCTCTCTCTGTTGTCTCTCTGTTCTCTGTCTCTCTCTGTTCTCTGTCTCTCTCTGTTCTCTCTCTGTCTCTCTCTGTTCTCTCTCTGTTCTCTCTCTGTCTCTCTCTGTGTCTCTCTGCCACTCTTCCTCATTATGAAGTTCTCCTGTTGTTTGTAGTTGGAGAGAGAGAGACACCATCTGATCCTACCTTTTTATCTCTTTCTTCTTCTTTTTCAAAGATCTGACTGACAGAAAAATAATGCATAATGTAAATCATGGACGAGTGAAAAACAACACAGAATAATTAATAATTAATAACCAACAATGCATATGTATAAAAATTAGCATATCAAATAAATGTCATATAACGTTTTAAGATAACATTTTCGCCTTCAATGTTTTATTATTCATATTCTGATCAACAACATCAGGCAATGAAAACTTATCCAGATGAAGAATTGGGTAAAAAGTTATGTGACAGTTTGGGTGAGGACAGAGACATGCAGGCCTGTACTTCCTTGTTTCAAAACGGGACAGGATGTCATCAGGATCAGGTGACAGGATGTTGCTTTTTATACGAGAGAAACAGAGATAGAATGACAATAAATAAGTGATGTAGTTAAACAAAAATACAGTTTCCAATTGGAGTCTATTTCTCTAACTACTGAGTAGCAAATGAGAGATCAGAGACATGCAGGCCTTCGAATGGACCACATCCGTCTTCCATGACTGGAGTTCACCTACATTTAGACAGGTGGGAATGTGGATGCTCTCTCTCTCTCTCTCTCTTGCTCGCTCTCTTTCTCTCTATTTCTCTCTCTCTCTCTCTCTTACACTGTCTGTCTCTCTATCTGCCTTTCTCTTCAATCAATCACATTTATAAAGCCTTTTTTACAGCGCTACACAGAAACCCAGACTAATACCCCAAACAGCAAGCAATGCAGACGCTGTGATTCTATTACTCAGTAACGTCCTTCTCTACCTGCCTTGCTACTTTCATCTTAACTTTTCTCCACAACCTTTATCTCTGACCTCTCTCATTCTTAACCCTTCTATTTCACCTCATAAAAATCACCTAGGTTTTTTCTCCTCCTCTTTCTCTGCTCTCTCACTCCCCCTTTCTTTACCCCTCTACCTTCCTTTATCCTGGAGCGTTCCTCTCCAACCCCTTTCTTTACCCCTCTACCTTCCTTTATCCTGGAGCGTTCCTCTCCAACCCCTTTCTTTACCCCTCTACCTTCCTTTATCCTGGAGCGTTCCTCTCCAACCCCTTTCTTTACCCCTCTACCTTCCTTTATCCTGGAGCGTTCCTCTCCAACCCCTTTCTTTACCCCTCTACCTTCCTTTATCCTGGAGCGTTCCTCTCCAACCCCTTTCTTTACCCCTCTACCTTCCTTTATCCTGGAGCGTTCCTCTCCAACCCCTTTCTTTACCCCTCTACCTTCCTTTATCCTGGAGCGTTCCTCTCCAACCCCTTTCTTTACCCCTCTACCTTCCTTTATCCTGGAGCGTTCCTCTCCAACCCCTTTCTTTACCCCTCTACCTTCCTTTATCCTGGAGCGTTCCTCTCCAACCCCTTTCTTTACCCCTCTACCTTCCTTTATCCTGGAGCGTGCCTCTCCAACCCCTTTCTTTACCCCCTACATTCCTTTATCCTGGAGCGTTCCTCTCCAACCCCTTTCTTTACCCCTCTACCTTCCTTTATCCTGGAGCGTTCCTCTCCAACCCCTTTCTTTACCCCTCTACCTTCCTTTATCCTGGAGCGTTCCTCTCCAACCCCTTTCTTTACCCCCTACCTTCCTTTATCCTGGAGCGTTCCTCTCCAACCCCTTTCTTTACCCCTCTACCTTCCATTATCCTGGAGCGTTCCTCTCCAACCCTTTTCTTTACCCCCTACCTTCCTTTATCCTGGAGCGTTGCTCTCCAACCTCTTTCTTTACCCCTCTACCTTCCTTTATCCTGGAGCGTTCCTCTCCAACCCCTTTCTTTACCCCTCTACCTTCCTTTATCCTGGAGCGTTCCTCTCCAACCCCTTTCTTTACCCCTCTACCTTCCTTTATCCTGGAGCGTTCCTCTCCAACCCCTTTCTTTACCCCTCTACCTTCCTTTATCCTGGAGCGTTCCTCTCCAACCCCTTTCTTTACCCCTCTACCTTCCTTTATCCTGGAGCGTTCCTCTCCAACCCCTTTCTTTACCCCCTACCTTCCTTTATCCTGGAGCGTTCCTCTCCAACCCCTTTCTTTACCCCTCTACCTTCCTTTATCCTGGAGCGTTCCTCTCCAACCCCTTTCTTTACCCCTCTACCTTCCTTTATCCTGGAGCGTTCCTCTCCAACCCCTTTCTTTACCCCTCTACCTTCCTTTATCCTGGAGCGTTCCTCTCCAACCCCTTTCTTTACCCCTCTACCTTCCTTTATCCTGGAGCGTTCCTCTCCAACCCCTTTCTTTACCCCTCTACCTTCCTTTATCCTGGAGCGTTCCTCTCCAACCCCTTTCTTTACCCCCTACCTTCCTTTATCCTGGAGCGTTCCTCTCCAACCTCTTTCTTTACCCCTCTACCTTCCTTTATCCTGGAGCATTCCTCTCCAACCCCTTTCTTTAAGAGCAGATTGCCCCCACCTCCGACACACACACACACACGCATGCATGCACACACACGGTAGTGGCCAGGTGCCCGTGCACATATTTGGGTCTGCCTGGTTCTCTGTCTGTGTGTCTGGACCAGGACGTATGAGTGTTTTCAGAGCCCTGTTAAAGAGGAAGCATTGGCAGGACCAGACACACCTCAACTCACCCCCCAGACTCACACAGAGGCAAGTTTATCATATTCCCCAACCGTTGCCAGACATACACATGTCTGCTAGCACAAACACACACATTTTAGGAGTTCTAAGCATGCCTAGGATATAGTATTACAGCCGGAAAGGCTTGGGCTGTGGAGAATAAGGGTTAAGGGGGTAGAGTGTGTGTTATGTGGGATGGGGGCAGGGTATGACAAGGCAGAGTGGTGTGTGTTACAACTGTGCCTTCTGCTGGCCAGTGAGTAGAACTATAGCCTAGGTAGGTCATGGGAGGATAACACTGACCCCAGTACAGCCACCAGGGATCAGACACAGGAGAGTAGAACTATAGCCTAGGTAGGTCATGGGAGGGTAACCCTGAGCCCAGTACAGCCACCAGGGATCAGACACAGGAGAGTAGAACTATAGCCTAGGTAGGTCATGGGAGGGTAACCCTGACCCCAGTACAGCCACCAGGGATCAAACACAGGAGAGTAGAACTATAGCCTAGGTAGGTCATGGGAGGGTAACCCTGACCCCAGTACAGCCACCAGGGATCAGACACAGGAGAGTAGAACTATAGTCTAGGTAGGTCAAGGGAGGGTAACCCTGACCCCAGTACAGCCACCAGGGATCAGACACAGGAGAGTAGAACTATAGTCTAGGTAGGTCAAGGGAGGGTAACCCAAAGATATGTATGATGTTTTGGAGCTTCCTGAAATTAAATCCATCGAAAGGTCCTTTGGGGAAAGAATGTTTGGTATACCTTTGAAGTCTGTATCGCAATTTCTTTCTTTTTTTAAATGTCGGGAAATGTACCCAGGCCTCCTTTAAGACACTACAATGATGGGTCTGTAGATGCTACAGATCCAAAACATCATAAACATATTTGTGTCAATCTCAACAGATGTCTCTTTAAAAGGGCTATCAAGAGGGGTTTTCAAATACTGTGTCCTCTCTTTCTTTTTGTATAATCATTGTAATTATTTTTAATTTTACCTTTATTTAACTAGGCAAGTCAGTTAAGAACAAATTCTTATTTTACAATGACAGCCTTATTCAGAATGGCAGATTTTTACCTTGTCAGCTCGGGGATTCAATCTAGCAACCTTTCAGTTACTAGCCCAACACTCTAACCACTAGGCTACCTGCCACCCCAGATAGAGAGAGATTTAGAGAGATAGAGAGAACAATAGAGAGAGAGATAGAGAGAGATAGAGAGAGGGATAGAGAGAGGGAGAGAGAGTGATAGAGAGATAGAGGGAGAGATAGAGTGATAGAGAGATAGAGAGAGGGAGAGAGAGCGATAGAGAGATAGAGGGAGAGATAGAATGATAGAGAGATAGAGAGAGGGAGTGAAAGTGATTACACACTCCTTCTGAGATGTCACTGTTAATTACCACCTCCTCTCTACCACCTGCAACACACACACACACACACACACACACACACACACACACACACACACACACACACACACACACACACACACACACACACACACACACACACACACACACACACACACACACACACACACACACAGACACACACACACACACACCTCACCTATGATGGCCTGTGGTCCATCAAATCCTGTTAGCCATATTAGCTAACCACCACAATAGCTCACCAGCTCCATACATTAGCAGTGGGGCCTCGGCCCTCGTCAAGCTGTGACTGGAATAGCTTTGCTATTTGCCCCGGCAGAAAACAGCATTTTGATTTTAATGAATGGCAAATGACTGCCACTAAAAGTGGTAGGGATTATTTGGGGGTGCTGGGTGTGTTTTGCGGGGGCCGTGTGGGCTTCCTGGCTGTCTTGGGAGGGCTCTGATCCTTCATTAAAGCCCTCACAGCAGGACCCATTCACAGGACCCTCGAAGAGATGGCCCATGTTTAAAAGCCATTTTCATAAATCTACACACATATTCTCAGACTGTGTAATGGAAGTTATATGAGGCGACTGGGCGCTAGGTGCGTGTGTGTGTGTGAGAGAGAGGGAGAGAGAGATGTGTGTTTTTATTTGTGGTTGATGTGAGGGTCCTCCTCATTAGAAACCAGACTCGGCCCGCAAGCCTCACTCTGATGGCAAACTGCCTAATCTGTGTGTGTGTGTGTGTGTGTGTGTGTGTGTGTGTGTGTGTGTGTGTGTGTGTGTGTGTGTGTGTGTGTGTGTGTGTGTGTGTGCGTGTGTGTGCGTGTGTGTTTGCTAATGACCAGCATGTGCTAATTACTGTCTCTGTATATCGAAGGCTCTCTCTGTGCTCTCCCTCACTCTATTCCACCCACCCAATCACAAAGCTCTACTGATGGCATCCTTAATTGCATTAAACTTGGCCTGGTGATTGGCTACACTTGGAGAGGAAGAGAGAGGGAGGGAGCCCCATTCACTGACAGCTGGCCAGACAACTAATGGACCCTTGGTGTGTCTGTGTCTGTCTGTGTGTGTGCATCTGTATGTGTGTGTGTGTGTGTGTGTGTGTGTGGGGGGGGGTGTGTGTGTGTGTGTGTGGGGGGGGGGGGGGGGGGGGGGGGGGGGGTTTACTTTACTTGGTCTCCTTGTTTTTACTCAGCTGTGTGATCTTGACACATGCTACTGAACACACTAACCCATCCCCGAGTAACACTAGGCCCTGCCAAGAACAGCACACAAGTGCTCTGTTTGCCTCTGATTTCACAGACAGAAATGCGATTCCTTCTATATCAATATGATATTGATTATCAAGATTTCATATTCTAGTGGCGGTCTCTCTTGAAAAATATACTTCATTAGACTAACCTGAATAAATAAAGGTTCAATAAAAAAATATACATCAAATAAATTGATGACTTTATTTCCTCATTATACTTGATCTTCCCGCAGTTACTGGTTTTCTATCTAGAAGCACGCTGTGAGCGGAGATTTAGACATATGTCCCATCTCTTTCTTCTGTTCAAAACAAAATAAGATTTGATGAAAGACCACCATTGTGTTGTTTGTATAGGAATCTGGTCCCCTTTTGGGTTTACATTGAACTCCAAACTGAAGCCACAACAAAACATACTCATCATTCTCTCTCATTTTCTCTCTTTCATCCTCAAACAGAGCCTACCTATGGGTCTTTCTTCAATATCTGTTTGATGTCTCCAAAATGAGAATGGCAATATACAACATATGTACACAAGTCAACCAAATAGAGCGAGATTAGAGGAGAATCATACATGACTCAATCAAGACATATGGGGTCTAGATGCAGTAAACTTACATGCATTTTATTCGCACCCGTATGCATAAATACATATAAAACACACACATGCATGCATAAATACAAAGGGCAAAGTGCTGACTGGTTGTAGGGTGTCCCAGCCCCGCTTCGACCAACCTAGCCCCCCGACTGTAGAACTGAGCCCAGAGAGAGACCCCCAGACGGGGAGAGGCAGGGAGATGGGGGGGGGGTCGGTACCGTGGCTGGGGCTATCCGAGGGGAAATTAGCCAGCACTTAGCTCCACACATGCACAACAGCCTCAGCTGGGAGTCCAGGCCATGAGATCCAAGCATGCCGACATGAAAGAGACACTACTGCCTCAGAGCACAGAGAGAGCTCCACAGCACTGCAGCCTCGCTAAGGGAGATGTTTAAGTGTGTGTGTGTGTGTGTGTTTGTGGGTGTGTGTTCTCCAAAGAGGAGCATGTTTTAAACAAAATGTCCAACAACATCAAACATTTGGAGGAATGGGATATTCGAAATACCCACAACCTTGTGAATAGATGCTCGAAAGAGCCCACTTCTCACCCTTTGACTAACGTCCTGAGGAGATGCACACACACCTCACACACGCCCCCTATGAGTCAGGGGGTCATGGCAAATACAAGCCCTGGGTGTACCAGCAACACAGCCTCTCTGCCGAAGGAAAGGAGAGAAGGAAGGAGAGGAGGAGGGGTGCTGCTTGGCTGTGGAAATGCCATTCTTTTATAAGTGGTGTTTAAGAACAGAATATTTGAGTGTTTGTATATGTGGTCCAGTGTCTATATGGGTCCACACTTTTCAGTGTTAAATTAACGCACTGCTTAGTGTGAAGCCTTACTTACAGTGCCTTGTCTTTCTGGTGAATTGTAGAGCCCATGGCTGTATAGAGATGTGGGTTGTGCAGTCTTTTCTTTTGTCCTGTGGCTTTCATCAAGTGAGATTCTAAGTGAATATGTTGTCATTCAAATGATTCAGTAATTATTCAGCACAATACAAGTATTTTAATAAGGCCTTATTTTGAGGGTCTAGTTTTACCCTAATACAGTGGCCTGTAACACATGGTTTTCAGGCCTGCAGGTCACATTATGCTGACTTGCAAAGTGATGTGTTGTTCCTGCTGGAATCCAGACAGATATTCACCCGCAACCTGCATTCCAAATGACTGCCGGGTTGGGAAGACTAAGATACTAGACCACCTAAACCATCTAAACTGGAACAACCAATTTCAATAACGGGTGCAATAAGTCCAAGTAACAGATTGGATTAGTTTAGAAACATGTATGTTATTTATATTTAAGTAGCATAACATTTATGAATCAATCAATGTACATGCAAAATATGATAATGATGGGTGTGGTTTTGGTTCAACACTGGTTATTAACACCAACACTGGGGTTATTTTACACCAATGAGTGTTAATTTAACACCTGAATCAACACTCAAAATGTTACACTGAAGAATCAACACTGGGTAACACTGGCGAATTTGCTGTGCATGTGCACATGTACAGTGCCTTCTGAAAGTATTCATACTGCTTGACCTATTCCACATTTTTTGTGTTACAGCCTGAATTCAAAATGGATTAAATAAATAAAAAGATCACCCATCTACACATAATAGTAATGACGAGGAGAAAATATGTTTTTAGAATAAAAATATGAAATACAGAAATATCTCATTTACATAAGTATTCACACCTCTGAGTCAGAGGTGGCAATTACAGCGTTGAGTTTTCTTGGTTGTCTGTACTACTGTAGCTTTGCACATTTGGATTTAGGGATTTTCTCCCATTCTTCCCAGCATATTTTTTCAAGTTCAATTTTCAATTAAATTCAAGTCTGGGCTTGGCCCCTCGAGGACTTTCACATTCTTGTTCTGAAGCCATTCCAGCGTTGCTTTGGCTGTATGCTTGGGGTCATTGTCCTGTTGGAATATAAATCTTTGCCCCAAGTCTAAGGTTTTTTGCAATCTGAAGCAGGTTCTCATCAATCCATTCATTGTTCCCTCTATCCTCACCAGTCTCCCAGTCCAGGCCGCTGAAGAGCATCCCTGTCATGTCCTGACCAGTAAAAGAGGTTATTTGTTATTGTAGTTTGGTCAGGGCGTGGCAGGGGGTGTTTGTTTAGAGTGTTTCGGGGTTTGTTGGGCTATGTTATTGTTAGTCTATTTCTATGTTAGTTCTAGTATGTCTATTTCTATGTGGTGTTTATTGGGTTGACCTTCAATTGGAAGCAGCTGCTCCTCGTTGCTTCTAATTGAAGGTCCTATTTAAGAGGGGTGTTTTTTCTATGGGATTTGTGGGTAGTTGTTTCCTGTTTTGTGTTTGTGCACCTGACGGGACTGTTTAGTGGCGTTTGTTGTTTTTGTATACGTGTTTCTTTTGTTTTCCTTCTTTAATAAAATAAGAAGATGAGTTTCCACGTTCCCGCTGCGTTTTGGTCAAATCCCTACGACACCCGTGACAGAACTACCCACCACCAACGGACCAAGCAGCGGGGTAAGGAGCACGGTGAAGAAGGATGGACATGGGCAGAGATGAGGATGAGCATATCCAGGGCTATGGAGGATTTAAGGAAGACCGTGAGGCATCCCCCCCACACGGGGAGTTGGGCAGAGTCAGGATGGAGACCTGAGCCAACTCCCCGTGCTTATTATGGGGAGCGACGAATGAAGAAGGCACAGAGCTATGCGGAAATGCGCACTGTATTGCGAAGAAGCATTCAGAGGCTGGTGCGATCGATAGAAGCTCCCCAGCATGGCCAAGCTATATTGAGCACTCAGCCAGGAAAAGTTGTGCAGGCCATACGCTCCAGACCTCCAATATGTCTTCAGGGTCCGGTTTACCCTGTTCCTGCTCCTCGTACTAGCCTTAAGGTGCGTGTCCCTAGTCTGGCGCCTCCAAAGCCAGCACCACGCACCAGGCCTCCATTGCGTCAGCCCAGTCCAGTACGTCCTGTTCCCGCTCCTCGCACTAACCCTGTGTTGCGTGTCCCTAGTCTGGCGCCTCCAAAGCCAGCCCCACGCATCAGGCCTTCAGTGCGCAGTCCCCGTCCAGAGCCTCCGGTGACAGTTTCCCGTCCAGAGCTTCCGGCGACAGTGCCCCGCCTAGAGCTTCCGGCGACAGTACCCCGCCTAGAGCTTCCAGCAACAGTGCGCCGCCTAGAGCTTCTGGCGACAGTGCCCCGTCTAGAGCTTCCGGCAACAGTGCCCCGTCCAGTGCTTCCGGCGACGTCCCACAGTCCGGAGCCTGCAGAGACGGCCCACAGTCCGGAGCCTGCAGAGACGGCCCACAGTCCGGAGCCTGCAGAGACGGCCCACAGTCCGGAGCCTGCAGAGACGGCCCACAGTCCGGAGCCTGCAGAGACGGCCTCCAGTCCGGAACCGGAGCTCCCAGAGTCGCCCTCAGGTCCGGAACCGGAGTTCCCAGAGTCGCCCTCTAGTCCGGAGCTCCCAGAGTCGCCCTCCAGTCCGGAGCTCCCAGAGTCGCCCTCCAGTCCGGAGCTCCCAGAGTCGCCCTCCAGTCCGGAGCTCCCAGAGTCGCCCTCCAGTCCGGAGCTCCCAGAGTCGCGCATCAGCCCGAGGTCTCCAGCGATGCGCATCAGCCCGAGGTCTCCAGCGACGCACCTCAGCCCTGAGCTTTTAGTGGGGGTGGACAGGTTAGGTTGGGGAGTAAGGCCGGAGCCTGAGCCACCTCCGTAGTAGGAGGTTGGGGAGGGGGGGGTGTAGCACAAGAACCGTCGGTGACGGTGGCCACCCTCCCTTCCCTCCCTTTAGTTAGGAGAATTTTTTTGTTTTGGGGTTTATTTTTTTGTGTTAATTTTTGTGTGAGGTGCTTCCGTGGTCTGCACCTTTGCGGGGGGGGGACGGGGGGGGGGGGGGGGGACGTGGGGGTAGTGTCACGTCCTGACCAGTAAAGAGGTTGTTTGTTATTGTAGTTTGGTCAGGGCGTGGCAGGGAGGTTTGTTTAGAGTGTTTCGGGGTTTGTTGGGCTATGTTCTTGTTAGTCTATTTCTATGTTAGTTCTAGTATGTCTATTTCTATGTGGTGTTTATTGGGTTGAACTTCAATTGGAAGCAGCTGGTCCGCGTTGCTTCTAATTGAAGGTCCTATTTAAGAGGAGTGTTTTTTCTTTGGGATTTGTGGGTAGTTGTTTCCTGTTTTGTGTTCGTGCACCTGACGGGACTGTTTAGTGGCGTTTGTTGTTTTTGTATACGTGTTTCTTTTGTTTTCCTTCTTTAATAAAATAAGATGAGTTTACACGTTCCCGCTGCGTTTTTTGTCCAATCCCTACGACACCCGTGTCAATCCCCATAGCATGATGCTGCCACAACCATGCTTCACGGTAGGGATGGTGTTAAGACGGGAGATGAGCAGTATCTGGTTTTCTCCAGACATAGCGCTTTGCATTCAGGCCAAAGAGTTACATATCTTGTTAATATCTTGCCTTTCATTTGCCTTTCTGCAAACTCCAGGTGTGATGTCATGTGCCTTTTTCTCAAGGGTGACTTCCGTCTGGCTACTCTCCCATAAAACCCAGAATGGTGAAGAGCTGTAAAGACTGTTGTCCTTCTGGCAGGTTGTCCCATCTCAGCCAATGAACTCTGTAGTTCTGTCAGAGTGGTCATTGGGTTCTTGGTCACCTACCTGACAAAGGTTCTTCTTGCCCTGTTGATCAGTTTGGTCAGACGGCCAGCTCTAGGCAGTCTGGGTAGTTGCATATGATGGAGACCACTGTGCTCTTGGAAACTTTCAACACTCTACAAATAGTTTAATACCCTTCCCCAGATATATGCCTCATCACAATCCTGACTCAGAGATCTACGGACAGTTACTTGGACTTCATGGTATAGTTTCTGCTCTGACATGCACTGTCAACTGTGGGACTTTATATAGACATGTGTATTTATTTCTAAATCATGTCCAAACTATTGAATTGGCCGCAGGTGGACTCCAATCAAGTTGTAGTGACATTCAAAGATGATCAAAGGAAATTAGATGAACCTGAGCTCAGTTTGGAGTGTCATAGCAAAGTGATGTGAATACTTATAAATGAGATATTTCTCTATCTCATTTTCAATAAATGTGCAAACATTTCTAAAACATGTTTTCACTTTGTCATTATTAGGTATTGTGTGATTTAATGATTTAATTCATTCTGAATTCAGGCTGTAGCACAACAAAATGTGGAATAAGTCAAGGGGTATGAATACTTTCTGAAGGTACTGTATATCTGTGTGCACTGTCTGTAACAATGTATCTGTGTTTGTGTGCATGCCCATGGCCCAGCAGTAATTCTGTGTTTATCAACTCTTTATTACGGCCGCATCATCATTTACAATAGGAGCATCTGCTCATTACCTAGTCTGTGCATGGGGCAAATTGCTTTTACAGGGAGCCAGCCAGCATAGGGACACTCAACGGTGGAGCGCAAATCTAGACACCCGCACCGGACGATTTACAAAAGCTGTTACTCCAAAACTAGATTCAGAGAAATGCTTACATTTTAGGGGGATCAAATAATTAGCCAGGGCTGGTAGTTTGAGGAGGCACAAGGCGATTGGTGAATTAGAAAAAGAGGGCTTTATAGAAATCCCATTGAGTCTAAGCATTTTATGGCTACCTACAGCTGTGGAGTAAAAACAAATATCACATCTGGCTACATGTCTCTAATTTATCTGTTTTTCTCCTAAATTACAACCTGGCGCGATGCAATGGAAAACCAGTGGGAAGCAGAAAAAGGAGAATTCCTATCTCCTCTCTCACATTTAGCATATTAACTCCTGTAACCAGCGAGGATAAAGAGAGACAAGTCGGAGGGCGAAGCACCTAGCAGGGGAAAAAAACAAAGATGCCTGACGAAACGCTTTATTCGAGACAATAACTGAGCCTGCTGCTGAGATCTAATGGAAACTAGCAGTAGAGAACGTGTTACTCATCCATGATTCAGTCAATTATTACACTGAAAATATGACATAAAGAATGTCTTGGCTGTCTGAAACGTTGTAAATTTAGACAATTAGACAAAAGAGAAGTGATACAAACAGAACTGCAAATTGTAAAACAAGTTGGAAATCAGACAATACAAACTACCAATATCAATGTCTGTAGAGGGGACTTACAGGAGGTACTGTATATCCAAGCTAAACCGCTTCCCCCTTCCTCCCTGATCAGATTGACATGAGTCAATGACGAGCGGTGTGACACATTGGCTGGGACAGATCGGAGTCTGTCAGGACGCATCGAAAAGCCCGGTGTCATCCCTCAACCTGAAGGCTGACATTATTCTCCATCTTTCTGGGGGGATGGGGGGGGGTAAAAGATCTTTGACATTCATGGATGCGTGGACCCCCCGCGGCTATGTGACAGCATGGCGGAGAGCGATGCCATCACCAGCCCCCCCTGAATCTGTGGTCACCAGCGCGCCAGGGGGCAAGGGGGCGACGGGGTGAGGAGAGGGGGTGGGGGAATGAGGGAGACAGGGTGAGGAGAGGGAGTGGGAGAATGAGGGAGACAGGGTGAGGAGAGGGAGTGGGAGAATGAGGGAGACAGGGTGAGGAGAGGGAGTGGGAGAATGAGGGAGACAGGGTGAGGAGAGGGAGTGGGAGAATGAGGGAGACAGGGTGAGGAGAGGGAGTGGGAGAATGAGGGAGACAGGGTGAGGAGAGGGAGTGGGAGAATGAGGGAGACAGGGTGAGGAGAGGGAGTGGGAGAATGAGGGAGACAGGGTTAGGAGAGGGAGTGGGGGAATGAGGGAGACAGGGTGAGGAGAGGGGGTGGGGGAATGAGGGAGACAGGGTGAGGAGAGGGGGTGGGGGAATGAGGGAGACAGGGTGAGGAGAGGGGGTGGGGGAATGAGGGAGACAGGGTGAGGAGAGGGGGTGGGGGAATGAGGGAGACAGGGTGAGGAGAGGGGGTGGGGGAATGAGGGAGACAGGGTGAGGAGAGGGGGTGGGGGAATGAGGGAGACAGGGTGAGGAGAGGGGGTGGGGGAATGAGGGAGACAGGGTGAGGAGAGGGAGTGGGGGAATGAGGGAGACAGGGTGAGGAGAGGGGGTGGGGGAATGAGGGAGACAGGGTGAGGAAAGGGAGTGGGGGAATGAGGGAGACAGGGTGAGGAGAGGGGGTGGGGGAATGAGGGAGACAGGGTGAGGAGAGGGAGTGGGGGAATGAGGGAGACAGGGTGAGGAAAGGGGGTGGGGGAATGAGGGAGACAGGGTGAGGAGAAAAGAGTGGGGGAATGAGGGAGACAGGGTGAGGAGAGGGAGTGGGGGAATGAGGGAGACAGGGTGAGGAGAGGGAGTGGGGGAATGAGGGAGACAGGGTGAGGAGAGGGAGTGAAGGAATGAGGGAGACAGGGTGAGGAGAGGGGGTGGGGGAATGAGGGAGACAGGGTGAGGAGAGGGAGTGGGGGAATGAGGGAGACAGGGTGAGGAGAGGGAGTGGGGGAATGAGGGAGACAGGGTGAGGAGAGGGAGTGGGGGAATGAGGGAGACAGGGTGAGGAGAGGGAGTGGGGGAATGAGGGAGACAGGGCTGTGACAGATTAGAACAGTATGACGGGTATGCATCATAATTCTCCTAGGAGAGATAGTTGGGTTGTTTCACGCACACATAAATGCACGTACACACACACTCGCAGACACACCCTCAATAACACATTTGTAGGACAAATATAAATGCACTCCTTCATCTGAGAATATCTGAAACACCGATCACACAGCCTCATTCCCAAACCGACAAAATATACGATCACTATCCTTTCTTTTCTCCCTGCATTACAAAGTTATGCCCGTATATGAATGAAAGCCCAACAGCATTTGGGTAGATTTACTGTACTACTATAAACCTACAGGGCTCCACTGAGGGAACTTGATATACTCCCGGACAATAATTTACTACACAACTAGCCTCAGCCATATGCATGGAGCAGTGATTGAGGACTATGTATTTCCATATGCTGTATTACCCTTGATGTCAAGACTCACCACTCCGACCAAGGCCTTATTAGGTCTGGGAGTCCCCTCTGTAGTAAGAATCAGCTCCCCAGGGACCTGTAGACAGTCTCTGTCTCTTTTGCTGACCTATCTCCATATTATCTGAGTAGGCTGTATATATCCACAGTATCACCCATATCTCCATATTATCTGAGTAGGCTGTATATATCCACTGTATCACCCATATCTCCATATTCTCTGAGTAGGCTGTATATATCCACAGTATCACCCATATCTCCATATTCTCTGAGTAGGCTGTATATATCCACAGTATCACCCATATCTCCATATTATCTGAGTAGGCTGTATATATCCACTGTATCACCCATATCTCCATATGCTCTGAGTAGGCTGTACATATCCACTGTATCACCCATATCTCCATATGCTCTGAGTAGGCTGTACATATCCACTGTATCACCCATATCTCCATATGCTCTGAGTAGGCTGTATATATCCACTGTATCACCCATATCTCCATATGCACAGTGTCAGTTAGTGCCAGGCTCTGGTCTTTATCGCTGGGCTGTGAACCCTCATAGGCCTCTCAGGAGGTAGAGAGACATGAGGATGAAGTCCCCAGGGACCAGTGTGTGTCGATAAGGGGGTGAGGAGGTGGTGTGTGATTTGGTGAGGTTGTAAAATTGGTGGTGTGTGGTGTCGACAGCGTTGACTCCCTAGTGGGGAGAAAACAAGTTAAGGTCCCTTGTGGTTCAGGGAGAGAGAGGGGAGCTGTGACACACACGTATGACACTCTCTGCACCCTTTGTTACACACATAAACACACAATTATACTCACACCAACAAGCTCTCAGTCTCATTGCAGAATATGACGTTTGTCGATAATCGTCAGATTTCGAAGGTTACATTTAGGAATTCATTCTGAATGGTAAAGTTAAGGGTTAAGGTTTGGGATAGGGTTAAAACCAAAAAAACTGCCTCCCGAGTGGCGCAGCGGTCTAAGACACTGCATCGCAATGCTTATGGTGTTACTACAGCCCCGGGTAGATCCCAGGCTGTCACAGCCGGCTGTGACCGGGAGGCGCACAATTGGCCTAGTGTTGTCTGGGTTAGGAGAGGGTTTGGCCGGGATTTCCTTGTCCCATCGCTCTCTAGCAACACCTGTGGCAGGCACCCGGGTTGTAAGGTGTTTCCTCCAACACATTTGTGCGGTTGGCTTCCGGGTTAAGGGAGCAGTGTGTCAAGAAGCAGTGCAGCTTGGCAGGGTCGTGTTTCAGAGGACGCTGGCTCTCGACCTTCGCCTCTCCCGAGTCCGTAGGGGAGTTGCAGCGATGAGACAAGACTGTTACAACCAATTGGATGCCACGAAATTGTGGAGAAAAAGGGGTAAAAAGTACAATTCTTTTTTTACAAAAATAGTGCCTATCACTGGGATTGAACACGCGACACGGAGACAGAGCTTGTTGCTTACGCCCATCCGCCATCCCCGTCCACAAAGCCCTATCAAAAACCAAGCCTACTTGAGAGTAATAGTGTTCATCGTTGCCCCTAGTGGCCAGTTTTGAAGTCCTCTCCCAACAACCTTCTTACCTGGACGGACATCAAATTTCGCAGAGAATCTTGAGCGACCTGGCTGCTCACACACATACACCACACACACTTAGCCGTTGCAGATATAAGTACTTCTGGCGACTGCTTGTCAGACACAGCCGTCTGCTTTATGTAACCTGCTCTAGCCTCGCATGTTTGACCTGTTGTTGTTGTTGTGTGTGTGTGTGTGTGTGTGTGTGTGTGTGTGTGTGTGTGTGTGTGTGTGTGTGTGTGGTGTGTGTGTGTGTGTGAGAGAGAGAGAGAGAGAGAGAGAGAGAGAGAGACAGAGAGAATTGTTATTGTTCAATGTATGGTTATTTTGACCCTTGGTTATTGTTGTTACTGTTGTCCCGTTGACAATTTTGATTCTTAATATTGTAAATATCCAAAGTAAGCTTTGTCAATATGTACATTGTTACATCATGCCAATAAAGCAAATTGAATTGAATTGAGAGAGAGAGCGAGCAGGGGAGGTAGGATTCCAGTGCATGTCTGACCCCAGATACTTTATTATACCTTTACTCCCTCAATCCTCTCTCAAGGGATTGTCCTCAAGCATCTTCATCTGAAACAGAGGAAGTGAGAGAGAGAGAGAGAGAGAGAGAGAGAGAGAGAGAGAGAGAGAGAGAGAGAGAGAGAGAGAGAGAGAGAGAGACAGACAGACAGACAGACAGACAGACAGACAGACAGACAGACAGACAGACAGACAGACAGACAGACAGACAGACAGACAGACAGACAGACAGACAGACAGACAGACAGACAGACAGACAGACAGACAGACAGACAGACAGACAGACAGAGGATTAATACCTAGACAGGGGGACTGGACTCCTATGTGACCATACAGCGTTTCGGGGTGAACCATAAACTATCCCAGTGCTTTATTGTGGTGCTGGCGTTTTCCCAGTAAATCTCCTCTTCTAGGGAGTTCTACAATATAATACAGTATTTATCTGCTATTTACTTAAAAATCCTGATTAGTGTGATATCAGGCTGGGTATTTACTACTAAGTACTGGTAATGTTGGTTTATTCAGGTACTCTTTATAAGAGAATACACGGTAAATGGACGGTAAATACCAGCTAGAACAGGACTTTAGGATAGAGTGTTACACAGTGGGTTAAGAGCAGAGCGTTAAAATAGAGTTATGTTTACGTTTGTGAACGTTATGACCACACAGTGTATCAGCTGGGGGTATAGAAACCCAATATGTGTTTTCCCTCCCCTACAAAACGTCTGTTGACCCAGATGAAATAAAACTTTGACTCAGGAGCTAATCAAAAACTTGGCTCGCTCAGATTCTTGGGAAAGGGGATATCCATCTCGACATTAGCATGATAAAGGGGATACGGTGGAAGGAGACGAGAGGAGAGATTGTTTGTCTGCCATCCAAGCCGGCCTAGCCAAGCCAAGGGAAAATAAACCCAGGAGAATGAGGCTTACTTTGACTGGTGGCCAGTCAGGGGATAAGATGGTAAAGTAGGTGTGAGTGTGTGTGTGTGTTTTTGTGTGTGTGTGTGTGTTTGCCTATCGTCCATGTACTGTGTGTGTCTGAGGGGAGGCATCGGAACCCTAACCCGTTTACATCTCTCCCCTCTCAGGGAGTTCCATAAGGAACATTTCTCCCGTCCCTCCAGTTCCATAAGGATAAATGTCATTAGCCAGAGAGCCAGTGGCGAGCTATACTTTCAGGACTTTGTCCCAGGCAGGCAGGAAGAGAGAAACTGGTCTGTTATTCTGAAGAGGCTGATACATGGACGAGACACAAATCCTCTTAGCCAAAAACTCCACTGGCTTTTGGGTGGCGGCTTAAGGCGGCCATTGTGGCTCTACTTTAAGACTTCCTCTGATGCCTTTCTGCCGGGCTCTAATGTAAATAAATGATCCCCACCAGGCCACTGTGGCAGGAAGTGAGGGAGGGGATAAGAACCCGTGTCTTACACTTTACACACAAGGCCAGTCTGAAAGGCTGTAGCACCTTTCAGTGGGAGAGAACTCTGAACAGGAAGAAAAGTCAAGTGTGTGTGTGTGTGTGTGTGTGTGTGTGTGTGTGTGTGTGTGTGTGTGTGTGTGTGTGTGTGGAGTGTGTGTGTGTGTGTGTGTGTGTGTGTGAGAGTGTGTGTGTGTGTGTGTGTGTGTGTGTGTGTGTGTGTGTGTGTGTGTGTATGTGTGTGTGTGTGTGTGTGTGTGTGTGTGTGTGTGTAGGAAGAAACTATTCTACTACAGCCTGGGCATATGCGAAAAGAAATATGGAGAGAGTAGAGAGAGAGGAGAGAAGAGTCAACTCTGCCTCCATCAGATCGGAGGCAGCCTCAGAGTCACTCCCTCTGCATGCTGGGAGTAGACAGACATAGACGTCAATAACGAGGGTGTCACGGCAACCAAGCTGTTGCCAGACAAGAGATTATTCATGACAGAAATGTGCATAAATGTACGCCTTTTAAAATTCAGAAGGAAACTCAGTGTGTCCATATGGACTAATCTTTTTAATTGGATGCGTAGGTGTACGTAATCGTATCGATATATTCATGCCCGCCAAACATGCACGGTAAACACGTACGGTAAACATGTACGGTAAACATGTACGGTAAACACGTACGGTAAACATGCACAGTAAACACGTACGGTAAACATGTACGGTAAACATGCACAGTAAACACGTACGGTAAACATGCACAGTAAACACGTACGGTAAACATGTACGGTAAACATGTACGGTAAACATGCACAGTAAACATGCACAGTAAACATGTACGGTAAACATGCACAGTAAACATGTACGGTAAGCATGTACAGTAAACATGCACGGCAAACACGTACGGTAAACATGTACGGTAAACATGCACAGTAAACATGTACGGTAAACATGCACGGTAAACATGCACAGTAAACATATACGGTAAACATGCACGGTAAACATGTACAGTAAACATGTACGGTAAGCATGTACAGTAAACATGTACGGTAAACATGCACGGTAAACATGTACGGTAAACATGCACGGTAAACAAGCACAGTAAACATGTACGGTAAACATGTACGGTAAACATGTACAGTAAACATGTACGGTAAGCATGTACAGTAAACATGTACAGTAAGCATGTACAGTAAACATGTACGGTAAAACATGTACGGTAAACATGTACGGTAAACATGCACGGCTAACATGCACGGTAAACATGTACGGTAAACATGCACAGGAAATCGTAAACATGCACGGTAAACGTGTACGGTAAACATGTACGGTAAACATGCACAGTAAACAAGCACGGTAAACATGTACGGTAAACATGCACTGTAAACATGTATGGTAAACATGTACGGTAAACATGTACGGTAAACATGTACTGTAAACATGCACGGTAAACAAGCACAGTAAACATGTACAGTAAACATGCACGATAAACATGTATGGTAAACATGCACGGTAAACATGTACAGTAAACATGCCATATAAACATGTACGGTAAACACGTACGGCAAACATGCACGGTAAACATGCACGGTAAACATGCCATATAAACATGTACTGTAAACATGCACGGTAAACAAGCACGGTAGACATGTACGGTAAACATGCATAGTAAACATGTACGGTATACATGCACGGTAAACATGTACGGTAAACATGCATAGTAAACATGTACGGTATACATGCACGGTAAACATGTATGGTATACATGCATAGTAAACATGTACGGTATACATGCACGGTAAACATGTACGGTATACATGTACGGTAAACATGTATGGTAAACATGCACGGTAAACAGATCTTGCTGTTATTACACAGGCAACAACAACCTCAACAACATTATTCTCAGGACAAGGAGAGCAGTTTTTTTATTGTGTCATGCATTATTCAATTAAAACGTCTTGTTTCCATTCGAAGTGAGGCAAGATTAAAAGTATCTTATTGCTTTTGTATATTTGATATGTTTTAAAATATGAAGCCGCTAAATGCAAATGTATGATTCCCGGGTTTAGAAATTAAGAGTTTGATAAGTAGATTTTCATGTAATTACACAGCTAAGTTTGTGGAATGTCTGGAACATTGGCTAATATTTCTACCCAGGACATCTGCAGTGTAAGTGATATCAAACAAAGCTGGACATGATTGAACATTAGTGCTAAAACCCTAAGGCTTTACTGGCAGAATGAAGCCATGATAGGAAAGATGTCCTTTCATTTTAATATGAGCATATTCCAACCGCCAACTTGAATTTGTATGACTCTACGAATGCCTCTTTTTTAAAGGACAATACCTTCGCCTCAAAGATGACTTGTACCCTTGAAGAAAGAAGGTGCAGTAATAACCAAACTGTCAACGCAACTCAAAAAGAACAAACGACTGGATTTCATGATGCATCTATCATATCTATCTCGCCACAATAAAAAGTCACAGATGAGAAGGCAAAACGTGCCTAATGATGGGGAGGTGTCATCAGCCGCATTCTTCAAAGAGTTAAGGCAGAAAGGAAACGAGGGCTGAAGGAGCTAAACCCGGGATGTTGTCTCCGAATCTCCATAAAGGTAAACATGAATGTTGTCTCCTCTCGAGTGAGGAGGACACACTAAGAAAAGAATGATAATGTCATATACTGTGTGTGTGTGTGTGTGTGTGTGTCGTGTGTGTGTGTATGTGTGCGTGTGTTTGAAAGAGAGGTATATGCAGTATGTCCATTGAAGTGGCTCTGCAAAGATGTGGAGCTTCAATGGCATAAAGACAAGTTCCCCACATATAAGGACCTCTATGGGGGCTGACATAATGACATCATATTGAGTCTTATGACTCTCTGTGATTGCTGGGGTTGTGGTCTTCCTTTAGTATGTAAACAGATAAATGATGGCCTGCATCAGTGAACACTGAAAGACAGTCGTACAACTGTAACCAAAGCATATTCATATTACAGACATACAGTTGATCTGGGATGATGAGCTTGAAGCCACTAACAGAGAGAGGTTCTGAGTGTAACAGGAAGTGACATAAAACAATACCAGATGGCCAATCAGCAGACATCAATGTCTAATGTTACCGTGGGAACAAACTGGCACCCTGTCAGAACAGCAATGTTATCGTTTGTTGAATGGCCCTTCCAAAGAACTGAAAAGCTTTGCTAGACCCCCTAACCTTTGAATTCAACGTATCAGCTGCAATTGAGTTCGTCAGGTTTGTACCAGAGGAGGCTGTTGGGAGGAGCTATAGGAGGATGGGCTGATTGTAATGGCTGGAATGGAATAAATGGATCGGAGTCCAACATGAGGTTTCCATATGCTTGATGTGTTTGATAGTGTTCCATTCATTTCATTCCAGCCAATACAATGAGCCCTTCTCTTATAGCTCCTCCCACCAGCCTCCTCTAGTCTGTACCATAACCCACCATGTACTACAGCTGAAGCTAGCATTCGCTAACGTTACAGCTGGAAGGAAAGCTCTAGATTTTTTTGCAAAATCTTCCAACTGCAGTTACGGCGCCAGTGCCGTAAGTGTCACCAAAGTGGCTGTCGTTGACAATGATATTTGTGCTAACCCGATGGACCTAGCTCCTATATTAGCTAACTCTATCGCTCTCTCTCTTCAAATTAAGCTTGTTAGAGACCTGCTTCACTTCTAACTTACAGATGATTATTCATTTAGCTGCTTTATAGAAACCTGTCAGAAGCAAGGACTCCATTAATTCACCAAGACACAAATCAACACACTCCCCCCCATTCTTTTATCCCCTTCCTGGCTATTACTGTGTTGTTGATAATAACATAACACTTATTAATTATAAATCATGGGTCCTTTCTGCCTTCATTTACTGACATCTCCTCTACCTTTGTAACCCATCGCAAATCAAATGCAGGTACTGTATAGCTTGATTATGTACTGTGTTGTCATGTACCGTTTGTGAAGATGTGCTTAACAGGCAATAAAACAAGGGAGTTAGAGAAACACGAGTCAAGGCTACCACCGTTGCAATCAGACTGTACAGTGTTCGGTGTAGACTGAAGCTTTGCACTCTTAGTGTTGCTAGCGGTAGGGTAACTCCACGCACACACACACGCGCGCGCACGCACACACACACACACACACACACGCGCACGCACGCACGCACGCACGCACGCACACACACACACACACACACACACACACACACACAAATGACCACATTTCATGCTTCTGTGATTCTGATCACATTTTTAAACAAATTCACGCTGTTCCTTTTAGGGTGTTAGTGTTTGAAGTCAAAGGACCCAATATTAGCACTGCATATATGTTCAAATTCTACAAATTGTCCCCTGCATTCTCTGTTGATAGTTGAAATTGCTATGAAGGAGAATCTGATGCTGATATAAACCAAAAAGGCAATCTGCTCGATTCATCATTTGACATTAAAATGCCACATGCTGTATGGTTATTGAAAAATGTAAAATATTCTAGTGTTAACATTCAACACACTCTCTATTCTCAGACAGAAACACACACACACACACACACACACACTGTAAATTGCTATACACACAGAGATATTGCTAGCCTGTGTTTGCTCATGGTTCTGAAATGACTCAGATTACACTAGAGGCTTCCATTAGCAGTAATTGGACAGAATTCATATTAATATATGCCCTGCCATTAAGCCAATGGACTGCTTTACCCTCCGCCTGCCTGTGGTTCTATCTCCCAGGTAGAATCAGACACATCATGCCGTTTTCACCTATCCACTCTTTAGAATGCATTACCTGTAATCTGACTCTATGACTTTGTGTGTACCATAATACAATTGCGTTATGATGGTTCCCTGAGCCATTACTACTTCCTTTAAGCCTTTGAGTACGGGATGGATATTCCACACACTACAGGATGCTACCGAGGACTGCCGAGTGGCACAGTGGTATAAGGCACTGCATCTCAGTGCAAGAGGTGTCACTACAGTCCCTGGTTTGAATCCAGGCTGTATCACATCCGGCTGTGATTGGGTGGTGCACAATTGGCCCAGTGTCGTGTGTGTTTGGCTGGGGCAGGCCGTCATTGTAAATAAGAATTTGTTCTTAACTGACTTGCCTAGTTAAATAAATAAAACAATGCTAGAACTGCTGCCCAAGTAGAACTCTTTTGGGTTCAATGTAGAAACCTCTGTTGAAAGGGTTCTACATGGAATGCAAAAGGGTTCTAACTGGAACCAAAAAGGGTTCTTCTAAGCGTTCTCCTATGGGGACATTTAGGTTATATTCCAGATGCAGTGGTTCTTCCTGTAAAAGCTGCGTCATACCGCACAGCATGTGGGCTGCCGTAGAATTCTATGGCACGATATTTAACTGTCAGCCATTGTTGCCATTAATGCAGCTTTTTTTCTAAGGGTGTAGGATTATACAGTTTATAAAGTGAAGAAAACGAAACGCCCACTTGCCCCCACGTTTCAAACTCTCGCCACACTGAAGAATGGCTCCAATATGGCTGAAAGTAGATGCCACTTCTCCCTAAATTGGGGGGTCATGGAGGGCACATCACTAATGCAAAGAACCACTTCAAACCCTTTGCCTCTCCTTTCTCTGGGCTCCCATCCCCTTCTTCCTTATTTTTCATTGGGGAGAAATCTCTTTCAACTAGAGAGGGCTTAGGACAACTGCAGAGTTTGACATAATTAGCTGTGGCTTGGCTTTAATCACTCTTCCCTCGGACTCCACAGTGCACATTATCTGACACCAAACACAGACACTCTCCCGCCTGAAACAGTATGTGGGGGGGATAGCGACAAGGCAAGAGAGAGAAGAGACAGAGAGAGAAGAGACAGAAAGAGACAGTCAGAGAGAGAGAGAGCGAGAGAGCGACAGAGACGGAGAGAAAGAGAGCGAGAGAGACAGAGAGCGAGAGACAGACAGACAGAGAGCGAGAGCGAGAAAGAGAGACAGACAGACAGACAGACAGACAGACAGACAGACAGACAGACAGACAGACAGACAGACAGACAGACAGACAGACAGACAGACAGACAGACAGACAGACAGACAGACAGAGAGAGAGAGAGAGTGAGTGAGAGAGACAGACAGACAGAGAGAGAGAGAGCGAGAGAGAAAGCGAGACAGACAGACAGACAGATAGACAGACAGACAGACAGACAGACAGACAGACAGACAGACAGACAGACAGACATAATTTGTGCACGATGAGAAAGAGCGCCACCATGTGGTGGTCTCCGATAGAGGTGCTGGTTTCCATTATGGGAGCAAGTTTCCCAGAGTCCCGGTAAGACGACTGATTATGGCCAGCAGGAGACATGGATACAGAACAGACACACACACCGCAAACAAGAAGAGGAGACTAGTTGTAATGAGAGTATATGACCCCTAACCAACTCAATGTCCACTTACACTACCAGTTCCACACGAACACACGGTTAGGAAGTTCCTGGGTGGAGGATTGTCCATGTAGAAAAGGTTGAATTGTGATTGGTGATGATGTGGTGCAGAGATCTTCTGACCTGTTCAGTTGTCTTTTTCTCACTTTTTGATGAAGTGGATTCCTTAGGTACCTACAAAAAGTCTGATTTGAGGCGAATAAAGCAATCTATGATTTACAGCACGTCAAAAGGTTATGTTTTAGAACATCTAAAAGAGATCCTGTCACGATATGAGCGATGGTTTTACCAAACATTCAAAGGAACCTTACTTTAATTAGTGTGTATATCTGTAACAGATATTAGATGAAAGGTGGTTTTGAGAGAGTTATTCATTGGGGGGGGGGGGGTTCTTGAAATGTGCTCTTCATTTGAATGAGTTGTTATTGAATTTGAATACAAATTGAAATATAAGTGGCAATATGTAACTTTTAAGGCGACTCGACCAAATTCACATAGAAAGCAAGTCTAAGAAGCGGTAGATCTGATCTATGTGCGCTATTTCTATGCTTCCTGTTCTTAAGTTTTGTTTTTGTGTATTTTACTTTGGGTTTTGTACACCATCTTCAAACAGCTGAAACAACAATATTTTTTGTTATGGAAAATATATTTTATAGTGGTTTAGATGGTACAATGATTCTCTACACTACACTAGCTTGTTTTGTCACATAAACTGAAATTAGGCAAACTATTAGAGTTTTAGCAACCAGGAAATGGTGGAGCGATTTCTTCATAGTGCAACTTTAAGATGACAATTGAAAACGATCAAAGTAAAAATGTGTTCTACACTGCTACATCAGAAGCACTGAGTGTTGCTTTCGTGTGGGCCTTAATGGTAGTTGTTGTTCTTGTTGTTGCTGTCTCTTGCATTTGATGTAATTGAAATGCAATCAACCCCTACTCTGACGCCCAGCATATGAAAAACAGGGGGTTGGGGTTATGCATTCTATGTGTGGTCACCCCACATTCACCTCTCCCATACTCTAATGGGTCAGCGAGGGAGAGAGACAGGGAACTTCAAAGCAGAGAGAGATCATGCACACACTCACTAATGTGGTCCCAAGATGCAGCTATTTCATTCCAGCCCAGCCCAGGACCTTTGATGCTGCAGCTGATGGACCATTGTTAAAAAGGAGCCATCAGCAGATATGAGAGGATGATTCTCTCTCAGGGTAATAGACTATGATTCTGAGCGGGACACACTGTACCAGCAGACACACACAGCATCACAACACTACGATAACCCCTATGAGTTCGCCTCTTTGTAAGACTCTCCAGTGTGTTACTTAGTCCAGTTTACTATTGAAATGTTATTTCTCTAGAAATCATAACCCCAGAGTCTTTTACAATGTAGGGTGTATCAAAGCACTGGTTCATTTTGTTAGAATTCAAAGAATATTAGCTTATCATGACATCACTGAGAGGGAAATACAGTCCAGACCAAAGGAAGAGGAGCAGAGAAATAGAGGCTTAAAGAGAGAGGACTGGGTGTGAGAAATACAGGGCTCAACGGCAGCAGTGACCGCTCGGCTCCTCGTGCACGCGCCACTTTGAGGGGGTCATGGCGGGCCAGGCAGACTGCGTCTCGCATGGCCTAAAGTGAGTAGGCCGGGGGTACCTCCAGGCCACCGGCCCCACTCCCAGCAGAGCGGCCCGGCTCTCCCCACACTTCCCTCCTCCTCGCTGGGCAAGTCAGGAACCGCTTGGGCATGGGCTCTGAAGCTCCGGAGCTGTACCCACACACCCCTGGGAGGTGAGGGGAGGTGACCCTGCCTGGCTCCAACTGTCAGCTAGCCAGCAGAGGAGAGGAGAGGGGGAAGACAGAGCCAGCGAGGAGAAGAGGGGGAGAAAAGGATGACAAGGGGGTTAGGTGTGAGGTTTCCAGGGACACATTTGTCAGGCAGTTTGGTGTGGATTGTCTTTGCTGAGTGGAGAGCGGGTCCAGTCAAACCACACTGATCAGACTGCTCCCCCCCTCCATCTTTCTCTCTCTGTGACCCTTTTTTTCCCTTCCCCTTTCGGCCACCAACATATGCACAGTAAAACGCTCAGACTTACATTCACACACATTGACACACACACACCCATATATAGAGTCCAATCCAGTTGATCGAATGCTGTGACATTCTTACGTTAACAACTCTTCTTTCCAATCATTGATCACAACACACTGCCACTACAGGAAGGGTTCCGGAGAGGTCACAATCCACAGGTCACAGCCACCATGAAAAAACAACATTACATCTGTCAAGTCAAGTCACAATTTATTTAAAGTGCAAGTCTCAACCCACCTTACATGAAGCTCTGAGTTTTAGCTAATGGAGGATTTGAGCCAGGATTCAATCAGATCCGCGGTTACAGCGCGCTTGACATTTAAAGGTAAATTCCGATTGAGCCGAAGTATGCAGCGTTTACCGTTAATGCGATGTCTGCGAATGTCTGGGAAACTGCATTTAAAAGCCACATTGTCGGCTGTACATAGTGCTGCGCTATGAATTGAATCCTAGCACTAGTCTCAGATTGTTGAATAGAGAACATCACACACACACATTGGCTGTGCTAATCAACAATACCTACTCCTCAGTATCACGACTATATCGTCTGATAAGACATACACTACATATACAAAAGTATGTCAACATCCCTTCAAACTAGTGGATTCGGCTATTTCAGCCACACCGTTGCTGACAGGTGTATTAAATCAAGCACACAGCGATGCAATCTCAATAGACAAGCATTGACAGTATAATGGTCTTACAGAAGAGCTCAGTGTCTTTCATTGTGGCACCGTCGTAGGATGCCACCTTTCCAACAAGTCAGTTTGTCATATTTCTGCCCTTCTGGAGCTGCCCCTGTCAACTGTAAGTGCTGTTATTGTGAAGTGGAAACATCTAGGAGCAACAACGGCTGAGCCACAAAGTGGTAGGCCACACAAGCTCAGAGAACGGGACTGCCGAGTCCTGAGGTGCTTAGTGTGTAAAAATCGTCTGTCCTCGGCTGCAACACTCACTACAGAGTTCTAAACCTGCCTCTGGAATCAACGTCAGTACAATAACTGTTCGTCGGGAGCTTCATGAAATGGGTTTCCATGGCCGAGCAGCCGCACACAAGCCTAAGATAACCATGCGCAATACCAAGCTTCGGCAGGAGTGGTGTAAAGCTTGGCGCCATTGGACTCGGCAGGAGTGGTATAAAGCTTGGTGCCATTGAAACACGTTCTCTGGAGAGATGAATCACGCTTCAACATCTGGCAAATCTGAGTTTGGCTAATGCCAGGAGAATCCTACCTGCTCCAATGCATAGCGCCAACTGTAATGTTTGGTGGAGGAGGAATAATGGTCTGGGGCTGTTTTTATGGTTCCGGTTAGGCCCCTTAGTTCCATTGATTAGAAATCTTAACGCTACAGCATACAATGACATTCTAGACAATTCTGTGCTTCCAACTTTGTGGCAACAATTTGGGGAAGGCCCTTCCCAGTTTCAGCATGATAATGCCCCCGTGCACAAAGCGAGGTCCATACAGAAATGGTTTGTTGAGATCGGTATGGAAGAACTTGACTGGCCTGCACAGAGCCCTGACCTCAACCCCATTGAACACCTTTGGGATGAATTGGAACGCCAACTGCAAGCCAGGCCTAATCATCCAATATCAGTGCCCGACCTCACTAATGCTCTTGTGGCTGAATGGAATCAACTCCCCGCAGCAATGTTCCAACATCTAGTGGAAAACCTTCTCAGAAGAGGGGAGGCTGTTATAGCAGCAAAGGGGTGGACAAACCCCATATTAATGAGATGTTCGACGAGCAGGTGTCCACATACTTTTGGTCATGTAGTGTACCTTGGCAGATAAAGAAAAGACCACACCACCAGTTTGTGTGTACCCAGACCACCAGTTCCCTCCTGAATACAGACTGGTGTGTGTGTGTGTGTGTGTGTGTGTGTGTGTGTGGTGTGTGTGTGTGTGTGTGTGTGTGTGTGTGTGTGTGTGTGTGTGTGTGTGTGTGTGTGTGTGTGTGTGTGTGTGTGTGTGTGTCAGTCACGCCGGCCGGCCGGCGGCGGTCCATTATTGAGCTGTTGAGAGGCGCAGCGGCTGATAAATTCAAACTCTTTGTGTAATTGTCTCTCGCATCTGAATACAAATCCCAGCCCTTATGATTCATCATATTTATTTTTTTATTTCCTCCGGCAACATCTTTTATTAGTTGTGCACTCAGCGGCGACATTTAATTTCTGCAGGAGGGAACAACAGAGGCGGTTGATGATTATTATTGAGAATGTGATACTACAGAGACTGAAATAAAATCTATAGTGCATTAAAGTGACAGATTAGGAGGGGAGGAGGGTTCATTTACAAGTGTTAAGACATCACAGCTAATGCCTTGCAACACCAAATGAAAATCAACCATTTTATTTTCTCTCTCAGTATGTGTGTGTGTGTGTGTGTGTGTGTGTGTGTGCACATGTGTGTGTGTGTGTGTGTGTGTGTGTGTGTGTGTGTGTGTGTGTGTGTGTGTGTGTGTGTGTGTGTGTGAGCGTAGTGATGGGATTGTGTGGGAGGTGTGTGTGAGACACGGACTCATTTCAGAATACAAACCCTGTCCACTCACTGAAATGAAAATAGCTCCATCTAAATCTCAGAAGTTTAAATTGTAAACATGTGCCTGATGCCAAGGACATCATATAATACACTGGTGATATCAAGGCAAATTATTCACACTCACCCTTTCAATGGTTTTTGTATTATTCAAATATTCATCAAATAATGTATTGTTTACAGTAGTTTTGTATAATAGTATGTGTATCACTGTGAGTGCAGCTGTACTAGAAGAGTTACTGCCACTGTTTCTAATAGTAGTAGTAGTAGTAGTAGTAGTAGTAGCAGTAGTAGTAGTAGAACTTCAGTGATAGTATAAATATTAGTATTACAGCAGTTATTGTAGAATATCATAGTAGCAGAGGCAGTGGTAGTGTTAGTTCTAGTAGTCATTGTGCTTACGCATAAAAACGAAATGCTAATTTGAAGTCTCCTGCTGTTTAGTCTGAACCACATTGAAAATAATGACAATGGACAGATATGAATCATTTACATGCCCATCTTCCAGAATGAATGACTTACAATAGGGATGCAAGCAAAAAAGATCAAATTAGCTCTAATGACATAATGGCCCATCTCTTTATAGCTGACATGTTGAATCATTTTCCAACCAGACCCATTGCATTGATTTTCATCAGGAGAGAAACTTGATCCTCGCTGTATCCTCTTTAACTGGCTCTAACTCGATGATGCCCCCAGATATTTATGTATACTGTCAGATTTCAAAGAGTTTGGAGCTAATCAGAACCATCCAGAGGATGGACAATCAGGGCCGGCTCTATGGGGTGGCAAAGCCGGGAATGGACCCCCAGATAGAATTCATGTGTGTCCCCCCCCCCAACCCCTCAGTTTTGTTTCCCCATAAGCATACAAATGGTATATGAATTACCCTGTCCGGTTTTGTCAATGTAGCGCTATTGAGCCTGCCAGTAGCGCAGACTGGGACAGAGGCAATATGCTGGGTGTGCACTGATTATCTGGGGAGGGGGGTGGGAGTGGGAATGTAATAATCTAATATTTAGGTGTTAAAATCCCAAAATGCATTGGGAACCTAGGCATACAATGTCATAAGGTACCGCCTTCATTACCTTGTTTGGGAAGCTCATTGGATCCCAAGGCAGGATTTTGTTTCTTACGGAGAGGGGAAAAAGATGTTCCCTTTTGCAGACAGCTACAACCAATAATAGGCTAGCTATTAGCTTCTAGCTTGGTTAGGTTTTGGTAGCAGCGCGCTGAATAATTACAGCTAGTTGGTTACGCTTTGATCAGCATATATATCCAAAAATGGCTGGGCACTGCCAACAGCAAAAAAACAGAAGACCACCTATGTGGAGAGCGTTGCCAAGCTCACCGACCAGTCTGCAGCAGGCCCGACCACCGAGGTTGAGGAGCCTACAGTAGCATCAAATGTAATACCGGCCCATCCCCCACACCACCCGCTGACCAACAAGGTGGAGAAAAGCCATGGCCTAGCACTTAGCAGCACGAGGGTAGCATCACATCAAGCACCTGCACCTCTGTTACCCCAGCCACTAGCACCTGACGGCGTGTTAAATCTAACCCAAACTGAACCAGTGGAAGCAGAGTTTATTGTGGCTCGCACATTCTTGAAAAGTGAAATCGCAACCACTGCCTTCAACAATAAATGGACCCCACTCGATGTTCTTCAAAGATACGGCGGTGTCTTTGTCAGCAATGCCGACTGCGCTGTTGGCACATAAAACATGATTAACATTTTTAGGGGCATCTATAGCAATGTGCGAAAATTCGTTCTCCACCCAGAAGAATGTATTCAGTGAACACAGAGCATGTTACATCAACAAAAAGCCCAGCTTGTCCAGCTGGCATTTGAGAGGGACCTGACAAGTACATTTTTCCAGAAGGCTGCAACTCCTCTAAATGGTAAGCTACAACCTTTATGGGCCTGGCTGTTGTAATGGTGAATGTAATGAATAGTTTAGCCCTTTGGTTTTTACTTCAATGCATCTTTCAGTTTTATCTGTGATTCTTAACGTCATTAGGCTACTTGCTTTTGCCGGTCTAATTGCTATTGATAGATATACAGCTTTGCATTATCTGATGGGTATAGGGACAACGACCAATGTAGCCTAATTGGTTGTGCTCTGTGGTGAGTCCTGGTGCAGTGCTTCTGTTGTCCTGGCTGTCCACTCCAGTGGTGCTGAAATTGGCAGCGCATCTTACGTTATCCTTTCATCTGACTGGCGGTAGCCTTCTGTCCATGGTCCTGAATCAATGGTTACGGTGGACCAAAGCTGTGTGTAAAGAATGAAAATAAGTATTTCACTCTATTATAATTCACTTGCATAACACATTATTTGTGTGATAGGCTGCTGTAAAAGTGATGTCAATACTATGAAAACGCTCCCTCCCGCTCTCTTGCTAAAGCGTGTGTGTGTGTGCGTGTGTGTGTGTGTGAGACTCTCCCACACAGGAAATATTGCACACCTGGAGAAGTGGCAGCTGGGTTACACTCATTGCATAGTGTCACAAATTCGACAGCAATGTAGCCTATGGTTCAAATGATTGAAGGTTAAACTACGATACACTTGTATGTAACAGATACATTTTGTACATTTGAATAGTACTAGGAACCCTCTACATTGTTTTATTAGGGCTCTAAAGCAATACTAGTTTTGCCCCCCCCCCCCCCCCCCCCCCCCCCCCCATGGATTTAAAATCCCCCTCAGGCATGTCTTCCTGGAGCCGGCCCTGTGGACGATCACTATCCAAGATGGCTGCCTGACAGGAATGGGGAGTGAGTGAGAGAGAGAGAGAGAGAGAGGAAGAGAGACCAGGACAGTCAATCTGAAATTGGTTATAGTTTTTGCCTCTTATTTCTCTGTTGGGGTATCTTATGATGTAGCAACCAGTAAAAAATTGCCTGAAATGCTCCATTTTGTGAATAAAGCCATTGAGAGCAATGGGTAAGACAAATGGCCAGGCGTTTAAGACCTACAAAGGAACTAGCTCCCCCTCAATATACAGATCTGTAACATTATATAACAATGGATGTTTACGTTCAGTCAAGTCAGGAATATTATAGGAAAGCTTCAATATTTGACTGGGGAGACATCCGATACACCAGGAAGTAGATAGCCTACCTACCTGTTCCCTTCCTCCTTTTCACTCCTCTGTGAGAACATTCAGCATGTATCAGTGGCACACTAACACTCTATCTGCAATCATCCCCAATATAATTGTGCAATCTGAGATTATATTTCTTTAACAGCGTTGGAGTCTCGCTCCTCGACAGAAACACCCTGAACCAAATCAAATCCTGGGGTCAGCGCAGCTTTTGGAGAACTCAGATAAAGTCTTGTTCCGCTGCTCAATATATTAGAGTTGATTCGGTGGGGACAGCGCAGAAGATATGATACATTAATCTAGGCTTTTTCAATCTCTGAGGCTAGGACTGTAAAATTGATATGGTGCATATCTAATTTCCTCTCTTTTTTTTGTCCACCTGATTCATGCTTCCCCCAGAGGTGAGGCGCAGTGCTATTGTGGACCCCACGGAGCATTAACAACAGCCTGCATCGCCTCTCACATCTGATCTCACTAAATCACACAATATAGCCGAGGGGGAAGGGGAGGGAGGGGGAGCATGGGAAGGAGGGTGAGTCTGAACTGTCCGCCAATGTCTGAGACATGACTCAGAAACACACACATGTAACACGCGCAAACACACACACACACAGTCGATGTCCACTCCATGTCATGTCACTGAGGTTTAGATGACCAATGTCACAGAGCCAGAGGGGCATCCATTTCACATATTGCAGCCAACACCTCATTTCAATTACATTCACCAGGAGAAAATATATAAATAAATAGCTGCTATAATCAGAAATTGGTATGTGAGCCCCACTGTCCCCAAAGGAGCGTGGCACACATTCTTTTGTGCCATTGTCATTTCTGTCACTAGAAAGCCATGCGGTCTCCGAGGTCACAGAGCTCAGGCCTCATCAGTGGGGCTAATTTGATTGTGGCGGAACAATGGTAGCGTAGGCTAGCCTAGCCCTGCCCCATAGAGGAGCATACTAATGCTAGCCTATCCTAGCGTAGCCCCGGTCCCATAGACAAGCATACTAATTACAGCCGCTGCCCTTCATCCTGACCTTGCCGGGTCACTTAGCACTGTGATCAGTCCCTGACTCCTAATAAAGCCACTTTAACAGGGTGAGTCGCAGGGGCACACAGCTGTTTATTTCTCTATCTTCCTTTATCTCTATTTCTCCTTATCGCTCTCTCTTTCTCCTTGTTTTCCTTGCTATCCTTCTTTCTAACGTTCTCTCTGTCTACCTTTTTTCATCCTCTCTCTTTGCATAACTTTTTCCCACTCACTTCAAATCTTCTTCCTCTGCGTCTTCTTCGTCTTCTTCTTCGTCGTCTTATTCCTCATCGTATTCTTCTCCTCTCCCTCTCTATCTTTCTATCATTTTTTCATGATGATAGACAGGCTCATGACTCATTGGGAATAAGGACCAGATTTGTCTTGTGTTCTGTGACAACCCACGAAAACAGATCAAATGGGTCATGTGTTTCAAATTGATCCAAACAATACCAAACACCTTATCCGTTCTATCCATTCATTTCAACTACCTTTTGATGACCTTGTTTTTTTCCCCTTGTATTGTTGTGTTGGTCTTTTGGTACCATGCCTTTTTTGTAATGTAATTTGCCCTCATATTTTGTGCTATTTTATTGGATTTTTACTCTGTAAGTATCCTTGGGTATCTTGAAAGGCACAAATAAAGGCGTTTGCAAGAAAGGCATTTCAATGTACTTGTGCAGGTCACATTAAAACTTCAAACTTGAAAACATGAAAGAAAACATATTATTCTTATTATTGTATGTTTTTAATCAAACGTGACACACATTATCAGTATCGTACTCATACTGATAAACATGCAAACTCATGTTGAATTTACATGCTCCCACAGTACTTTCATGGCATGGTCATTTAATAAGAGGTAGCTTATATATACAGTGCTATATATACAGTGCATTCGGAAAGTTTTCAGGCCCCTTGACATTTTCCACGTTTTGCTACGTTACGGCATTATTCTAAAATTGATTAAATTGTTCTACACACAATAGAATGACAAAGCAAAAACAGGTATTTATAAATGTTTGCTAATTTATTAAACATAAACAACTGAAATATAACATTTGCATAAGTATTCAGACCCTTTACTCAGTACTTTGTTGAAGCACCTTTGGCAAGCGATTACAGCATTGAGACTTCTTGGGTATGATGCTACAAGCTTGGCACACCTGTATTTGGGGAGTTTCTCCCATTCTTCTCTGCAGATCCTCTCAAGCTCTGTCAGGTTGGATGGGGAGCGTCGCTGCACAGCTATTTTCAGGTCTCTCCAGAGATGTTCGATCGGGTTCAAGTCCGGGCTCTGGCTGGGCCACTCAAGGACATTCAGAGACTTGTCCCGAAGCCACTCCTGCATTGTCTTGGCTGTGTGCTTAGGGTTGTTGTCCTGTTGCAAAGTGAACCTTCGCCCCCATCTGAGGTCCTGAGGGCTCTGGAGGAGGTTTTCGTTAATGATCTCTCTGTACTTTGCTCTGTTCATCTTTGCCTCAATCCTGACTAGTCTCCCAGTCCCCACAGCATGATGCTGCCACCACCATGCTTCACCGTAGGGATGGTGCTAGGTTTCCTCCAGACGGGACGCTTGGCATTCATGCAGAAGAGTTCAATCTTGGATTTCATCAGACCAGAGTATCTTGTCTGGCCACTTTACCATAAATGCCTGATTGTGGGAATGCTGCAGAGATGGTTGTGCTTCTGGAAGGTTCTCCCATCTCCACAGAGGAACTCTAGAACTCTAGGAACACTAGCTCTGTCAGAGTGACCATGGGGTTCTTTGTCACCTCCATGACCAAGGCCCTTCTCCCCCGATTGCTCAGTTTGGCCGGGCAGCCAGCACTAGGAAGAGTCTTGGTGGTTCCAAACTTCTTCCAAATAAGAATGATGGAGGCCACTGTGTTCTTGGGGACCTACAATGAGACAGACATTTTTTGGTGCCTTGACACAATCCTGTCTCGGAGCTCTATGGACAATTCCTTCATCCTCATGGCTTGGTTTCTGTTCTGACATGCACTGTCAACTGTGGGACCTTATATACATAGACAGGTGTGTGCCTTTCCAAATCATGTCCAATCAATTGAATTTACCACAGGTGGACTCCAATCAAGTTGTAGAAACATCTGAAGGATGATTAATGGAAACAGGATGCACCTGGACTCAATGTTGAGTCTCATAGCAAAGGGTCTGAATACTTATGTAAATAAGGTATTTCTGTTTTTATTTTAAGTAAATTTGCAAAAAACATGTTTTCACTTTGTCATTATGGGGTAGTGTGTGTAGATTGCTGATTTTTTATTTGTATTTAATCCATTTTAGAATAAGGCTGTAACATAACAAAATGTGGAAAAAGTTAAACGGTCTGAATACTTTCCGAAGGCACTGTAAATGTACTTCAAGGTAGTACCTTAGCAAATAATCTAGCATTAACCTCGTCATATGGCTTGTCTTTACTTCAACTGAATATCATTATATTCTGTCCCTATTTCAAGCTGTAGTATCATCAGTGGGCTGTAGTTTTGACTCAACCAAGTACAGATGTGAAACTTTATGGAGAAATATAAGGCAATACTAGCTATCTTGGTGATTGCTTAGGCAAGCTTATTTTGGTGAGATCTAATTGATTGGATGCATATTGATGTGAAACACAACCATGTGGTGAAAAGATGATTTTATGTTCAGGTAGCTGAGACTGGACAATGAAGCCAAAGACAGACTTAAACATATTCATGGGAACCTCCATTGTTCCCCTTGTGTAACATAAAAAAAATTGTCATTTTCATTATTTCAGAGAATCTTGCTCAGACAGTGCTGGGAACCATGTAAATCACATACACAGAAATTGTCACATACACGTGTTTAGCAGATGTTATTGCGGGTGTAGCGAAATGCTTGTGTTTCTAGCTCCAACAGTGCAGGAATATCTAAAAAGTAATATCTAACAATTTCACAACAATACACACAATACAACATGTGAGTGAACCATGTTTTTAAGTGTGTCAGATGAGTATCTCTCTCTCGCTCTCTTTGTATCTGTCACTCTCTTTGTATCTCTCTATCTTTGTCTGTCTTTCTCTGTCTCTCTTTTTCTCTCTAGTCTCTCTCACTCTCTCCCTCTGTCTCTCTCTTTCCCTCTCTGTCTCTCTCTCTCTCTTTGTAGCTCTCTCCCTCTCTCATTCTCTCTCTGTCTCTCTCTTTCCCTCTCTCTGTCTCTTTCTCTCTCTCTCTCTCTCTCTCTTTGTCTCTCTCTCGCTCTTTCCCTCTCTCCCTTTGTCTCTGTCTCTCTCTGTCAGACACACAGGTAGAGTAGCAGCAGGGGGCTGGGGGATAATCCCCTGCTGTTTGTGTCTTTCCAGGAGGCTGGGTAGAGGAAGAAGCAGAAAAGAGGGCTAGCTCCGATTTATCCAGACTACTTCCCTCTAATGACTGTCTGAGTACCCACTGTAAGTACAGTAACGAGGGAGCGACATGAATGATGGCTCTTATTCTTCCTATTCTCCGCTCCTGGACGGGACCAACAGTGGACCGTCACTGTCAGAAAATGACTCCTGGTGTATCATGGTGTTTGGAGGAAGCGTTGACACAGTTTGATTGCAGCTCCTATTTTAGTAATAATTGCACAGGATGTTGGAGAATCATTAGGACAACACTGTCTCAGCTTTTTGATTTGTCACTTATTGGAGTGTGGTCATGACATACGCTATGGGGCACTACATGATGGAATTTCATCAGAAAGCCATGGACACACATGCACGTGTGCACGTATGCACTCTCTCACACACACACACACACACACACACACACACACACACACACACACACACACACACACACACACACACACACACACACACACACACACACACACAAGCACAATTTTCATGGCACGCCTAACTGTTACGCACAAAGCTCTTCAGCTTCATACTATGATTCCAACCAAAGGAGTATCTGCAACATTACTTTGCAAAAGTGCATGCACCCTTATCACAGGTGTGCTAGTACACCATTTAAACACCTTTGAAGACACACTCAATCGTCCTTCAGTCTTGCTTTGACCCAGATCATGGTGGATTGGCCGGACGTGCCAACACTAGGCAGCCCCATCAGCCCACAAGAGTCATCAACAGCGGATTAAACAGCCTTTCACGCCTCGTCCAAGGCCCCCCTCTCTTTCCAGCTCTCTGTGCCCGCGCCAAGCCCTCCTCTCTGGGCCTCAGCAAGTCAGCCAGGCAGGCTCTCCGGAGGGAGCTCCGGAACTCTGCATTAGCGGACCCTCAGCCTCAGCTGCCGGAGATGTTATTCTAATTAACAGGGGATTAAGCCATCATCTTGCCTTGTAATACAGCCTGGATGGGAATTCCAATATGGACGCCGGGAAGAAAAAACAGCTAGGGCGTTTAGCTGTTCAGTAAATTACTCTTGACCCACAGGACGGGGGAGTCTATCGGCACGGCAACCGTCTGCCAATTACAACAGCTCAGGCCTGCCAAAACTTTTATTGGGAGAAAGGAGGGGGGATGGTGGGTGGGGGGAGCAGGGAGCAGGGAGAGGAGGACGGGATCTCATTTTTATCCGCATTACACATATTACATTTGTCGGAAATGGAAGTGTGTTTGCGTTTGCCTCGATATTGACATAATTATGATGGGAATTTGGTGGAGCTTGAAAACGAAAATAGAGCCTACGGATTGTGGTGAACCGTATCCTCCCTGGTTACGCATTGTAACAAATATTGCATTCATTTAAATTATTAGCTCATTTTGGAAAAAGGGAATTTGATAGAGGGTTTGTTGAATGAAGCATTTACAGTTCATACAGACAAGCTTAGTTTTACATTTTACAGATGTGTTCGTAAATTTAAAAAGTGTAAACTTTTCTCTCAGTTTTCATACAGACGTTATTGCAGCAATATCAAATGTTTGGTGGATAACCATGTGGAAACCACTGTTAAATATGTTTCACTATTAACAAATGGTCAACTACTGTATACAAAAATTCGGCCTAGCAATACTTCCATTGTTTAGCAGCACTACCTCATGAAATACGTAATTCCTTTGTTGAGGTATTTGGCACCCATTTAAACCTTCATTGGCCTACAGTACGAATGTCCAACCCCCTCTTGGCATACCCTAGAGGGCTAATGGCCTTGTGGTGGTATCTTGGCACTTTCCTGCCTGGCAGAGAAGAGGAGTGTTTGGACCTGTCCCCACGCTCACAGCCAGCACGTCCAGCACGGCACCAAGACAGACGCAACCTGATGCAACTTGACATAAAAGACAAAGCAAGTCAACAACACAGGATCATGATCCACTTCGAGTAGATATCTTGTGTGACAGTGTTGCACAATGATTTAAAATGCCCTTGTAATTAGTAGACGCAATTATGGTGTCTTGATACACAGGTTCAGAGCGTCATCGTTTTTTCAAGGTACTGCGATGTCCACATGCGATCACCCAATATCCAATCTGCTTTCTAATAACGTTGGGGTGGCACTAGAGTCTGGCAAAGTCTGGTAACCAGATCACCAATGCCAGAGACCAGAACAATGTTTTAACCATCTTTCGCATGCAAAGTGAGAGAGAGAGAAAAAGATAGAGAGAGAGAGAGAGAGAGAGAGAGAGAAGCAGCAGTGGATTGATTTGAAAATGAAACAGTAAGATACCTGCGTTTACACTCACGGTCTCCCCTACTCTCTTTGCTGTTGATTCTGCTGTATACAGTGCAGGGTGTTTGTGCAACTAGCTCTCACAGTCTCACGTCAGAAGTAGCCGTTCATCCATGTTTCTCAAACGTCAAATTTAGAAGTTCTACCAAAGTCCCCCAAAAAATGTAAGGTTAAGTTTAGGCATGAACTCCGAAATATTAACATTAAATATTAACTCCACATGGTTAAGGTAAGGTTTAAGGTTTGGGATAGGCTTAAAACAAAAATCTCCAAAACAACTTTCTATCGCTGAATTTGAAAATGCAACCTTTGGCACCAGATGTGTACGCCCATCCGCCATCCCTGTCCAAGACACCCTACCAAAACCCAAACCTACTTGAAGGTACCAGCACTCACCGTTGCCCCTAGTGGCCTGTTTCCATGTCATCTCCTGATGTCCTCAGACATGGATGGACGTCGAATACTGACTTGTATCACAGGTGACCTGTGGTGTGTGTTCACCATGCTTTGAAAAATATTCATCATTCTGGTTACAAGTACAGTAGGTCTATCTTTGCACTGCAGAGTGCAACCATTCTGATTTTCACCTTTTTATGCTTCCCCTAGGTAGTCCCCATTGCTCTCTCTCTCTCTCTCTCTCTCTCTCTCTCTCTCTCTCTCTCTCTCTCTCTCTCTCACATACACAGACACAAACATCACTATTTTTCGATACCCCCACATATTAATTTGCATAACAATCTCCCCTTGTTTTTCTGGTTAGATGGAATTCACAGCATGGAGTCGGCACAGTGAGCGAGGGGTCATTGCTATCTATATCAGAGAGTAGAAAGGCTGCAGCCACACACTCACACAAACTCTCTCTTTATCTCTCTCACACATGCACACACAGAACACTACTACTAGTAATACTGCTGCTACATTTACTATGGCAACCAGTAGTACACCTAAAATAAATATCATTATTATACTAATAACATCAACAATGTTAATAAGAATATGAAGCATTAATCACCATCATAGTAACAGGCTTATCCCGTGTACGTGTGTGTGTGTGTGTGCGCGGGTGTGTGTGTGTGGTTTCATTACTATGTAAATGGGTCCCTGCTGCGGTGGAGTGTGATGCCTCTGAGAGAATGAGCTCTGCCACAGTTCACACTGACTCCATGTGGCTGTCGCACAAAATACACACACAGTATGTGACACACACACACACTCAGACGCACACACACACACACACACACACACACACACACACACACACACACACACACACACACACACACACACACACACACACACACACACACACACAGACGCACACACACACACACACACAAATGCACACACAAGCGCACACACACACACACACACACACTCAGACGCACACACAAGCGCACACACACTCAGATGCACACACATGCACACACACACACTCAAATGCACACACAAGCGCACTGACGCACACACAAGCGCACACACACACACACACACACACACTTAGACACACACACAAGCGCACACACACACACACTCAGACGCACACACATGCACACACACAAGCGCGCACACACACACACACACGCGCACACACACGCACACAAGCGCGCACACACAAGCGACACACACACACACAAGCGCACACACACACACACTCACTCAGACACACACACACACACACACACACTCAGACGCACACACACACACACTCAGACGCACACACACACACACTCAGATGCACACACATGCACACACACAAGCGCGCACACACACTCAGACGCACACACACACACACACTCACAAGCGCACACACACTCACAAGCGCGCGCACACACACACACACACACACACACACACACACACACACACACACACACACACACACACACACACACACACACACACACACACACACACACACACACACACACACACACACACACACACACACACACAGGAGAGACAGGGAGAGAGGCAAACACATGGACAGACAGACAGACAGACAGACAGACAGACAGACAGACAGACAGACAGACAGACAGACAGACAGACAGACAGACAGACAGACAGACAGACAGACAGACAGACAGACAGACAGACAGACAGACAGACAGACAGACAGACAGACAGACAGACAGACAGACAGACAGACAGACAGACAGACAGACAGACAGACAGACAGACAGACAGATAGGTTCAGGATGCAGGTTGGATTAAGACAGACAGTACCAGGACTAAGTATATGTACTTGGTGACAGCGTGTCTTCAATACTGTACAGAACTTAGGGAATCCAGAACAAAAAAACTTCTTCTCTACTCTCCTCCTCTCTTGTATGCTCATCTCCAATCCAACCTTCTCCTCTTTATTTCCCTCTCTCTATCTCTCCCTGACCCTCTCTCTTTCTCTCTCTCCCTCCCCAGGGGGAGCAGAGATATCCATTTCCATTCCATTAGAATTGAATTAAAGCCAGCAGGCAGAGTGGAGGCCCAGAGGTGGCAGAGAGACACATGAGACTCAGATGTTCCTCTCTCACTCCTCTCCTCTGCTCTCCTCCAAACTCCGGAGGGACATATGAAAGACACACGCAGCCTCCAGTGAGAGAACATACAGAGAATCTCCCTTGCTTTCCTTCTATCTCTCACCACCTCTCTTCTTTCCCGGGGTTTTCAGTGTCACCCATCTCCTAGCTCTGTCGCTTCTTGCGTTCATCTCACACTCTCTTTCTCCCTCTGTGTGTCTGTCCCTGTGCAGTGTATCAAGGCCTCAAAGGGAAATCTAGATCATACGAGGAGATGAGGCCACAACGGCAGAGCTGGAGCTGTGTATGTTTCTACAGAGCCAGGTAAGTGTATCTATTCACCTTATCCACTGGGGCTGTGTCGTGGGCACAGTGAATGGTGTTGTCTAACAAGGACAAGTACGAGTTGATTTCAACTACTTTTCTGAGAACTGGCCAAATCTATGTACAGTACTTGTCCTTGTTAGACAACACCATTCACTGTGCCCACGACACAGCCCCAGTGGATAAGGTGAATAGATACACTTACCTGGCTCTGTAGAAACATACACAGCTCCAGCTCTGCCGTTGTGGCCTCATCTCCTCGTATGATCTAGATTTCCCTTTGAGGCCTTGATACACTGCACAGGGACAGCCTTGAAATAACTTGCCTCTGATTGTACACATAGCATACATAACTCAGTGTTCTCCAGACCATGCCAATGTTGGGTAAATGGGGCCAGGACAGCACTCAGTAGTCAGTTCACACACGTGTGTGAGAGAGATAATTGGCATCATGACCTTCCCTCGCTTGGTTAAACTGTTGCTAATATAAAAAATATTGATTAGGGCCGTATTCAGGCAGAATGAGAAAAGTGTTTCAGATTCAATAAAATGGCATTTAATAATGTGGGCCGTGTGTGTGTGTGTGTGTGTGTGTGTGTGTGATGCGTTAGTGTGTGTTTGTGTGTTCAGATGTTTTTGCGTGTTCTTATGTGCGTAGGAATTTTGTGTAGTGCGTTTTCATGTGGCAATGTATGTGAATGAGTTCACTAGAAGCATAGGTCGTCCACATTTCTGCCATCTCTATATTAACCAAACAAATGTTCAGTATCCTTGGCCTGGTTTCCCCCAAATAAACCATACCAAGAAGAGCAGAAACTGCCATTATCATATTAAACCGAAATGAGAACCTTTGGTAGGTTCAGTGTTATTGCATTGAATCTACTGTACTGTAATATCCTGTACTGTACTCAGCATTTATAGACTACTGTATCTGTGGCTCACAGAACAGAAACTCACTTTGCATTCTACTGGAGTCTCCAAAGCCCACTCCACAGGAACAAACTATAATTATTATTTCATCAGCTGGGCTGCTGCCCACAAATCATTAAATTGTAGGTTAACATTCCTTATAAATAGCCTTTATTCATTCATTTGAGGAGAAGCCTTGTCCAAAGCTAATAGGCAGCGGTGGTATAGTATATTTAAACAGAAGAATTAGCTCGACTGTATAACAACATAGATATACTGTATGTCCCTGTGCTCTGTCCAGAGAGCCAACATGAGGGGGACACTTGAAACTACATTACAACGAGGTAATTATACAGAAACTACAAGGGAGTTAGTCATGTCATTCATTGTGCATGTAAATGACTATGCAAATCACGCAAAGAGTTATTGTACATTCCAAGGCGTTCATGGACAAACCATGAACAAGTGTGATAACTAAGTTTGACAAATGCCATTTCTGAAAGTTCAAAGGACCCTAATGAACTAGAGGTCATGCAGATGCCTGGACTCCACCTCTGTCTCTGACACCCGCCTCATCAGAAGCCATGAAAGCAACAGCGTCCTCCCTGTCGCTCTCTCTTCTCTCTCTGAGCCCAGTCCCCAGGGCCTATATCCACCACTGTCAAAAATGAAATACCATTTTTTTTTTTAACTGGCGAGGGGCTTGTTATATATCTATAGATCTATAATAACTAGAGCGGAGACTACCTCCCATGTGTTTTAATGTGCCTTTAAGAGCGTTCCCCCTGTGCTGGGCCCAGGTCTTTTAATAGTGATTCACTTGGTGGTGATTGCAGGTCATTACCCTGCCATAGGGAGAGAGGCAGTAACGAGAGGAGACTTAATGGCCAGGAGAGAGGAGAGCCGTAAACGATAAGGACCTATCCTCCTACACCTCCTTTTTCCAGTCTCGCTTGGCTTTTATGATTATTCCATCCGAACAGCGTTTGTTTAAACCCCCATTACAATCAAAAGGGTGGCAATCTTCTTAATCAAAGCTCATTTATTAAAACATTAGCTGGCTCTATTAACAGGTTGCAGCGCGGCGGTGAAGACGGGGGAAAGTGTGCGACGGGCGGCAGTGCCCTCGAAGAAAAATATGCCCTCGTCAATTGAGATAAATATTGAGCTAATCTGTCGTCCGGTTCATCCCCCACTCCCACCATCCTTTCTGTAATCGTTCCTCTGCGACTGGTGACAGGAGGCGTAAGAGGCCTCTATTTACTTGACTGTAATGTCTGCTAGCGCCAACCGCTAGCTAAGAAAGACGGTTAAGTACCCACGCTCCTTATTCCTATTGATGTACAACGCTGACAAGTAAATTAAATTTACCTTTGGAAATGGTTCTATTAGTGTTTTATTAGGTTAATTAGCCAACCTCGGGGGACTCGTTGAATGGGGGAGATCGGAGATGAATTCAGTGTTCTCCAGTGATAGCCAAGGACTAACTGACCACACACACACACACACTTCATACACACACACACACACACACACACACACACACACACACACACACACACACACACACACACACACACACACACACACACACACACACACACACACACACACACACACACACACACACACACACGTCCAAGTGTCCAGTTTAGTTGATATTGTACTGTGAACAGAGTGCTGTGTCCTTCACTTCGCTGACAGAATGTCTCTCTCATCTCATAAGGACCTCGAGGAGGAAGCTGCCATCGCTTTTGCAACGAGTTCTTTAGTCAGACCTCCACGTGGCATCTGTACAATGGACACACACACACACACACACACACACACACACACACACACACACACACACACACACACACACACACACACACACACACACACACACACACACACACACACACACACACACACACACACACACATAAATATACACACAGACACACAAAAAGCGGCCTGCCCACCAGGGGAGTGTGGTGCGGACTGTGGCCTGCCATGGAAGAGTCCCCAGTTGAAAGTCTTATTGATTGGAAAAAAGGGTTTTTGATGAGGCAGATTGCTCATCAGGGTGGAACGGCATGCTTTTCAGATGTGACGCCTTTCAGGTCAGCCCAGGGGCCCATCGACCAAGAAGTGTGTGTGTGCGTGTCACTCTCGTCCTCTGTGATCACTCTTAAGTCCAGACCATTGATTGGTTATCGGCACACACCTGGGTCAGTACGGCCACAACTTGTCTCGTCCTAAAAGGAGATGGTGCAGAAGTGCAGTGAACCTCACGTCTCAATCATGATGCACTGACGCATCCGCATCCACACACACTCTCACTCTCACTCTCACTCTCTGAGATTTGTTTCTCCCGCCCAGGTCATTTCGGGATGAATTGGTTACTTGGGGTAACGTTTAACTTTACCGTGAATACTGGAGAGAAAACAGCAACCAAAGATGATTTTTTCGATTCTGATCTGATCAATGTGTCCGTGTGTAGGATGGCAGAGGTCTGCATGGGCAGGTCTAATTTGGCAACAATTGCCATTGGCTTGTTACTGTTTTTCCCCCTGTCTTCCCCTTGGTACTTACAGTTCTCTTGTTCAACCAAACCCACACACTCTTCCCTCATCTCCATCCCTCCCCCTTTCCTCTACCAATCACATTCTCACTCTGGACTTCACTCACTCTCCCTTCCTGCCACTCTCACCCAGGGTTTCGCACTACCTTCCCCTCTTTCTCTCGTTCCCTTTCTTCCCTCTCACTCTTCCCTCGCCACTCTCTGTCTGCAACTCCTCCAAACTCCAATGAGGTTATTCCAAAGGCCAAGGAACCTGAGAAAACATGATTATTTATTTGCACAAAAGTGAAATCCAAAAACAGTTCATATAAAAAACTGGTCAAAATGGTGTGCAGGTGAGGTTTATAAGGGCTTATATGAAAACCACAACACAAAAACATAACAACATGGAGAAGACAATCAGAGCACTCACACATGCACACATTAAATACAATGATGTTCCAGGTCTCTAAGAGGAGTAACTCTGGGTTGCAGTTTGAAGATTTCTCCGGGGTTGAGAGTTGTCCAAGGAAGCAGTAATAAACTAAATAAAAAGTGGACTTTATCAGCGAGCAGAGCACACTGCATCCACCAGCTGCCTTTTTAGCCTCACAAAGATACCAGCACTCTTAATAATTGATCAAAATTGATTTTAACCAGGCCCTGACCCAGGCCAGGACTCAAAAGCAGTGTCGTCCGAGCCTGTGTGTGTGTGTGTGTGTGTGTGTGTGTGTGTGTGTGTGTGTGTGTGGTGTGTGTGTGTGTGTGTGGGGGGTGGCAGGGAGAAAGGAGGGCAGAGCACATCTTTAAAAGCTCCAGACGTGTTTCTGAGATAAAATATTTAGGCAGTCGAAGCCTTGACCTCTCCGTGCTCGCCGGTTCCCAGTTAGAATTGATTTCTGACATGGCAACTGGGACGCCATTACAACAAAATGCACTAAAGCCAGCCGTGTGTAGCCTCTGACACTCTCGCCAGCTTAACCCCCTCGCCACGGCCCTCAGTGTGTGTGTGTGTGTGGGTCCAATGAGATGGACAAATCTCAAAAGCATCCTCTACGCTCCAACTCACTCCTCTTCTGAATGTCCTCTAAAGCTAATTGGACAGGAAATCAGACCAGAGTTGGCAAACTCATGTACCTCCATAAATCAAACCAAAACTCCAATCACATTACAAACAGGGACCTGACCAGGATCCAATGGTAAAGCTGACAGCTGGCCTAAGAAGAGGTGCATCATCACCTATAGGCGGAAAACAGACCAGGACAAACAGAGATGGACGTTTCATTTCCATGCATTAGTTTCACTGGTGCATTAACTAATGATAAGTGTTACCATTAAAAAAAGAGGAGCAACTTAAGACAAAGGGTTGGACAATAGGCTTAACACAGCCTCAGTAGAGACCTTGATATTGTTCTCTCTGTCCCATGGTACAGCAGTTCAGCCCAACTGTGGTATTCCAAGCATGGACAGACAGACAGGTTGTACGACTATAGACCACAGGGCGAGCTATCAACTAGCTCTCACATTCTCACTTCAGAATTAGATATTCATCCATGTTTCTCAAAAGTCACATTCTGAAGTTGTTGCAAGCGTAACATTTCAAAGTGTTTGTCAAGTTTAGGCATTAACTCAGTATTTTTAAAGTTAGGGTTAAGTTTTGGCATTAACTCCAGCATCTTAAGGTTAGGCATGAACTGTGAATGGTTAAGGTAAGGGTTAAGGTTAGGCATGAACTGTGAATGGTTAAGGTAAGGGTTAAGGTTAGGCATGAACTGTGAATGGTTAAGGTAACGGTTAAGGTTAGGCATGAACTGTGAATGGGTAAGGTAAGGGTTAAGGTTAGGCATGAACTGTGAATGGTTAAGGTAAGGGTTAAGGTTAGGCATGAACTGTGAATGGTTAAGGTAAGGGTTAAGGTTAGGCATGAACTGTGAATGGTTAAGGTAAGGGTTAAGGTTAGGCATGAACTGTGAATGGTTAAGGTAAGGGTTAAGGTTAGGCATGAACTGTGAATGGTTAAGGTAAGGGTTAAGGTTAGGCATGAACTGTGAATGGTTAAGGTAAGGGTTAAGGTTTGGGCTTAAAAAAAAAATACAAAAAAACTTTATCTCTGGATTCAAACTTGCAACGTTTGGCACTACAGGCAGATGCTTACGACCATCCGCCATCCCTGTCCACAACACCTTGGCAAAACCCAAACCTACTTGAAGGTCACAGCGCTCACTGTTGCCCCTAGTGGCCTGTTCCCACATCATCCCCAGCGTCCTCAGACATGGATGGACGTCGAATACTGACTTGTATCACAGGTGACCTGGCTGGAGCTATAGGCACAACTACAAGGCCAAAGCCACGGAGATACCAGGAGAATAAAAACCAAACTTCAACTAAAGATCGATACAAATATCAATTAAACTTGTCCATAATTAACATTTTAAGATGTCTGAGGTGAAAAAGAAATAAAAGAGGGGAACAAACAGTAATAAACTGAGTGGCGTTGTCTGGCTGACGTGGGCGACCATGCTTTTTAGCCTGTACAGACGGTGCCCTGTACAGAAGATTAATCACAGTGCAGTGTAATGGGAGGTGAGAGGGGACGGCTTGTTCTATGCCGACAATGACACAAATAACAATAAGAGCATTTTAATCCCACGAGACAGGGCCGAGCCCCTGCTGTTGCCATGGCGCCCCAGATGGGCTTAACCTGGTTGGGCAGACCTGACCCGGTTCACTTCTGGTCAGTGGACATGTGAATGTACACGCTTCTTTTGTTTATTGACCACTGAGCACACAAGCACATGTACATGACATACATTTAATGTAATTACACCCAGCGTTAGACATGGGGAGATTCTCGGGTGGGCAAAAGACCGTCCGTCCTCTCTCCTCCATCCTCTCTCCTCCGTGACCCGGAAACCGATAAATGGTAGAGTGGTCGAGGAGTGTGTCAATTAATTTAGCAGGCAAATGGAAGAGTGTCCTCCCCTCCTCGATAGCCACCTTTCATCGAGGATACCCATGTGTATCCTACCAGAGAAAAACATGCACACGTTTAAAAAGAATGTGCTACTTATTGTTTTATCTCTAAAATGTCTTGCACAAACTAACTGAAATTGTTTTGATCACTTTAGAAATGTATTTTGGGACCCAGCCCTTTACATATAATCTACCTAACGACGCACGAGTGGAGAAGGAATGTCTCATTTCAAGCAAGCGCATTTCCATCCACGTTCACACTCCTCGCCGACTCTCCTCAATTAACTTTGACCTTTTTCAAAAGGAGGCGAGAGAGGACGGAGGAAAGAGGACACAGGAGGATAAAAGGCCATGGTCACCAATGTCTGGCCACTGGAGCTTAGATTCAATTCAGCAAACCTTTAGTCTGATGTGGTCGAATTGTTCTTGAGCACTTCACCTGCGCTTATGAGTTAGGAATGATAACCTGTAGACTTTGAAATGGAATTGAAAATCACCCCCTACTTGTTTGGTGGTTAGACGCACAGCTGAGCTCCCCCTTTTATAACATAAGAAGCAAGGTGTGTGTGTGTGTTCGTGTGTGTGTTTGTCTATATGTGTCTGCCCTTCAGTGGGTTGAGAGCCCAAGCCCGGTGCACTATGATGATGTCAGCATGGCTGTAACCCTGTAATTAATCACAGTAGCACCGTGCGCCTTCACGTGTGTCTGGGCTGGGTCAAACTGGCCCATTTAAAGAAGCTAGGGACCAGGGGTATGCCCAGGGAGAGGAGGGGAGAGGGGGAGCCTCAGTTGCTCTGTTGTCTTAACCCCCTGATCCCACCGGAGCTAAAGCTGGATAGAGGGGCCACAGCTGTACCATACCAACACATACAATCATTACACACGCAAGCATACGCTGACAAGAATGCACACGCACGCACACACTCATACACACAAACAGGTGTGTGCACGCACTCACGCATACAAGCACACGCACAGAGCCAAACACACACACACACACACTCTACGACCGCCACATTGGGCACTGTCCCGGGAGGGTGGGTTGGAGTTGTGTGAGGGTAGGGAACAAGGGCACCTGAGCTAGGTGCATAGCAGGGGAGGTGGGGGATGGGGGTTGTCCTCCAACAAACACCCCCTCCCCTGGCGAAGCTAAAGCACAGTAACATTCATAACACCATTGGTATGTAGTCTTGCAGCAGCACCATGTAAGATTTTAGCTCTGAGGAAAAAGGTTCTGGCTTATATGGGGCTGAGGTTTGAATGTTTTTATCTATGACCTTTAGTTCTCCATGACCTGAATCGTATCATCTCTAGCCCACAGGGGAGAAATCCAAACCTGGTTTAAAACCAGAGGGCCCACTATCGTATTTAGACCATCCTTTTATTTAAGCATAAACATCCTCTCTACAGCTTATTGTAGATGTGAAGGTAAATCTGAAGGGTAAAAAAAAGTTCTGATGGTACCCTTGAAGTAAAGCCGTGCATCAGCCAGTCACAAAAACTGTGATCTCTCAGCCTCCTCTGAGCTGCAGTCTTTCTTTTCTTTTCTTTCCCTCCCTCGCTGTCTCTCTCTCTGCCCCTCACTGACTCTCTCTCTCACTCTCTCTCTGCCCCTCGCTGTCTCTCTCTCTCTAACTCTAGCTGTCTCTCTCTGACTCTCTCTACCCCTCGCTGTCTCTCTCTCTCACTCTCTCTGCCCCTCGCTGTCTCTCTCTCACTCTCTCTCTGCACCTCGCAGTCTCTCTCTCTCTAACTCTAGCTGTCTCTCTCTGACTCTCTCTGCCCCTCGCTGTCTCTCTCTCACTCTCTCTCTGCACCTCGCTGTCTCTCTCTCACTCTCTCTAACTCTTGCTGTCTCTCTCTGACACTCTCTGCCCCTCGCTGTCTCTCTCTCTCACTCTCTGCCTCTCGCTGTCTCTCTCTCTCATTCTCTCTGCCCCTGGCTGTCTCTCTCTCTCACTCTCTCTGCATCCTGCCTCCATTTCTTCAGCTGATCTCAAATGGTTCAACGTTGTTCAATTAGATTCCAGTTGACATGCGTTGGAAGTAGGCAGTCCTCTCTGTAATTCAGCCCTCTTTACAGCCAATCTATTTTTTAATAAAGGTTCTGAAGAAAACATTAAAGTATTGATCTTTATTTATCGATCTGGCAGAAAGCACAGTTAAAGCTGACACAAATCAATCAAAATACATTTAAAATAATGATAGGCGCATGGAGGGAGCAAGGGAGGTGTTGGGAGTGTAATTAGGGATCTGGCGAGTGGCAACCCAAGGCAATATGAGACAGTAATATACAGGCTGAAACGCTGTTTAGCAGGCCCAGATTAGGAATTTGTTTTGTATTAAATGAAGCGACTGGGAGCCAAGGTTAATGAAAGGGCATAGCACTTTAGGCCATGAGTAATCCACAGGAACCCTGCTCTACAACAAATAAGACTAATGGGATGCCACTGCCCTGCCCACATGGACACACACACACACACACACACACACACACACACACACACACACACACACACACACACACACACACACACACACACACACACACACACACACACACACACACACACACACACACACACACACACACACACACACACACACACAGTGCAGAGACACTCACACACAGACACACACACACACACACACACGCTGCCTAAGGGACAACCCCCGCTTACCAAAAACAATAGGTATTCATCTAAAAGAGCGAGAGAGATGGAAAGAGAGAGAGAACAATGGGTATTCATTTAAACGAGAGAGAGAGAGGGAGAGAGAGATGAAAATAAGATATTTTGTGTGTGTCCATTTTGGCCTCTCCCAGGTCTTAAAACAATGCAGAGCGCATTAACTGGTTTTAATCTGAGTAATGATGTCCACCCCAGGGATAGGGAGCAGGAGAGGAGAGGGGGCAGTGTGTGTGCAGGTGTGGCAGGGTTTAACTGTGTCTAGAGGTCTGCTCTGTACAGTATACAGGGAATCTGCTTGAACAACATCCACACAGTCACATGTTCTGCTTTTATGTCATAGGAGATGTTTCATAAACTGGCACAGACCATGTTGGCACAGAGGATGATGACGGCTAGCTAAGAGTAAAGGTGAAGTGAGTACACGTCGCTGACAGGTAGGCTACACGTGCCAAGGTGCCAGATTTCAGCATGGTTTCATGTCCAACATGTGGTGCAGAGTTTGTCTTAATATGAGTCGTACATCACAGTCACTCACTGGCCAAGCTAAATCAACCAGGAAAGGAATGTTTCAGCACAAACGTCTTGTGTTTTAAAAAGTATCGTTTGAGTCGCACTTATTAAACCAGGCTCTGACTGCAATCAACGAATCACCGTTCACGGAGATACTGAAGAAATAGGAGAAGAACTCACTCTCACCAAACA
>NC_138308.1:18335000-18400000 GCF_965601325.2 Salmo salar | reverse complement strand
GTGAGTGAGTGAGTGAGTGAGTGAGTGAGTGAGTGAGTGAGTGAGTGTGGCAGGAGGAAAGAGTTTACCACCATTTTATTTATCCCTCTTTTTTTCTAGGAGGATGCAGAAGAAAATTTAAGAAAATCGATCACGGTGGAGCGTTGCCGTGGCGGGTTGCCGTGGTGGTTGCCAGGCCAACAGTAACTCACGTAAGTGGCTGATGGTTGACTGTAGCTCTGAGGAGATGATCTGTCATTTTATTTCTGGAGAAAGATTTATTTATTCCTTGTGAGATATGTATTTATTCTCACTCAGTTATTTATTGAAGTGTTAATTAGAAGACTGCAGCATGGGGCCCGGGGACACATTTTATGAGAGGATATCTCACTCTGATAAACTGTACTACCACTACTGCACACACACACAAGATATGGGCCCAGATTCACAAAACCTTCCTTACGAAGAAATGTCTTCTTAACTCCCATTTTTCCTTAACTATAGACATGAAAGTTAAGCCAAGTTGTTATTCCTCAAAAAGGTTTGTGAAAATGTTATTGCGCTATTTCTTATGTTTCTCCTTAAGCAAAAAGTTAAGAAAAAATGTACTCTTAAAAATAATGTTTTTGGAGTTGTTCTTAATTCCAAGATAGCTAAACCCATATCTTAGACTCGGGGCCGTGAGAGAATAAGCTCATGAAAGCTATTGAACATGTTTAATCTCGCTCTGATCTAGGTTGTGTTATATATTCACATACACGGACATATACACACACACACACGTGAACAAACACACACACAAACAAGCACACTATGTCTTTGTGTCTCTTTCTCTCTCACACACACATACACACACCCACACACACACAAACACACAAACACAGAAAATGTAAACAAAACATTTTGAACAACCACAACTAATAGACATCATCCTGTATACAGTTTATTTGTTTGGAATCGACAGACTACCACTCTGACAGTGATTTACTCACATCATTAGACTGTACACAATCTGCGATAATTGCTCAAAGTAATGTTCCAAGAATAGACTTCCCGTCAGGTGAAAAAGTCAAACCAACAAGTGTGTGTGTCTGTGTGTTTGACCGCACATGCGGTGTGCACATGCTTTTGTGTGCAAATGTGTGTGTGTGTACAGGACACCATTCTAAAGCTGTGCAGACTTGAGCAGAGGATATCAAATACTTTGTTAAAGGACCAATGCAGCTGTTTTTATCTCAATATCAAATCATTTCTGGGTAACAATTAAGTATCTTACTGTGATTGTTTTCAATTAAAATGGCCAAAAATAAACAACAAAAAAAGCAATGTCTCAAGCAATAATTTCTCTAGGACAGTCTGAGAGTGGTCTGAAAGGGGAGGGGAAAACTGAAAACTAGCTGTATGTAATTGGCAGAGAGTTTTGGATCTCTGTTTCTAATTGGTCTATTAACTAATTTACCGCCTGGTGATATGACCATGGAAGGCCACAGCTCCATCCCACCAAAACAGGCAGAAATTTCAGGCAGTCTTTTCAAACAGCTATTACAATAAAAGGGCATTATCAGCATTTATTTTTACTATTTTCTACATTGTAGAATAATAGTGAAGACATCAAAACTATGAAATAATACATATGGAATCATGTAGTAACCAAAAAAGTGTTAAACAAAAAAATATATATTTTAGATTTAGATTCTTCAAAGTAGCCACCCTTTGCCTTGATGACAGCTTTGCACACTGTTGGCGTTCTCTCAACTAGCTTCACCTGGAATGCTTTTCCAACAGTCATGAATGAGTTCCCACATATGCTGAGCACTTGTTGGCTGCTTTTCCTTCACTCTGCGGTCCAACTCATCCCAAACCATCTCAATTGGGTTGAGTTCGGGTGATTGTGGAGGCCAGGTCATCTGATGCAGCACTCCATCACTCTCCTTCTTGGTAAAATAGCCCTTACACAGCCTGGAGGTGTGTTTTGGGTCATTGTCCTGTTGAAAAACAAATGTTAGTTCCACTAAGTGCAAACCAGATGGGATGGCGTATCGCTGCAGAATGCTGTGGTAGCCATGCTGGTTAAGTGTGCCTTGAATTCTAATTAAATCACTGAAGGTGTCATCAGCAAAGCACAACCACACCATCACACCTCCTCCTCCATGCTTCACGGTGGGAAAAACACATGTGGAGATCCGTTCACCTACTCTGCGTCTCACAAAGACACGGCGATTGGAACCAAAAATCTAAATTTTGGACTCATCAAACCAAAGGACAGATTTCCACCGTTCTAATGTCCATTGCTCGTGTTTCTTGGCCCAAGCAATTCTCTACTTCTTATTGGTGTCCTTTAGTAGTGGTTTCTTTGCAGCAATTCGACCATGAAAGCCTGATTTACACAGTCTCCTCTGAACAGTTGATGTTGAGATGTGTTTGTTACTTGAACTCTGTGAAGCATTTATTTTGGCTGCAATTTCTGAGGCTGGTAACTCTAATGAACTTATCCTCTAGAGCAGAGGAAAATCTGGGTCTTCCTTTCCTGTGGCAGCCCTCATGAGAGCCAGTTTCATCATAGCGCTTGATGGTTTTTGCGACTGCACTTGAAGAAACTTGAAGAATTTTCCGGATTGACTGACCTTCATGTCTTAAAGAAATGATAGACTGTCGCTTCTCTTTGCTTATTTGAGCTGTTCTTGCCATAATATGGACTTGGTCTTTTACCAAATAGGGCTATCTTCTGTATACCATCCCTAACTTGTCACAACACAACTGATTGGCTCAAATGCATTAAGAAGGAAAGAAATTCAACAAATTAACTTTTAAAAAGACACACTTGTTAATTGAAATGCATTCCAGACTACCTCATGAAGCTGGTTGAGAGAATGCCAAGAGTGTGCAAAGCTGACATCAAGGCAAAGGGTAGCTACTTTGAAGACTAAAATATGTTTTGATTTGTTTAACACTTTTTTGGTTACTACATGATTCCATATGTGTTATTTCATAGTTTTGATATCTTCACTATTATTCTACAATGTAGAAAATAGTAAAAAATAAAGAAAAACCTTTGAATGAGTAGGCGTGTCCAAACCTTTGACTGGTACTGTATATATTCAACCCAGGAAAATCCTGTTTTTGACTGCACTGGGCGTTTAAGGCATTAACATTAAGCAAAGTTCAGGTGAAAAGTGTATTTCCACACTGGCTTGTAGACAGGCATCTTCAGTGGCAGGCAGGATGCATACGGTGAAGGCCACTGCCTCTTAAAACAACAGGTTTCCAAAGAGTTGAAATAATGAATACAGAGTTGTTGGTTGCCCAATGCTTTTGGAACATTATTGATTTGTAAAGTGTGTGTGCGCACGTGCACTAGTGTGAATCTGTACGATGTGTAATGTCATTGAAATTAAGTGGTTGTGTGTTCGGAAATGAGTTCCCTTGATGAGTTTCAGTTGATGACTACCTCAAGCTAACTTTCAATGCAGCAAAACACTAAGCAAAAGCCTTTCTGTCCCCGCAGCATTGGGAAATATGTATCCTAACTATCAAAACTCAAAACAAAACATGGTAGCATGTAGGGCTGGGCGGTATACCATATTTTACTATGTACCAGTATTGATGCACAGACTGGTTTGGGTTTATACTTTACCTTCTATAACTGTATTTCAATGTTTGGTTTGTAATGTCCATTGTCAGTTTCTATAGTTTACGCTGTTTGCCACTTCCCAGTGGGCATAAGACATGATAAAGATGTATTTTTTTATTTAAAATCTGGTCAGGACGTCTTACAACCAGATCACAACCAGATTAAGATGTCTTTTTCATGACGTCTTATTTTGGTTGATACTTGTTTTTTGGTGTAAATCTGATTGAACAACTGACCAGTTATCTAAATGCTAGTCAATAAAGAGATACCAATCTACAGTGTATAAACATGTGCGTAGTGTTTGTGGGTCATGTACCCATTGGATATAAGACACTAGAACCCATACAGTGATTTACTTTAGCATGGTTTGCATGATTCAGCTTACCACAGTTGGCAAACATTAGCTGACAGAGCGCACCAAAGCGGGTTAGGTTCTCATGGCATACTGTACCCAGTCAACACACCGGGCTCTTTCCGAGTCCGGTAGAATCATATTAGTCTGGCCTCCGGCTAATGGTACTCGGGCCGAGTCCACTTCAGCTTATCCAGCCCGATAATTCTTTTCCATTTGAGGTTTATTCGGCAGGTAGTCTCTGTAGTCCTATAGCTATCAGAAATGGTCCCTAATTTAGAGAATCTCAGATACTATAAATGTTTTTGATTTTACTACAGGCCATGGCAGTGTTTGTCATGCCAACGTTGTTATGCTTGCTGTGTGTGTTCTGTGCGAGAGAGAGAGAAGGGGGGAAAGAGATGATGATGATCACAATTACTCACAGAAAAGATTGCCATCATGTCAACATTGGGCACCATTTCTACTGTTTGAGTTCCTGTTCCTCTTATAGAATATTACCTCGAAAGTATTGTGGAGCTCCTGGACCTAAATATAAACAGTACCAGCACACAAAATGAGTACCGGAACTTATTTCAGTCCAAGTCAAGCACTGACAGTATGTAGTACAAGGAATATGAGCAAGTTGCTCTTTTTTGAAAACATCTCAAGGTATAACTGCCACAAACTTCTTCAACTAGTACAATGGAAATAGTTTTAGCTGAGCCCACAAATTTTCTTCAGGAATGCTCTTTACTAGTTTACTTTAAACATTTTACATTGATAACGTTTAATATGCTGATTCTCTTCACTGCAGATCTGACCCATCACACCACTCTTTAAAAGGGACACTACGCTCCAGATCTGACCCATCACACCACTCTTAAAAAGGGACACTACTATCCAAATCTGACCCATCACACCACTCTTAAAGGGGGACACTACGTTCCAGTTCTGACCCATCACACCACTCTTAAAGAGGGACACTACGTTCCAGATCTGACCCATCACACCACTCTTAAAGAGGGACACTGTGTTCCAGATCTGACCCATCACACCACTCTTAAAGGGGGACACTACATTCCAGTTCTGACCCATCACACCACTCATAGAGAGGGACACTACGTTCCAGATCTGACCCATCACACCCCTCTTAAAGGGGGACACTACGTTCCAGTTCTGACCCATCACACCACTCTTAAAGAGGGACACTACGTTCCAGATCTGACCCATCACACCACTCTTAAAGGGGGACACTACATTCCAGTTCTGACCCATCACACCACTCATAGAGAGGGACACTACGTTCCAGATCTGACCCATCACACCACTCTTAGAGAGGGACACTACGTTCCAGATCTGACCCATCACACCACTCTTAGAGAGGGACACTACGTTCCAGATCTGACCCATCACACCACTCGTAGAGAGGGACACTACGTTCCAGATCTGACCCATCACACCACTCTTAGAGCGGGACACTACGCTCCAGATCGCCTTCTGTGCTCAGAGATCCTTGATGAGGATCTACCCCACCACACCACTCATTAATAATGAATAAAAGAAAACAATGGGCCTTTACACTAACTATACAAAACATTAAGAACATCTGCTCTTTCCATGACATAGACTGACCAGGTGAAAGCTAGTATCTCTTATTGATGGCACTTGTTAAATCCACTTCAATCAGTGTAGATGAACGGGAGGAGACAGGTTAAAGAAGGATTTTTAAGGCTTGTGACAATTGAGACACGGATTGTGTATGTGTGCCATTCAGAGGGTGAATTTAAGTGCTTTTGAAAGGGATATGGTAGTAGGTGCCAGGCACACCGGTTTGTGTAAAGAACTGCAACGCTGCTGGGTTTTTCATGCTCAACAGTTTCCCGTGTGTATCAAGAATGTTCCACAACCCAAGGATATCCAACCAACTTGACACACCTGTGGGAAGCTTTGGAGTCAACATGAGCCAGCATCCCTGTGGAAGGCTTTCGGCACCTTGTAGAGTCCATGCACCGATGAATTGATGCTGTTCTGAGGGCAAAAGTGTATATACTCTGTGTACCAGTTTCTCTATGCATGTAATGTCTGTGGGTAAATTCTGAACAAATTACTGTATGCAGATGTGTAAAAAATTGTAACGTAGATTTGTTTTTGCCATTGCTTGATCTATATTAAATGTAAGAATACGTTGAAGATTTAAACATTAATTGGTGCCTATGGAAACAAATATACATTTATAAATATTTTCAATATCCAACTTTATCCTCTGCAATACCTTTTACATTAGGTAATAAGCTGTAGTCAGGTGGCCATTACCAGGTTATGATGGGGTCTTAACTTTGACCAGTACATAATATAGCAAATAATATCATAGTGGTCACAATTATGGCCAACTGGTCATATGGAGGTCAGAAAAATACATAATATTCTGGTCAGTAAAAAAATTTGCTTTATCAACCAGTTTGAAAAAGTCATACTAATGTCTTTTCAACCAGGTTTTACCCACTGGGTTGAGTAATTTTTCTCCTCCTCCTGCTGCATGCTGCTTCCCCTTCCTACCCCAAGCCCTGTCCCATGTAATTCAAGGAGAGAGTACTTGCTCGACCATGGTGTCACGAGCACTTACTTGCCATTCACTCTGCAGTTTAACTTACATGGTCAGGTAGATACAGAACGATGTTGGCGACAATGATGCTGCATCTATAATATAATTACACTATTAGTTTGTGTATCTTATTGACTGCAAACTACTGTCTACTAATTTGTCCTTTCTTAGGAGGTTCTGGCTAAAATAAATTGTGTTAGCCGCTAATGCTAATCGCTAGTTACCTGGCTAGCTAGCTTGCTAAATGTACTAAGAGTCAGAGCAAACGTAGCTATCTAATACAGCCTTGTACTAGTGCAGGTGTATGCATAGGTAAGCATGTACTTTATGCAATGGTATCTTCTAAATCTGAGAAGAATAGACGAAGCATGAATATGTTAGGAACCTAGCTAGCTAGCTACATGGGGTAAGAAAACATGTAATGCAATATTGAACATCTAGTTTGGGTCCCCTGGAAACACTGACTAACACACAGTCAAAAATTACTCCCTCGCTTATTAATTCATTATATTCCACTATATTCCAACTATAGAATGACATGAATCATTCTATTTCCATGATTCCAGTTCACCAATTAACTGGGCCTATATGTTTTGCCCACAACATGCAGCTCTGCTTGGCATATTGTGGAAATGATAACAAAAGTGCCGGAAATGCAGAAATGGATGAAAATGCAAAAAAATTACTTTTGTTTGAAGTTGGATTGAACAGTATAAAATAATCAGAATGGAGAAAGACCCATTGAAATCAATTATAGTATATGTGTTGCCACCCTAAGGTCATGAACTACTCATAAAGAATATATAACTTTTATTACTTTTATTATTTAAAAACAGAAAATACTGTCAGAAATGTGAAAGAGGTCATTATATGATATTTTGGCCCAGCCCTAGTAGCATGGCCTCTTCTTCACTGCCACAATGCATTTTCCAATTCTAGATATTAATGGTGCAATTAAAAAAATGCATAATGCAATCAGTACATTGATATTCACATGCATAAAGTAATGATGAATAGGAGCAACGAAATGCAGTATATAGTGCTAATGTGTGTCTGTGTGTGTGCGTGTGTGTGTATTTGTGTCCATGTTCAGGCCAACTCTTTTCTCCGATGAAAACACCAGTCCTTTCCATGGATGACACTCTGAATGCATTATAACCATTAATGAAAAAGGTAATGGGGCATTTTCTTAGATATCAATTTAAATTTTTACAATTTGGGCCCACAAATGATGTCTGCCGAGCCAGGCCACTATTATTTTGCTCAGGGAAATAGTTCTAATGTGTTTTATGGACATCAAATGTTGTGAATAATGATGCATCCACAGAATGCAAATCAGATGCCAGTTGATAGGTGGTGATCAACAGTGCCTGCATAAGAGCTTTTTCACACACACACAGAATTGTGTGAAGCGGCGAGATAGAACATCTCCACCGCCACGGCCCAACACACATAAAGATTCACACACACACACACACACACACACACACACACACACACACACACACACACACACACACACACACACACACACAAACAGATATGCGCACATGAAAGCATCCACACACACACACAGACACTTGTGTTTCATTACCATGCGTAGAGCCACCCCCTGCTGTACAATGTGTTGTCTGGTCTGAGTGTGCTCCTGCTCATCAGCATGGTCTCACACACTCGGCTAGAACACACTCTATCTCCTACTCTCACTCTTTTCTAACACTCTTTCCCTTATTTTTCTTATACAGAGAATCTCTTTCTCTCAGAGTTTCACTCTCTTCCCCAGCCCTCACTACTGTTCTCTATCAAACAGGAGCAGTACATCCAGACAGTAGACAGCCAGTTCATCAGAAGAGGTCTTGGGAGCTCAGTGTCAACGTGAGTGTCTGATTTGCTTTCTGATGAGTACTCACTGCATCTCAGAGCGTGCTTATCAAACACACACACACACACACACACACACACACACCACACACACACACACACACACGCTCTCACACACACCTCGTGTCTAACAAGTTACTCACACCTTTCACGTGTCTGTATACGGGTGCCAAAATGACATTGTTACTTTCTGATACATTAAAGAGAAAATATAATCATTTTCTCAGTGGGACATCCATTTACAACCAGGGCTGAGAATCAGTGACGGTGAAGCCATTTTGTTATCCATCCGTCTCCAGGGTGGAGGGTAGAAGAATTGGGCTTTCAAGGTGTACATGTAAATGTAGCAATCATTTGCATGAGATGCATAAACACATTTATACACACACCCACACACATACACACAACATACAGTGCCTTCAGAACGTATTCATACCCCTTGACTTATTTAACATTTTATTGTGTTACAGACTGAATTCAAAATTGATTAAATAGATTTTTTTCCCCACCCATCTACACACAATACCCCATAATGATAAAGTGAGCAATATTTTTTTGCAAAATACAGACATATCTCATTTACATAAGTATTCACACCCCTTTGCTATGACACTCCAAATTGAGCTCAGGTGCATCCAATTTCCTTTGATCATCCTTGATATGATGCTACAACTTGATTGGAGTCCACCTGCGGCCAATTCAATTGTTTGGACATGATTTAGAAATAAATACACATGTCTATATAAAGTCCAACAGTTGACAGTGCATGTCAGAGCAGAAACTATACCATGAAGTCCAACACCGGAGGTTGGTGGCACCTTAATTGGGGAGAATAGGCTTGTGGTAATGACTGGAGCAGAATCAGTGGAATGGTATCCAATACATCAAACACATGGTTTCCAGGTGTTTGATGCCATTCCATTTGCTCCGTTCCGGCAAATATTATGAGTCGTTCTCCCATCAGCAGCCTCCTGTGAAGTCCAAGGATCTATCCGTAGATCTTCGAGATAAAATAGTGATGAGGCAAAAATCTGAGAAAGGTATAAAACAATTTCAAGAGTGTTTAAAGGTTCCAAGAGCACAGTGGTCTCCATCATTGGGAAATTGAAAACACATGGAATTACCCAGACTCTGCCGAAAGCTGGCTGTCCAACCAAATTGAGTAACCAGGCAAGAAGGACCTCAGGGAAGTGACCAAGAACCCAATGACCACTCTGACAGAACTACAGAGTTCCTTGGCTGAGATGGGACAACCTGACAGAAGGACAACAGTCTCTAGGACACTTTTGAGAGGCAGGGACTGGGAAACTGGTAAGGATAGAGGGAACAATGAATGGAACCAGATACAGTCAAATCCTTGATGAGAACCTGCTTCAGATTGCAAACGACCTTAGACTGGGGGCAAAGATTTTACGTTCCAACAGGACAATGACCCCAAGCATACAGCCAAAGCAACACTATAATGGCTTCAGAACAAGAATGTTAAAGTCCTTGAGTGGCCAAGCCAAAGCCCAGGTTTGAATCACACTGAAAATCTGTTCACCACCGTTCACAGCTATCTAACTTAACAGAGCTTGAGAAAATCTGCAAGGAAGAATGGGCGAAAATCCCCAAATCCAGATGTGCAAAGTTGACGACTCAAAGCTGTCATCGTCGCCAAAGGTGCTTCTACAAAGTATTGACTCGGGGGTGAATATTTGCAAACATTTCTAAAAACATGTTTTCACTTTGTCATTATGGGTTATTGTGTGTAGATGGGTGAGAAATAAAATCGATATAATCCATTTTAAATTCAGGCTGTAACACAACAAAATGTGGAAAAAGTCAAGATGTGTGAACACTCTGAAGGATATTTAAGGGGTTCAGACTGATGGTGTCGCAGTGGCAGCCTGTCCATTACAATGTTATGGGTGGTGCCAAACTTGTGATTGGGCCAACATTTTACAGTGCCTTCAGAAAGTTTTCAGGCCCCTTGACTTTTTCACATTTTATTACATTACAGCTTTATTCTAAAATAGCCCAAAATCAATCTACACAAAATACCCCAAAATGACAAAGCAAAAACAGGTTTTTAGAAATGTTCGCTAATAAAAAAAAAAAAATGAAATAATGAAATATGACATTTCCTAAGTATTCAGACCTATTACTTAGTACTTTGTTGAAGCATCTTTGGCAGTGATTACAGCATCGAGTATTCTTGGGTATGACGCTACAAGTTTGGCACACCTGTATTTGGGGAGTTTCTCCGATTCTTCTCTGCAGATCCTCTCAAGCTCTGTCAGGTTGGATGGGGAGTGTTGCTGCACAGCTATTTTCAGGTCTCTCCAGAGATGTTCGATCGGGTTCAAGTCTGGGCTCTGGCTGGGCCACTCAAGGACATTCAGAGACTTGTTCCGAAGCCACTCCTGCGTTGTCTTGGCTGTGTGCTTAGGGTTGTTGTCCTGTTGGAAGGTGAACCTTCGCACCAGTCTGAGGTCCTGAGTGCTCTGGAGCAAGGATCTCGCTATACTTTTCTGCGTTCATATTGCCCTCAATCCTGACTAGTCCCTGCCACTGAAAATGCTTCACCGTAGGGATGGTGCCAGGTTTCCTCCAGACGTGATGTTTGGCATTCAGATCAAAGAGTTCAATCTTGGTTTCATCAGACCAGAGAATCTTGTTTCTCAAGGTCTGAGAGTCTTTAGGTGCCTTTCGGCAAACTCCAAGTGTGCTGTCATGTGCCTTTTACTGAGGAATGGCTTCCCTCTGGCCACTCTACCATAGAGGTCTGATTGGTGGAGTGCTGTAGAGATGGTTGTCCTTCTGGAAGGTTCTTCCATCTCCACAGAGGAACTCTAGAGCTCTGTCAGAGTGACCATCAGGTTCTTGGTCACCTCCTTGACCAAGGCCCTTCTCCCCTGATTGCTCAATTTGGCCTGGACAGCAAGCTCAAGGAAGTCTTGGTGGTTCCAAACTTCTTCAATTTAAGCATGATGGAGGCTACTGTGTTCTTGGGGACCTTCAATGCTGCATAAATCTTTTGGTACCCTTCCCCAGAGTATATATATACAGTACCAGTCAAAAGTTTGGACACACCTACTCATTCAAGGGTTCTTCTTTATTTGTACTATTTTCTACATTGTAGAATAATACTGAATACATCAAAACTATGAAATAACATGTAGTAACCAAAAAAAGTCTTAAACAAATCAAATATATTTTGGCCTCGATGACAGCTTTGCACACTCTTGGCATTCTCTCAGCCAGCTTCACCTGGAATGCTTTTCCAACAGTTTTGAAGGAGTTCCCACATATGCTGAGCACTTTTCGAAACGTTTGACTGGTTTCTGTATATATATTATATAATTAATGGATTATGTTTAAATGTCCATAAAAGTGTTGCTAATTTGTGTACATTTTCTTGTTTCAAAAACCAGCTGTTCATTTACCCAGTAGGCTACTCTCTCCCAACAACAGCTCCATGTGCAGCAGTGGTGATTCTGTTTTTACTTGCGAAAGTGAAATACTGTAGGCGTATGTATGCTGTTGTTCAAATGCACATATCACAATATATCTTCCCAAAGAAACAACCGGTCATTTGAAAACTTGGTTTAATACTTCTGTCATGCTGCATAATAATTCTGTCATGACCCCCCACTGTTGTGTTCGTGTTCGTGTGAGAGAGATGGCAATACTGAAGGAGAGTAACTGAATAAGGAGAGTCAGGCCAGACTAAAACTAGAGTCCATTATAACAGATGCCATTATAACAGATATTCAGAGAATATCAGTTGAATGAATTTGCTGTGGAGCTGAGGAAATGCAACATGTAACATCACCTCTTCCACATCTCTGAGGGTCTCGTGGCATTCTCACTTTCATTACTTCAAATTGCTACTTATTCACTGCCGTGGTCATAGAGACCACATGGATTATGCTATTCTACACAAACAATTGCAAATAAAGTCACCCCCAGTTTTCACTTTTTTAAAATTTTCTACCTCTCACCTTTATCTCATTAACCCACTCTCTCTTTACCTCCCTCTCTCTCCTCTCTCCCCCGCTACCAGCGAGTGCTGAGTGTGATGAGCAATAACACAGCACGGTGTTAGCGAGTTAGCACTACCTGCTATGCTAATATCATTAATCAATAGAGCCCAGATTAGGTTTGCAGTGATTCAGAGGATCCAAGGGTCCCAGCGGTGCACAGGCATTTTTTTCTTCTCCACTAAAAAGCTAATTTGCGAGGCCCCCAAGATGGCCAACCTAATGATGGACAGAGAAGTCTTTCCAGCAAATTTCATGGGGCATGATCCAAAGATAATAGGTTTTCAGCCCCAATGACAATCCAATTACCATGCCAATCAAAGCCGAAGGCATGCCGTCTAATTGTCAGATCTGGCTGTCAGTTTAAAACACTAACATAGCAGGTTTTAGTCCAATGAATCGTATTTTAAACAAGGGTCAATCTACACTTACCTTTGGTAGTAAGGTAAATCCATCTATCTAACTATTCATACTGGCTTTCAATTTGAAATGTCCTGTCTCTATAATCTTTTTATTTTCCAGTTATAGCAGGAATAGTAAAGGAATGTAAATATTTGATCAGTTTATTATTAACTGTATTTTTCACTTTTAGTATGGGCATATGTTGTACATGTTGCTCTAACATACACAGAGACATTTCAAGCAGTGCATTTGAAAGTCATAGCTATGCTGAGACGAGGGGTTCTGCATTTCCTCCCCGTGTCTTACACTGATACTTGCATATATAGAAGTACATCCAAAAACGTACACACACATGCACACACACACACACACACACACACACAAACACACCCCCCCACACACACCCACACACGCACACAAACACACCAACAAACAAAAGAGTAGCATCAATAACACAAATGATTAAACATTCATGGCCTTTTCAGTGGAACATCTGCTCTATGCGGGGCTGTAGCCTGAGGGACAGGACGAATCAAGAGGATTTCTCCCAGAGAAGCTCAAGAAAGCAATAAAATGGTGAGAAGACAGCAGGAGAATTACACACACAAACACAGAGTTACACACACACAAATATGGTAAACACAAACCGATAAAGACACAGACACATACACAAACACACACAGTCTGAAAGCATGTTGTCAGACATTCTAACATGCTAAACGGTTCATCTCAGGTAGTGACACGTTGTAGTCTCTATTTTGTCCTTTATAAGTAGAGACTTGTTCAACCATTTAGAGTCTGATTCGACGTCTAGACAGTTACATAGGCCTAATTGGTCAGATGTTCGATATGAATTGATCAAATACAAGTTGGAAAAGAAAAGCGGCAGTGCTGTGGACCTGCTTCCCACTAGCCCTGATCTAGAGAGACTTGGTACCATGGGTTTGGCAGAAGGGTAGTGAAGCAAGTACTTCCTCTTCACCTCTCTGAGCACAGCCTCTACATCTCTCCCCTTGACACACACACCTAACTGACTGGACCAGATTAACCACACACGCCTTCTGTGGAGATAACATCTGTCTCCTAGTTGTCAAGGAATATTAGGCTTTTACATGTATTTAAGAATCCTAACTCGAGATCTGCTCTCATTGCTCAATGTTGGGGATGTGATTTCGGACAGGTTTAAAAAAAATCTTCGATCACTACAACAAAACCACTATATTGGCATTGTTTGTCCCTGATGTGCAATTTTTCTTTTTGCAACCGTGTTGAATGACCCTGCTAAATCTTTGAGTTACGACCATGAGGAAGAACACAGCTTGGTGGGAACAGTCCTATGAATTATATAAATTCGTAAAGTTGCTCAGGTCCAGATTTCATTAGCCGCACATTAGCTGCCTTTTATGTTTATTACCGTCATGACATAATCTATAAATAACGGTTTAGCGAGCTTGGACGCTAGGCTGGACATTGGGCTTTAATGGTAAGAAGATTCATCAGTAAAACTGACAAAGGGTAATAGCAGGCCTGGGTCAATGGCTACAAATTATAGCAGCACAATTACTTCCCATAATTCCTGCGGGTCCAGGGCATTGGGTGGCACAGGAAACATTCGTAATTGTGGTGAAAATGATTCAAATTTGAATGTCACCTAAAATAGCACAAACAACAGTTCTGTGTAACTAACCTCACCCTGTAATTCCCTAATGGTAGCTTTATCAATGCCCTTCTATCCTATTAACACCGTGTAGAATGGATAAAGTCCAGACACTGAATCAAGAGGCCATTTCTAATCATTTCTCAGCTTAAATTGTGTTGTCATGTAGGCAGTAGTGTGTCAAATCAATCACACTTCTTTATTTGGACTTTAAGGCATATAACAGAGCACAGGAGTCATGCCCGTAGGGGGCACGAGACCCTCAGATTTGTCCTGCTGTGAGTGACACACACAGCGTTTGATTTGATTTTAGCTGCCGGTGATGGATAGCACTCGCAGGAGGTATGTTTGTGTATGGATTTGATCAAGCTATCTTTCCTATTGAATCCTTCTTGATTAATAAATAAATGTTGTTTCTCTGTAATACTAGCCACCATAATAATGTTATGAAGTTGGTTGTAGCTAGCCAGCTAGACAGGTTCCCAATCTCCCTACCTCATAACTACTGTAGCTACCAAGCCATTTCAAGCTATCATCAATTCGTGTAGCTTGTCTAACTATCTAAGCTGGCATGCCTGCTGGCAAGTTTGCTAGACTTTAGAAAAAGCAAGCACTTACTAAATGTACTGAATAAGATTCACATTCCTTTTAATCTTTTACGCAGATTTGATCAGAGACGCAGAGAAGCACAGCTAGTTTCTTTTAAAAAAGAGGATACAGACAGCTCAAGAGGTAAGCTTATACATGCAGAAAATTGTTGGTTTAAATGTAATATGGTATTGTAACCTACAAATACCTAGGTGTCTGGTTAGACTGTAAACTCTCCTTCCAGACTCACATTAAGCATCTCCAAACCAAAATTAAATCTAGAATTGGCTTCCTATTTCGCAACAAAGCCTCCTTCTCTCATGCTGGTAAACATACCCTCGTAAAACTGACTATCCTACCGATCCTTGACTTTGGCGATGTCATTTACAAAATAGCCTCCAACACTATACTCAGAAAATTGGATGTAGTCTATCACAGTGCCATCCGTTTTGTCACCAAAGCCCCATATACTACCCACCACTGCGACCTGTATGCTCTCGTTGGCTGGCCCTCGCTACATATTTGTCGCCAGACCCACTGACTCCAGGTCATCTATAAGTCTTTGCTAGGTAAAGCCCCGCCTTATCTCAGCTCACTGGTCACCATAGCAGCACCCACCTGTAGCACGCGCTCCAGCAGGTATATCTCACTGGTCACCCCCAAAGCCAACTCCTACCTTGGCTGCCTTTCCTTCCAGTTCTCTGCTGCCAATGACTGGAACGAACTGCAAAAATCACTGAAGCTGGAGACCCATATCTCCCTCTCTAACTTTAAGCACCAGCTGTCAAAGCAGCTTACCGATCACTGCACCTGTACACAGCCCATTTGTAAATAGCCCACCCAACTACCTCATCCCCATATTTATTTCAGCTTTTTTGCACCCCAATATCTCTACTTGCACATCATCATCTGCACATCTATCACTCCAGTGTTAATGCAAAATTGTAATTATTTCACCACTATGGCCTATTTATTGCCTTAACTCCCTAATCTTACTACATTTGCACACACTATATATAGATGTTTCTATTGTGTTATTGAATGTATGTTTGTTTATCCCATGTGTAACTCTGTTGTTTGTGTTGCACTGCTTTGCTTTATCTTGGCCAGGTCACAGTTGTAAATGAGAACATGTTCTCAACTGGCCTACCTGGTTAAATAAAGGTGAAATAAAACAAAACAAAAAAATAAAAACATAGTGGGCTGACAGGGTGGCCTGAACACATGATTAACATAGTGGGCTGACAGGGTGGCCTGAACACATGATTAACATAGTGGGCTGACAGGGTGGCCTGAACACATGATTAACATAGTGGGCTGACAGGGTGGCCTGAACACATGATTAACATAGTGGGCTGACAGGATGGCCTGAACACATGATTAACATAGTGGGCTGACAGGGTTGCCTGAACACATGATTAACATAGTGGGCTGACAGGATGGCCTGAACACATGATTAACATAGTGGGCTGACAGGGTGGCCTGAACACATGATTAATATAGTGGGCTGACAGGATGGCCTGAACACATGATTAACATAGTGGGCTGACAGGATGGCCTGAACACATGATTAACATAGTGGGCTGACAGGGTGGCCTGAACACATGATTAACATAGTGGGCTGACAGGGTGGCCTGAACACATGATTAACATAGTGGGCTGACAGGATGGCCTGAACACATGATTAACATAGTGGGCTGACAGGATGGCCTGAACACATGATTAACATAGTGGGCTGACAGGATGGCCTGAACACATGATTAACATAGTGGGCTGACAGGGTGGCCTGAACACATGATTAACATAGTGGGCTGACAGGGTGGCCTGAACACATGATTAACATAGTGGGCTGACAGGATGGCCTGAACACATGATTAACATAGTGGGCTGACAGGGTGGCCTGAACACATGATTAACATAGTGGGCTGAATCTTATGATAACAACATGATATTTGTGTATTAATTATGATGCCATGATATGGGCCTGTGTTGATGATATGTGGTATGATCCCATGTACTGTGTTGTAATGTAGATGTAATAACCTTGGCATGTTAGCGCAGTAAATTGAGATGTGTAATTTACAACAGTCAGAATGACTCATAAAAATGACAATTGAACAGGTAAAGAGGTATGCATAGATAACCTATGCAGAAAAATAGACACATTTTTGCATAAAATTAGGCCTAATGATTTTGGCTCTAGATTGCAGGAAAAAAGCTATTTCAGGTGTTTGAAAAATTAAAAATCCTCCAACTCCCTTCATTCTCACACATTTTGTGCCCCATGTAAAGCAATGGGTGCATGCCACCTCTGTATCGGAGCCCTCTAAATAACAGGCTTTGGCCTTGACAGAGAGGATCATGTGACGTCCATGTTATTTGTGTGTTTTATGCCATTTGCAGAAGAGCTCAAAGATGTTGTCATAGAAGATAAGTAAGTAGGGCCATATCTACACCCCCACACATATATACTGTATGTGGAGTATAGAGGACACAGGTGATTGGACCCGTGAGTCCTCATGAGTCATTGATGCACACACACGCACGCACGCACGCACGCACGCACACACACACACACACACACACACACACACGCACACACACACGCACACACACGCACACACACAAACAGACACACGGTGAGCAACAGGACGAGAGGGGCCAGCGTTGATCTGATTAACTCCCTATTGCCGAGCGTGTGGCCAAGAATTAGCAGCTTTGCAGTGAGATTCGTCCCACGCCCCGTCCCCTCTTTCTAAATATGAGTCTAATCACAAATACATAGTGTATAGCTTCAGGGAGAGAGGGAGGGGGTAGAGAGGGACACAGAGATAAGCCAAGAGGTTAAGCTAACAGAAAGGAAAAACCTTGATGGAGATCGACCTGTTTAACATCATTTCACTGGAAAAGTGAAAAGTACACTGACCCTCAAATGATACTCTTTCTATTGACTATTTTCAACAATGGGAAATAGCATGGTTGTATTTACTACTTAACCTTTGGCAGCTCTGTCTGTCACTATCCCCAAAAAACAGCCAGAGTAACAGCAATGTGTATGTGTGTGTGTTTCAATATCCAATGTGGTACATACTAGGGTATAAGGGTACACACACACCCACACCCACAAACACGCACACTTTGATGTAAAATAGCTCAGAGGCATTTGCCGCCCAGACGCCTTTACCAGAGTTGCAGGCAGAGGAGAGGGGCGGAGAGGAGAGGGAATGTTAACGGTGATGGTAACCAACGGTAACCAACCACAGGGGACTTGGCATTCCGCCGGGCTCACCTCAGAACAGCTGGCTGTTAAACGGCCAGGCACAGAGGCATGCATAAATAAAGGAAGGAATTAAAACAAGAGCACTAACGACCATGTTGGAGTTTAGCTTCCCCCGTCCATACACCTCAATAGATAGATAGATAGATAGATAGATAGATAGATAGATAGATAGATAGATAGATAGATAGATAGATAGATAGATAGATAGATAGATAGATAGATAGATAGATAGATAGATAGATAGATAGATAGATAGATAGATAGATAGATAGATAGATAGATAGATAGATAGATAGATAGATAGATAGATAGATAGATAGATTACACAAACCTGCAGAAATTGATTCAAAAGGGAAAATCAACCCTGATTGCTGAGTGTGTAAGTGTGCATGACTGTGTGTATGTTAGCTTGCGTGCGTGCATGTGTCTTTCGTGAGATGCTCTGCCACTGTTTGCCCTGGCACACACCATCCAAATTGCTGAAGCAAGGAAGCGAGACAGAGAGAGAGGGGGAGCGGAGAAAGGGAGTGGGTATAGATAGAGTAACAGAGAGATAGGGAGTGGGTATAGATAGAGTAACAGAGAGAGGGAGTGGGTATAGATAGAGTAACAGAGAGAGAGGGAGTGGGTATAGACAGAGTAACAGAGAGAGAGGGAGTGGGTATAGATAGAGTAACAGAGAGAGAGGGAGTGGGTATAGATAGAGTAACAGAGAGAGAGGGAGTGGGTATAGATAGAGTAACAGAGAGAGAGGGAGTGGGTATAGATAGAGTAACAGAGAGAGAGGGAGTGGGTATAGATAGAGTAACAGAGAGAGAGGGAGTGGGTATAGATAGAGTAACAGAGAGAGAGGGAGTGGGTATAGATAGAGTAACAGAGAGAACAAGGTAAAGAGGGAATTAATATCTGAAATGTAAGGACCACCTTGAACAGAGGGGCTCTACCTTTGTCCATTTCCACTTTTAAATTACTGTTATTACCCTATAAAACTATATCTACCTCAAAGCCTATTTCCCCTCAGGAGACTGAAAAGATTTGGCATGGGTCCTCAGATCCTCAAAACGTTCTACAGCTGCACCATCGAGAGCATCCTGATTGGTTGCATCACTGACTGGTATGGCAACTGCTCGGCCTCTGACCGCAAGGCACTACAGAGGGTAGGTCGTATGGCAGTACATCACTGGGGCCAAGCTTCCTGCCATCCAGGACCTCTATACCAGGCGGTGTCAGAAGAAGGCCCTAAAAATTGTCAAATATTCCAGCCACCCTAGTCATAGACTGTTCTCTCTGCTACCGCACGGGAAGCGGTACCGGAGCGCCAAGTCTAGGTCCAAAAGGCTTCTTAACAGCTTCTACCCCCAAACCATAAGACTCCTGATCAGCTAATCAAATGGCTACCCAGCCTATTTGCATTGTCCCCCCCCCCCCCCCCCCCCCTTTACGCTGCTGCTACTCTCTGTTTATTATCCATGCATAGTCACTTTACCTCTACCTACATGTACATATCACCTCAATTACCTTGACTAACCGGTGCCCCACACATGGACTTTATACCGGTACCCCCTGTATAAATCCTCACTACTGTTATTTTACTGCTGCTCCTTCATTATTTTGATTTTTTACTTATCTATTTTTTACTTTTATTTTTCTTAAAACTGCATTGTTGGTTAAAAGCTTGTAAGCATTTCACTATAAAGTCTACACCTGTTGTATTCGGCGCATGTAACAACTACAATTTGATTTCCCTGCATTGACTAGCTCAATTTAGTTCTTCCTGGAATATGAATGTGAACTGGGGCAAGACAGTCTAGTAATTGACCAATCCCACAATCCCGTTTACCACAGGAAATGGTTATCTATTTGACAACATGGATAGTCAGAAATATCATCAATATTTGTAGGCTTCCAACAGACTGGAGAAAGAAGGAGACTATGGTTTACAGTTGTCTGAACAGTTGTTTTTCTCAATGAACATCCACTGTTGTTCTGGTTTTGTGTTATTTTGGGCCTATACACACAGTATGTCAACTGAAGGATGCATGAAATGATGTTATTGTGCTTCTGTTAATGCCTTTCAAATTGTCTCCAAGTGGATAAAGTAGTATATATTTTTTTACAACAGACAAAAACAATAAACAACAACGTTTACATGCATACATTTCCAAAAACATTAACATCATCACACATTTTGATTCTCATTCACCGCAACTATACAATCCAACTTCAAATCATCATTTGTTCTTCTCTGGGATTGGCTGGAGGATCGGCTAGGGAATACATAGCAATTCCTTCGCATAGTTCTCCATATTTCGCACTAATGTCCATATGTTTCCATTTAGGCCACATTTCTGGCTCCGCTTGATAAAAGAGAGAGTTGATGTAATTACATGTGCATTATGCCATGGATAAATTAGTCACTGATAAAAAGAACAACCAACTTTTCTACCAAAAAATAATGATATTTCATTAGGAAATAATGTGCTGCAGTAACAGTACAATTTCCTAAAATACTGAAAAAGTACTACTGAAAGTCCCAATGTCTACTCAACAAAACAATCCTACAGTAATGTATGTAACAGGATGTACCCACAGTGAGCCTGCCTATGTAACCACAGAACCAGCTTTACTTCATTTAAAGTAGGACCAACCAATAGATAGAGTACATGCAATACTTTCTTCTATAAGCTATTGTCCTCCTTTCTAAGACAAGCAAATCTATTAAGAGAGAACATGAATTAACACTAATGCTATTTAGTCTTTATCAAACAGAGAAGTCTTAAAGCTAGAAGCACTCAGGTTGAAATGACCTAAAATGTCAATTAACTCATTATCATTAGGTTTGCTATTCAAATTACCATTCGTTTTTACCATTCAAATTATCGTTGGTCTCAGAGTTGAAAAAAGAATGAGATCGTTTTTCTTTTTGTGTAATAGTCTGACATCTCTCCCTTTAGACCTTTACCGAGTGATTTCTGAGGTATTATATTCATGAGGGGTTTCAGTAATTGGATTAAATTGGTTCCAGAATGTAGCAATTTATATTATAATATCCCATTACTTCTAATACTGTTCTTAATTAATTAGCCTGTTTTTTTTCTGATGTGTGTAAGTTGGATCATGAGGAGACCAGTTTGAGTTGCTATAGTGTCACACAGACACTCCTGGACACAGTAGCAAAAAACATACACACTCATACACGCTCTTACAAGCACACGCCTTCTATCCTTACCTGTTTCTGTACACACGGGTAATAGCCTGCTTATAAAGAGCTGTCATGGTCGGAAAGTTCTCATAGCTCACACTCAGTTCTTATAGGTTTCTGTTCCATAATATCGCACACCACGGCCAAGAACATGGTGGCAGGTTGGGGGTGGCATGAGAGGTGTGTGTGTGTGTGTGTGTCTCATGGGAGTTAGTGGGTAGAAGTAGCCAGTGTGTGGGTGGAATGAGAAGCCCTAACTGAGCAAAGTTCAATATCAATATCCTCATCATCACCTGTCCCTCCTCCATCTCCTTTGTATGATTTGCTTTTAATATGTGAAAGTAATTATCCTTTGTTCATAACAAATTAATACAATTTTATCACAATTTCCATATGCAAATCTATTTTAATCAAGTAAATGAAAAAAAAAACACGATACTCTGCTATGTGAAGCCTGCAGGCTAAAAGTCGATGCTGTGTGTGGGTGGTTGTGGGAGAGTGTGTGCTAGTGCACCTGTACAGTATATCAAATTCACAGTGTGTGTGGATGTTTGTGCCTGTGTGCGTACGTGTGAATGTTTAGCATGTAGAGAAAAGACTGAAAGATCAAAGAGAAAGAAAGGGAAGATTGTCCTACCAAGATGCTTGGAAGTAAATAAAGTTGCTGAGTATATAAATAAAGTGGACGGTGTGCCAATGTGTATAATATTTTGTTTTCTGATGTGGCACCCATGAATAATTACCTATAGCTGTTACCCCTACAGCCATCTAACAAGCTGCCACCTCAAACATATGATCAATATTTAATAAAGCAGCATAATGACGGCGCTGCTGTTCAAAGAAGAATGCAGGGATAACGCCAGAACAAAGGCTGTATGTCTCTTTCATACCTGATGACTGGCTGTGTATTGACACATGATACTCAGTGGCAGAAGATAAGGTATTTAACTCTAAGTTTTGCTTCAACTCTCCATTGCAAACACAAAACATCTATTTGGAGTCAGTCAATTGAAGAAGCCAATTGAAATTCCCGCTTAGAAATGGAAAGATCCTTGAGAATAAATAGCACGTTGCATTTTTAGAATTGTAGTCTCAAATCATCTCTTGAAGTGACTGAATTAAATTGAAATTCACTTCAAACCCATTGTATTCCTACAGGTGGCGTCTCCTATAAAACCCTCGTCTCTCGACCAACAGTTCAGGTGGAATCGTTGCACTATCTGACGTAAGACAATGCCTCAATCCTGAACACTAGATCCCAATCCTGAATGCCAGACATACAGTAGCATAACACGAGCTTAGCGTAGCATAGCATAGCATAGAACAGCTTAGCATAGCATAGCTACTCCCTCCCAAAATGTCTTCCCCACCACCAGTGGGACTCTTCCCTAGAGTTGAGTGAAAGACCTTTGGGTTCTTTGGATTCTTCAGCCAATATATCCATGTGAAGAAGTGGCAAGGCTTGACATGAACTTTTTTTTAGTCACTTGTCCTGTAGGCTACACTCTGCCTATTGGCTTTTTTGCATATTCAAACATGTCTCAAAATATAACACTGCCCCTTTAAAAATCTCCTGGAGGATGGTTGGCCACCCTTGGCAGCCTATCAAATATTGCAACATTACAATTACAACCAAATACCAAATAATGTATTTATAAAATAATTCTCAGGGCTAGGCTAGGCTAGGCTACTTTGATAGAAGGTAGGACATGCTTTATAAACTGACAAACGTTCAGGGTTTAAACAATTACATTTACGGTTAAATAGTTTCAAAATGCTGACCGCTACTCGCTCAGATTCAAGGTGGGTGATCTGTGTTGTGCCACAGGCACTGTCCTTCACTCTCAGGTCTTGTGACCATTTGATCTGAATGAACCGTGCATTGAGTAGCCCATGTCGACAGAATCAAGCCTTTAGATGTTCATGTTAATTATCCTTCATTATATTTGTCAAACATGACTGGCGCTTAGCCTATATTTATGTCATTTAAAGTCTCATTAAGGTTTGGCTACATTTTAAAGTTTGGCGCCTCCTGCATGTCAGCATCGGTTTGGACATAAGGCTGTAGGCAATACGCCACAGCGCGAGGTGGGAGGACGCTAATTTAGATGCTGAACCTGATAGTTACGTACTTTAAGCTCTAGTGTATATTTAATGAGTGAGCAAATGTGCTTCCACCTCGCTCTGCAGCTACAGCACACATTAAAGTGACTGTCAACCTCCACTACCCTGTCCCTACGGTCAGCGTGTGTGAGAGTGTGTACTGTAAGAATATTCTACATGCGTTACTTGTTAGTCGCCATAGGCAATTGAACGAGCTTATCGTGATGCATACAAATAAACAATCATCATGCACAGTACCACATTTTGTTTTGTTATTGTTTGTTGGGGGGGGGGGGTTACAGGTACATTATCTATTTCAACTTATAAGTTTATAAAACATGTACCCGTAGGCTGCCAGTCAAAAGAAAAGACTGCAAGAAACACATACAGAGTTTAATTGATAATAAATTAAATATAAACAGGAAAAGAAAACACAAGAAGTTGGCCTACAGCCCCAACCTCCATTCAATCCCATTATATATACATTCAATCTCATTATATATATATATATATATATACACAGTACAATGGGATGGGATGGGAGGTTGACTAGCACCAAACATTCTTGCTGTCAATAATTCTAATGTTATCATTTCTAATATATATACACTGGGTATACAAAACAAACTTCTCTTTCCAGGACATAGAATGACCAGGTACATCCAGGTGAAAGCTATGATCGCTTATTGATGTCACTTGATAAATCCACTTCAACCAGTGTAGATGAAGTGGAGGAGACAGGTTAAAGAAGGATTTTTAAGCCTTGAGAAAATTGAGACAAGGATTGTGTATGTGTGCCATTCAGAGGGTGAATGGGCAAGACAAAATATTTAAGTGCCTTTGAAAGGGGTATGGTAGTATGTGACAGGCGCACCGGTTTGTGTCAAGAACTGCAACACTGCTGGGTTGTTCACGCTCAACAGTTTCTTGATTGTATTAAGAATGGTTCACCCCCCAAATGACATCCAGCAAACTTGACACAACTGTGGGAAAAATTGGAGTCAACATGGGCCAGCATCCCTGTGGAACACTTTCGACACCTTGTAGAGTCCATGCGCTGATGAAGGGCAAAGGGGGGGGGGGAATTACTCAATATTAGGAAGGTGTTCCTTATGTGTGTGTGTATATATATATATAAAAGTTTGGACATACCTACTCATTCAAAGGTTTTTCTTCATTTTTACTATTTTCTACATTGTAGAATAATAGTGAAGACATCAAAACTATTAAATAACACATATGGAATCATGTAGTAACCAAAAAGGTGTCAAACAAATCAAAATACATTTTATATTTGAGATTCTTGAAAGTAGCCACCCTTTGCCTTGATGACAGCTTTGCACACTCTTGGCATTCTCTCAACCAGCTTCATGAGGTAGTCACCTGGAATACATTTCAATTAACAGGTGTGCCTTGTTAAAAGTTAATTTGTCGAATTTCTTTCCTTCTTAATGTGTTTGAGCTTATCAGTTGTGTTGTGACAAGGTAGGGGTGGTATATATACCTTCCTGAGCACTCTGGAGCAGGTTATCATCAAGGAGCTCTCTGTACTTTGCTCTGTTCATCTTTGCCTCAATCCTGACTAGTCTCCAAGTCCATGCCGCTGAAAAACATCCCCACAGCATGGTGCTGCCACTACCATGCTTCACCATAGGGAAGGTGCCAGGTTTCCTCCAGATGTGACGTTTGGCTTTCAATCTTGGTTTCATCAAACCAGAGAATCTTGTTTCTTATGGTCTGAGAGTCTTTAGGTGCCTTTTTGGCAAACTCCAAGCGGGCTGTTATTTGCCTTTTACTGTAGAGTGGCTTCCATCTGGCCACTCTACCATAAACGCCTGATTGGTAGAGTGCTCTAGGATATCTAGAGCTTCGTCAGAGTGACCATCGGTTCTTGATCACCTCCCTGACCAAGGACCTTCTGTCACGCCCTGACCATAGAGAGCCCTCGGGGTGTAATATGGTGTAATAGGTCAGAGCGTGACTAGGGGGGTTTCTAGTTATTATAGTTCTATGTTGGTGTGTGAGTATGGTTCCCAATTGGAGGCAGCTGAATATCGTTGCCTCTAATTGGGGGTCATACTTAGTGTGTCCCTTTTCCCACCTGCGTTGTGGGATATTGTTTGTGAGTGCCTATGTGCGCTACGTACTGCACGTTCGTTTATTCTTTATTGTTTTGAAGTTTCACTGTAATAAATATGTGGAACTCTACTCATGCTGCGCCTTGGTCCGATTATTTATATAACAATCGTGACACCTTCTCCCCCAATTGCTCAGTTTGGCCGGGCAACCAGATCTAGGAAGAGTCTTGGGGGTTCCAAACTTCTTCCATTTAAGAATGATGGAGGCCACTGTGTTCTTGGGGACCTTCAATTTGTTTTGTACCCTTCCCCAGATCTGTGTCTTGACATAATCCTGTCTCGGAGCCCTACAGACAATTCCTTCGACCTCATGGCTTGGTTTTTACTCTGACATGCACTGTCAACTGTGGGACCTTGTATAGACAGGTGTGTGCTTTTCCAAATCATGTCCAATCAATTTAATTAACCACAGGTGGACCCAATCAAATTGTAGAAACATCTCAAGGATGATTCATGGAAACAGGATGCACCTGAGCTCAATTTCGAGTCTCATAGCAAAGTGTCTGAATACTTATGTAATTCTGTTTATTTGTAATATATTTGCTAAAATTTCAACAACAACAAAAAATTGCTTTGTCATTATGGGGAATTGTGTGTAGATTGATGAGGAAAATGTTTTACTTAATCCATTTTAGAATAAGGCTGTAACATAACAAAATGTGGAAAAAGTCAAGGGGTCTGAATACTTTCCGAAGGCACTGTATTCGTCCATGCCTCAATTGTTCCTTGACTAGCACCATTCATTCTCACTGTCGATAATTCTAATGTTATAACTTCTAATAGTAACTGTATCCACTGGTGAATTGGGAGAGAGTGAGGTAATTGTCATCTAAGAGTCAACATCTGTTTTGCGGCAATGATGCCTGCCAGCAGTAAACTTCTCTGATTGATTGAGAGATTCAAGGAGCTATCATCGTTAAGTAATATAATAGATGCAAAGCATGGCATATTTACATTCATGCACTTCTAAATACATTTTCGAACTTTTCCATAGAAGCATTAAACTGCAGGCCACTGCCACTGTTAAATACAGTCTGTGAACAAAATTAAAATGTATTAATTGATTGTTCGGATTATGGGATGCCAAGGTCATATTTTTCCATATTCTGTTCCTGTAACACTTTGGGCTTCGTGGGTGTGGAGTAAGGCGCAGGAAGCAGGAAAATGTTTGGTACAATATGTAATTTAATAAGTACTGAAAACCGAGGAAATATGTCCAAACACAACAGGGCGAAACAATAACCCCGAAGTCCAAAATACATGTACCACAAAACATACAAAATGACGACACGTAACAAGCCTGCACACAGAACAGGTGGAGAGGCGGGCTTAAATAATAAAACTAATTACTAATGGAAAACAGGTGTAACTCATAAAGACATAACTAACAGAATAACGAAAAGGGATTGATGGAAGCTAGTAGGCCGGTGACCGCCGAGCGGCACCCGAACAGGGAGAGGAACCGCCCTCGGCAGTAGTCGTGACAGTACCTGCCCCCCCGACGCGCGGCTCCCGCAGCGCGCCGACACCGGCCTCGAGGTCGACCCGGAGGACGAGGCGCAGGGCGATCCGGATGGAGGCGATGGATATCAACATACAATGATGGATTCAGTATGTCCCCCACCGGGACCCAGCACCTCTTCTCCGGACCGTACCCCTCCCAGTCCACGAGGTACTGCAGGCCCCCCACCCGGCGTCTTGAGTCCAGAATGGAGCGTACTGTATACGCCGGCCCCCCTCAATGTCCAGAGGGGGCGGAGGGACCTCCGGCACCTCACCCTCTTGTAGGGGACCAGCTACCACCGGCCTGAGGAGAGACACATGAAACGAGGGGTTAATACGATAATAAGAAGGGAGTTTTAATCTATAACACACCTCGTTTATTTTACTCAGGACTTTGAAGGGCCCTACACGCTGCGGACCCAGCTTCCGGCAGGGCAAGTGGAGGGGCAGGTTTCCGATCAGAGACGATGTCCTCCGGCACCCCGTAATGCCGGAAGACAAGGGTGAATAGAGCCTCCGCAGTCTGTAGGGCTGTAGGGAGACCGGGCAACGGGAGGAGACGGCAGGACTTAGAAAACCGATCTACAACTACCAGAACCGTGGTATTCCCCTGAGACGGGGGAAGATCGGTGAGAAAGTCCACCGACAGGTGAGACCACGGCCGTTGTGGAACGCGGAGGGGTTGTAACTTCCCTCTAGGAAGGTGCCTAGGAGCCTTGCTCTGGGTGCATACCGAACAGGAAGAGACATAAAACCTCACGTCCTTAGCCAAGGTGGGCCACCAGTACTTCCCCCTAAGGCCTTGCACTGTCCTCGCCACCCCAGGATGACCCGACGAGGGTAGCGTATGAGCCCATCGAATCAATCGATCACGAACACCAAGCGGAACGTATTTACGACCGGTAGGACAATTTGAAGGCGCAGGCTCCATTTGCAACGCCCGCTAAATGTCCGCGTCCACCTCCCATACTACTGGTGCTACCAGCTTAGAGGCTGGAAGGATGGGAGTAGGATCGATGGGCCTATCCTCAGTGTCATAGAGGCGGGACAGCGCGTAAGCCTTAGTGTTCATAGAGCCTGGTCTATATGACATCCTGAACTGAAATCGGGTGAAAAACATGGCCCACCTTGCCTGATGCGGATTCAGTCTCCGGGCTGCCCGGATATACTCCAGGTTCCGGTGGTCAGTCCAGATGAGAAAAGGGTGTCTAGCCCCCTCAAGCCAATGTCTCCACACAGTCAGAGCTTTAACCACAGCTAACAACTCACGGTCCCCCACATCATAGTTACGCTCCGCCGGACTGAGCTTCTTAGAAAAGAAAGCGCAGGGGTGGAGTTTCAGTGGCGCACCCGAGCGCTGTGATAGAACGGCACCCACCCCAGCCTCGGATGCGTCCACTTCCACTATGAACGGCAAAGAGGGATCCGGGTGCGCCAACACGGGCGCATCAGTGAACAGCGCCTTCAACTGGTTGAAGGCTCTGTCCGCTTCAGCCGACCACCGCAAACGCACCGGTCCCCCCTTCAAAAGTGAGGTAACGGGAGCCGCAACTTGGCCAAAACCCCGGATAAACCTCCGGTAGTAATTGGCAAAACCCCAAAACCGCTGCACCTCCTTCACCGTGGTGGGAGTCGGCCAATTACGCACGGCATTAACACGATCACACTCCATCACCATCCCTGAGGTGGAAATGCGATAACCCAGGAAGGAAACGACTTTCTTGAAGAACTCACATTTCTCAGACTTGACGTATAGATCATGCTTCAGCAGTCTACCAAGCACTTTGCGCACTAGAGACACATGCTCGGCGTGTGTGGAGGAGTAAATAAGGATATCATCGATATACACAATCACTCCCTGCCTGTGCAGGTCCCTAAGAATCTCATCCACAAAATATTGAAAGACGGCTGGAGCATTCTTCAACCCATACGGCATGACGAGGTACTCATAGTGGCCCGATGTGGTACTAAATGCGGTTTTCCACTTGTCTCCCTTCCGAATACGTACCAGATTATAAGCGCTCCTGAGATCCAGTTTCGTGAAAAAACGCGCTCCGTGAAATGATTCCACTGCGGTAGCAATGAGAGGTAACGGGTAACTGAACCCCACTGTGATAGAATTGAGACCTCTATAATCAATGCACGGACGCAAACCTCCCCCCTTTTTTTTCACGAAAAAGAAACTCGAGGAGACAGGTGAAATGGAGGGCTGAATGTACCCTTGCCCCAGAGCTTCCGTGACATATGTCTCCATAGTCAACGTCTCCTCCTGGGACAATGGGTACACGTGACTCTTAGGAAGTGCAGTGTTATCCTGGAAGTCTATCGCACAATCCCCCGGTTGATGAGGTGGTAATTTAGTCGCCTTCTTTTTACAGAAGGCGAGAGCCAAATCGGCATACTCAGGGGGAATGCGCACAGTGGAAACCTGGTCTGAACTCTCCACCGATGTGGCACCGATGGAAACACCTAGACATCTACCTGAACACTCCTCTGACCATCCCTGGAGAATCCCCTGTTTCCACAAAATCTTAGGATTGTGACTAGCTAACCAGGGCACCCCCAGCACCACTGGAAACGCAGGTGAGTCGATAATAAAGAAACTAATTCGTTCCTTATGATTCCCCTGCGTTACCATGTCCAGTGGCACCGTGGTCTCCCTGATCAGCCCTGACCCTAATGGTCGGCTATCTAAGGAGTGCACGGGAAAAGGGGAATCTAACGGTACCAGCGGAATTTCCAACTTAAGGGCTAGTCCGCTATCCATAAAGTTCCCAGCTGCGCCTGAATCGACTAGCGCCTTATGCTGGGAAAAGGGAGCAAAATCAAGGAAAAAAATTAAGACAAACACGTGACCAACAGAGGATTCTGGGTGCCTGTGGTGTTGACTCACCTGGGATGAACGAGGAGTGTTCTGCCTGCCCTCTCGATTCCCAGAGGGACCCCCCCAGCACCGGTCGGCCGTGTGTCCTCGTCGACCACAATTGGTGCAGGAGGGGCGCCCTCCTCCGGTTCCCCTTGACGCAGTTCCCTGGAGCTCCATAGGAATGGGTGCATGCAGGCTAGGAGCTGGAACTGACAGGACCCTCTCTGAATGCCCGCGGGCAGCCAGCAGATTGTCCAGTCGTATAGACATGTCGATCAGTTCATCTAGGGAGAGTGTAGTGTCCCGACACGCTAGCTCCCTGCGGACGTCCTCCCTGAGGCTACACCGGTAGTGATCTATTAGGGCCCTGTCGTTCCACCCAGCTCCAGCCGCCAAAGTCCGGAATTCTAGGGCAAGATCTTGCGCGCTCCTCATCTCCTGCCTAAGGTGAAACAGTCGTTCACCCGCCGCTCTTCCTTCTGGGGGATGATCGAAGACGGCCCTGAAACGACGGGTGAACTCAGGGTAGTTGTTTCGTGCGGAATCGGGTCCATTCCACACAGCGTTGGCCCACTCCAATGCTCGGCCCGTCAAGCAGGAGATGGGAGGCTCACGCTCTCCTCCCCCGAGGGAGTCGGCCTCACGGTCGCCAGGTATAATTCAAGTTGTAATAGGAATCCCTGGCACCTTGCCGCTGTTCCATCATACTCCCTCGGAGGCGTAAGACATAGTGCCCCAGATCCAGACGGGGAAGGGAGTGGAGGAGGTGAGCTCGTCGGGTGAATCGGAGGTGAAGGGAGGAGACCACTCCTCTCCCATCGATCCATTCTCTCCATCATCTGGTCCATGTCTGACCCAATCCGATGGAGAACGGCGGTGTGATGGAGGACCCGTTCCTCCATCGATGGTAGAGGGGTGGTGGCTGCTTCTACTGACTCTATTTCTATGGTGCGGGCTTCTGTAACACTTTGGGCTTCGTGGGTGTGGAGTCAGGCGCAGGAAGCAGGAAAATGTTTGGTACAATATGTAATTTAATAAGTACTGAAAACCGAGGAAATATGTCCAAACACAACAGGGCGAAACAATAACCCCGAAGTCCAAAATACATGTACCACAAAACATACAAAGTGACGACACATAACAAGCCCGCACACAGAACAGGTGGAGAGGCGGGCTTAAATAATAAAACTAATTACTAATGGAAAACAGGTGTAACTCATAAAGACATAACTAACAGAAAAACGCAAAAGGGATCGATGGAAGCTAGTAGGCCGGTGACGACGACCGCCGAGCGCCACCCGAACAGGGAGAGGAACCGCCCTCGGCAGTAGTCGTGACAGTTCCAGTTAAAGGGTTGTTCAGATTCAATTAGATCTGCGGAACATACTTTTTTAATGGCTAGCTCAGAATATGATGTTTTATATATTATAGAGATATATGTTGTTATATTTTTAATCCCATAATTTGATGGTTCAGTAGTTGGGTTTACCTAGGGATTCCATAGGCCAACATAGCTGACCTAAACAGTAAATATAGAAAAAATGATTTGCCTGGTAATCTGTATGTGTCTTTCAAATCTTTAAATATTCTCAAACCATTACTGTCCATGATATGGGCAAGGGTACGGATTCTACATTTGGACCATTGGGGGGATGCAAAAGGCTGCCCTCCATATCGCAAGGCATTATTGTGAAATATTGGAGTGAGGGCGTGACATTTTGATTCCCAGTTACATTGTTCTTCAATTTTGCACCAAATATAAATTTGCGTAGTTGACATTGTTTAAGGGATATATCTGTGAAGACCACCTCTTCCAGGGCAATAGAAGACACCATATTTCTCTATATACTCAGCCAGGGGGCGGAATAATCATATCTAAACCAATTTAAAATGGGATGAAATGCTAATGCCTGGAAATACAAGTTTGGTAAGGATAGTCCTCCTACGTCTTCCCTTCTTTGCAAGTTTGTTAATTTTATCCGGGATCGTTTACCTTGCCATATATATTTTGAAACCGCACTATGAATTTTATCCCAATAGACAGAAGGGGGAGCCATGGGAAGCATTGAAATACAGAAATGTAGCCGTGGTAATATATTCATTTTGACAATAGATATTCTGCAACTGGGATATTAGTCCATCTACTGAGGTCGGAGTTCATTTATTTGAGTGTTCTGTTAAAGTTTCTGGCACTGGTTTATTCAAACAAAGGAAATATATCTTTTTCCAAATATTTAAAATGGGAAACAATTAGGATTCCATAAGTAGAAATGGAGTCCTCCATTGGGGTCTTGAGAAGCAATAGGGCTGATTTGATTCAGTGTATTTTATAACTTCAGATGGAGCTGAATTTGTCTATGATCTTCAAACCTTGAGATACATTGTCTCGATAAAGTAAGATATCGTCGCCGTATAATGAGATGACGTGACCCGTAGAATTGAGAGATATTTATTTATTTTGATTGTTGAATTGCCTGGGCCAGGGGCTCCACAGAGCTAGAGCATTTCTAAACAAAGCAGTCTAGCTATCGTTGGCTAACATTCATTTATCAGAACATGTCTCTGACCTAGCCAGTTAGCTGTGGTCTGAGAGAAAGTCATATATTCACAGAGACTTGTCATGTCTCACCATGAATAATTTGGTGCTATTCTTGGGGCTTGTGCAATCGCTCGTCCACCGGATGGAATGGTGTGAGGTTTTCACACCGGAGTTGGCTAGCCGCTCACAGAAACATGACACGGTGAGTCTGAAAACATGGCCTCCGGCAAAGAGACGATGCGGTGGCGGATGGTACATGGGAGCTAATGATGATCAGAGTCCATTAATATGTCACCTCCACTGTCTCTTTTTCTCTCTATCTGTTTGTATCACTTTCTCTTTATCCATATTTAGCTCTCCTCTCTATTCCTCTCTCCCATCTCTCTCCCTCTCTCTCCTCACCTGTTCATCACCTCTGTCATTTGCCATATGGGACAGAGTCAATGAGAGTAAACACTGCTGTATCCATCGGCGATAGGTCATTATGGGATGAGTTTGTTTTCGTTTCTCTGGGGTCGCCATAGCAGCTGTAGCCTGCACTCATTTCTATAGGTACAATTAAACATCTGCCCGGTCTAATAGATTCATTGAACGGAGCTCCCAGCTATACAGGAGAGAGATTAGAGTACTTGAGAGAGGAATAAACAAAAATACATCCGTTAATTTTACATCTTAGGCCATAAAAATAAAAAAATAGGAAAAGCACAGTTCCACTTGAACGTTTGAACCTAGTGTTGCCTTGGCAAAGCTTTATCTATGGAAGCGATGGAGAGCGAGGAATTCAACATTACATGAGGTCGGACACTCACTTATTGCCATTACATAACCGAGACGTGGTAGGAATTAAAATTCCATCATGTCAATTAAAAAGTATGAAATGCACTTATGGCAGCTAAACTGTTTTCCCAGACTCAAAGAACATGAGTGGATGTGACTGAGACGGTTTATTGACAGTGGTATAGGGTATGTGTGTGGCAGTGTGTGTGTGACAATAGTACAGTGTAGTGTACGAATAGAAGACTTCAGCATAGCTGTCTGGCAACGCATTATGATCGGAATGTAAATTGTCGTCGTGTGTACTACGCACAGGACTGACACCAACAAAACAAATAACCACCTTGTCTAGCTATCTTAAACCTTACCTCGTATTATCTGTAAATCCTCCTTCTAAGGATTCTGGAGAAACACCGTTTTAGGGATGATTTTTAACTTCAGGAAGTTTGTTTGTGTTTTATTAACTCCTTAGAAACATATTCAATCAGAAATGTCAATGTGTGAGTCCTCTGCAGATATCCGACTCCAGCGTTGTCTTCTGCCTGTGTGTTAGTGCACAGCTGTGATTTACACGTGTTGGAAACGCGCCTCAGCTTGACGCGCTCACGCATAGACAGAAACACGATGAAAAGACAATGAGGAAAGAGTCCAAGACGCTTAACAAGAGAAGAGACACACCTCCTCATTCCAGCCTCACACAGTTTCAACTTCTGCTGCTAAACAGTAGAGTAATAAAAATATGACTTATTCCATCTTCAGCTAACTTGACTCCTCCCCCATCCACATTCATCATGTTCATTTGATATTAAGAGAATGTTACGAGAATGTTCATTATCGAAACATTTACATGGGGTTTGCATTTAAAATGAAGGACTCTCGAGTAATGTTTTTTCCCCCAGAATTGTGGAGGAAATGGCACTGTTCCATTTAAGTCATTTACATTTACATTTAAGTCATTTAGCAGACGCTCTTATCCAGAGCGACTTACAAATTGGTGCATTCACCTTATAATATCCAGTGGAACAACCACTTTACAATAGTGCATCTAAATCTTTTAAGGGGGGGTTAGAAGGATTACTTTATCCTATCCCAGGTATTCCTTGAAGAGGTGGGGTTTCAGGTGTCTCCGGAAGGTGGTGATTGACTCCGCTGTCCTGGCGTCGTGAGGGAGCTTGTTCCACCATTGGGGTGCCAGAGCAGCGAACAGTTTTGACTGGGCTGAGCGGGAACTGTGCTTCCTCAGAGGTAGGGAGGCGAGCAGGCCAGAGGTGGATGAACGGAGTGCCCTTGTTTGGGTGTAGGGCCTGATCAGAGCCTGAAGGTACGGAGGTGCCGTTCCCATTAACTATCAGCAAGCAATGAATAACAGTACATTTCTATCTACTCTGTCACCCGTCACTCTATGAAGAGAATTTGGTCATCAACAAATGGCTCTATTCACAAGTGCTACTTCTTCACATCGCACCATAATACTATCTACGACACATATCTAACACTCATCATTTCATCATCCAAGAGACACATACTGTACAAAACAACCATGATACGGTATAGAACCTATTTCTAATACTTGGATGAACAGTAGTTTGGATAATACAGTGAGGGAAAAAAGGATTTGATCCCCTGCTGATTTTGTACGTTTGCCCACTGACAAAGAAATGATCAGTCTATAATTTTAATGGTAGGTTTATTTGAACAGTGAGAGATAGAATAATGACAAAAAAATCCAGAAAAACGGATGTCAAAAATGTTATAAATTGATTTACATTTTAATGAGGGAAATAAGTATTTGACCCCCTCTCAATAAGAAAGATTTCTGGCTCCCAGGTGTCTTTTATACAGGTAACAAGCTGAGATTAGGAGCACACTCTTAAAGGGAGTGCTCCTAATCTCAGCTTGTTACCTGTATAAAAGACACCTGTCCACAGAAGCAATCACTCAATCAGATTCCAAACTCTCCACCATGGCCAAGACCAAAGAGCTCTCCAAGGATGTCAGGGACAAGATTGTAGACCTACACAAGGCTGGAATGGGCTACAAGACCATCGCCAAGCAGCTTGGTGAGAAGGTGACAACAGTTGGTGCGATTATTCGCAAATGGAAGAAACACAAAAGAACTGTCAATCTCCCTCGGCCTGGGGCTCCATGCAAGATCTCACCTCGTGGAGTTGGAATGATCATGAGAACGGTGAGGAATCAGCCCAGAACTACACGGGAGGATCTTGTCAATGATCTCAAGGCAGCTGGGACCATAGTCACCAAGAAAACAATTGGTAACACACTACGCCGTGAAGGACTGAAATCCTGCAGCGCCTGCAAGGTCCCCCTGCTCAAGAAAGCACATATACATGCCCGTCTGAAGTTTGCCAATGAACATCTGAATGATTCAGAGGACAACTGGGTGAAAGTGTTGTGGTCAGATGAGACCAAAATGGAGCTCTTTGGCATCAACTCAACTCGCCGTGTTTGGAGGAGGAGGAATGCTGCCTATGACCCCAAGAACACCATCCCCACCATCAAACATGGAGGTGGAAACATTATGCTTTGGGGGTGTTTTTCTGCTAAGGGGACAGGACAACTTCACCGCATCAAAGGGACGATGGACGGGGCCATGTACCATCAAATCTTGGGTGAGAACCTCCTTCCTTCAGCCAGGGCATTGAAAATGGGTCGTGGATGGGTATTCCAGCATGACAATGACCCAAAACACACGGCCAAGGCAACAAAGGAGTGGCTCAAGAAGAAGCACATTAAGGTCCTGGAGTGGCCTAGCCAGTCTCCAGACCTTAATCCCATAGAAAATCTGTGGAGGGAGCTGAAGGTTTGAGTTGCCAAACGTCAGCCTCAAAACCTTAATGACTTGGAGAAGATCTGCAAAGAGGAGTGGGACAAAATCCCTCCTGAGATGTGTGCAAACCTGGTGGCCAACTACAAGAAACGTCTGACCTCTGTGATTGCCAACAAGGGTTTTGCCACCAAGTACTAAGTCATGTTTTGCAGAGGGGTCAAATACTTATTTCCCTCATTAAAATGCAAATCATTTAATAACATTTTTGACATGCGTTTTTCTGGATTTTTTTGTTGTTATTCTGTCTCTCACTGTTCAAATAAACCTACCATTATAATTATAGACTGATAATTTCTTTGTCAGTGGGCAAACGTACAAAATCAGCAGGGGATCAAATACTTTTTTCCCTCACTGTATATCAATGTATTAGATACCCATATTCTAATTCTTGGCTGAGCAATAATATTCAATATTACATCAATAAATCCACTTCCCCCCAGTAAAACATCTTCTTTCTCTATATGCATGGAAGTACAGAGAGGTAGCTTGATGATCAGATTCAACCTGGAGGCTATCATGTAAACAGCCGGCCATCTTGGGAAAGCGATATGCAAAACAGCCCTCTCCCCTGTGTCAGGAACCGTGGAACAACGAGATTAATGGAATCCTAAAAGTGGGAATTACTGCCCTTATCCGGCATGGCGTTCCGAGGAGAGGCGGTACAGGCCCTGGGGAATCTCCATACAAAGCCATTCGGCTGGTTAAAAACATGCTAAACTCTGCGTATCGAGGTAATTTCCTTTGATTTTCAGGGATGTATTACCACATATACACATATATATATATACACACACACATATATATATATATATATATATATATATATATATATATATATATTTAAACTACTTTTGTAGTTTTATAGCAGCAAAAACCTGACCATTTCAACTCAGTTGCATTCATTCAACAGTGAGTTGATGTTAGATAGCCACTTGTTAGTTGGCCCACTTAATACAGTAGCACATTGAAAAGAACACTGTTAATGCTAATGATAATTAGCCAACAAAACACAGTGAACGATGATACAGAAAAGAAAACGCTTCAATAACATGACCTAGGAATAGAAATTGTGTCTTACAAATCCTGCAGGATGCTAGCAAAGAAACCACAATATCATGTATAGGTCACAAATACCCACACAGCTCATGGAAAGGTGAGGTTTTTCATATTCCCTGGTCCGTTGCTTTGTATCCACTGTCTGTTCGTGTATGACAGAAAACACAAAGCCATTACTTATAGCTCCACATGTTCTGTATATGCACTATCAAGTCAGCCTAGGTGAGAGGCAAAGCAATAGAAGCTAGTCTGCAATATGCACTCCTTTGCATTGTGTTGTATGGCAATAAGGAATAATCCCCTAACACACGTACACACAAACACACCCTGCACATGTACGCAAGCATGCATGCATGATGCACGGACACAAACACACACACACTCACACACACAAACCATCCCAAAATAACATTAACAGGTGAGAGCAAGCCACAGACACAGATATATATTTTCAAATGCCATGTAATACTTTGGTTTAAATAGAATAGGCTCACGTCTGAAATATGAAAACACCACCCTGTCTCTCCCTCTTTACTATTCATTGAGATCCAATCGGGTTCTTGGCACTCCTCCAGTCCCCCTTGACGAATTTGAATAATACATGACCTGCCCTCTCTGTGACATCACCGTTGCAAGGCACTCCGACAAGGTATGAATCTTCTCCTATATACACTCTCACAATCTATATTGTCAACAATTTATCAACGGGGCTGAGCTAGCGAGTGCTGCTGCCAGGCTTGGAGGAGTAGACCGTAGGTGTGTGTAAGTGTCTGTGTGTGGCGTGTGAGATAATGTCTGTGTGCATGTGTGGGTGTGTGCGCATGTCTGTGTGTTTGAGTGTGTGTGTGCACATGAGTGTGTGCCTGTGTGATCTAGTCCAAGCATCTGGCTCCTCACTGCTCCCCGACATTAGCGCAGACAAGAGAATCAGTGGACTATTGAATGCAATTACAGTGCGCGGGACAGACAATAAAGATTGATAGCGCTTTCACCTTTTATCACACACCAAACATACCGGGGGTTAGGGCTCAGAGCCTTGAGCTGCCTGCATTCTAATAATGATTGAAAATATGCCACGAGAGTGGGTAAGTATACATATGAAAAAAATAAAGGAATAAAATGAAGATGGGGAGGAGGGTTATTTCATATGCATACATGCACAGTGCACACACAGGCTGGGCTTATTGTATAGTATAATGACGTTGTGAGTGTTTAAAGTGGGGGAGAGAGAGAGAGAGAGAGAGAGAGAGAGAGAGAGAAAGACAGAGAGAGAGAGAGTGTGTGTTTACATTACATCGATCACGTTTTTTCTTCGTTTTTTTGCCAGAGCAATCTGAATGATTAAGAGGGGTGGGAGTCGCCATGCATATTTAAACAAGGCCTAAGATAATAAATTACTCAGTCAACTCAATTCAGTCAACATCCCCCCAGCAAATAAACAGAGCTACTAGAGACAACGTTTACTGATCACAACTACGACAGAAGCTCCAGAATAAGGAGGGTTTTGTTTTCGTCTGGCGTTAAGGCGGCGCTAGTGTCAAACGCACGGTCGTTGGCAATTTCGACCTGTTATAGCCAGCGCTCTGCTATTTTGTAACTGTTGCACAAGAATTGGAAATGTACTTGTCTTATATCAGCTCACTTGTGCTCAGATGGGAGGGGTGGAAATACGTGATCTAAAGGGCTCATTTCAGGCAGCCCTGGTAGGGATATTTAAGACCAACCAAAAGCTGGTGTTAGAGGTAACGTGGTTGGTTATGACATTCATTTTCACAGCGGAAACGCAGCCTATCCAGCCGTGACGCACACAGCCCATATGAGCATGGAACAAAAGTCATGCTCTCTATGACATCTTCACGAAGTCTTGCCCCGCTACGGAACGGATATGTGTAGCGTTTGTAACACAAAATGGTGGAGAGCCTGAGATCACAATTATTTTGGAAGATTGCAAAATAAGACATTTTCATTCAAGACAGGATAAATATACAGTATTATTTCAGGTGATAATAAAACATGTTTTGTTTAGTTACTTTTTGCTCAACTTGTTTCTGTAACTTTATAGCAAAGCAAGCTAGCTTACACTGCAGAAAAAGCTTGGCTAGGAAAGGCTGAAGATGCCATTGAAGCCAGCGACCTCCACCTAATAATTATCATCAAAAACAAACGTCATTACCATCACAATACATTTAAATGGGAAGCAACAGTCATATAATATAATTGGCTTAACAGCCAATGTATATTATTTAATATTACTATTAACATAGTACTCACTTGGGAATGGGTAATTGTTTAGAAGTTGCTAGCTATCCCATAATGCCATCGCCAAAAACCACATATTTTCATCTTCTAATGTGGTCTGGTAACTCTGGCTGCCCTCCTTTCAATGAAGGCTTATTTCTTCGTCATGCCCAATGCAATCGAGAAGTAGTCAAGACTGTCGATAAAGGGTTTGGCTCGTGAGACCGCTTGGAAATAAATCTTAATCACTGAAGCTTTTTTAAAAGATCAAGTTTGAGAGGAGCAAAACAGAGAGCGGACATTACCTTTTAATCTACCATATATATTGTAGGCAGGCCTACATTATTTTAGCCACGCAGCTCTCATTTTGGACGTGCGTAAAACCCCCTCCATGATATAGGCTAAATGTGTCCATGCTGAACATGAAACGAGAGATGAAAACCCCAGTGAATACCATTGTACCTCGTATTTATAAAGTATTTTCCTGTAACAATTGCTTGCTTTCCGTTTCATATGTTCAAAACCCTACCCCTCGACAGGCTACCCTTACCCTAGGCCTACTTACCCTAGGCCTACTTACCCTAGGCCTATTTACCCTAGGCCTACTTACCCTAGGCCTATTTACCCTAGGCCTACTTACCCTAGGCCTATTTACCCTAGGCCTATTCACCCTAGGCCTACTTACCCTAGGCCTATTTACCCTAGGCCTATTTACCCTAGGCCTATTTACCCTAGGCCTACTTACCCTAGGCCTATTTACCCTAGGCCTACTTACCCTAGGCCTATTTACCCTAGGCCTATTTACCCTAGGCCTACTTACCCTAGGCCTATTTACCCTAGGCCTATTTACCCTAGCGCTACTTACCCTAGGCCTATTTACCCTAGGCCTATTTACCCTAGGCCTACTTACCCTAGGCCTATTTACCCTAGGCCTATTTACCCTAGGCCTACTTACCCTAGGCCTATTTACCCTAGGCCTACTTACCCTAGGCCTACTATAATGAAGGCTGGTTCAACAGCAATGTGTAGTCTTTTTTATCCTGGTGATTTTATGATATCATTACATTTATTTAGCGTTCTTGTTGTTAAAAAAAAACACATTGCTTGTTTACTTATTAGAATAATTCACTGTCCTGGTTTCATGGTGAGAACATCCATGGCACGCATGCAATGCAACTTCTTGATAAGTGTGAATACAATCTGATCTGTAAAACGGTTCAGATTATGTTCATAAAACATTACATTTGGGAGCAGTACAACGGTGACTGGACTTTCTCCCTTTCTCTTTATATTGGATCTTTGTCCAGCTACTGTCAAAAGTTTGGATGTGCATAAAACCCTCACGGGGAGCAATTATGGTGTCTGTAAGTGTATTTAGACACAGAAGTTGATTAAAATTATTCACTCTCTTTTCAGGCCTGATCAATAATGAATTTCATCTTAATTATTGACAATGTTTGGCATGCCCATGCTCAGCCATAATGCAGTAGGCCCCTATATCAGAAAGAAATATAAACGCAACATGTAAAGTGTTGGTCCCATGTTTCATGAGCTGAGATAAAAGATCCTAGAAATGTTCCATATGCACAAACAGCTTATTTCTCTCAAGTTTTGTCCACAATTTTCTTTACATCCCTGTTAGTGAGCTTTGCCAAGATAATCCATCCACCTGACAGGTGTGGCATATCAAGAAGCTGATTAAACAGCATGATCATTACACAGGTGCACCTTGTGCTGGGGACAATAAAAGGCCACACTAAAGTGTGAAGTTTTGTCACCAAACACAATACCACAGATGTCTCAATTTTTGAAGGAGCATGCAATTGGCATACTGACTGCAGGAATGTCCACCAGAGCTGTTGCCAAATAATTAAATGTTAATTTTGTCTACCATAAGCTGCCTCCAATGTCATTATAGAGAATTTGGCAGTACATCCAACAGGCCTCACAACAACAGATCACGTGTAACCATGCCAGCCCAGGACTTCCACATCTGGCTTCTTCACCTGCTGGATCATATGAGACCAGCCACCCAGCTGATGAAACTGTGAGTTTGCACAAACAAAGAATTTCTGCACAAACTGTCAGAAACCGTCTCAGGGAAGCTCAACTGCTTGCTTGTCATCCTCACCAGGGTCTTGACCTGACTGCAGGTCGGCGTCATAAGCGACTTCAGTGGGCAAATGCTCAGCAGAGAAATGTGCTCTTCACTGATGAATCCCGGTTTCAACTGTACAGGGCAAATGGCACACAGGATGTTTGGCCCCTGTGGGATAAGTGTTTTGCTGATGTCAATGTTGTGAATAGAGCGCCCCATGGTGGTGGGGTAATAGTATGGGCAGGAATAAGCTACCGACAACGAACACATTGCATTTTATCGATAGCAATTTGAATGCACAGAGATATCGTGACGAGATCCTGAGGCCCATTGTCATGCTATTCATCCAGGGGCGAGCGGGCCAAAGGGGGCCTGGTTTCAGCCTCTTGCGAATTGGAAAGGAAAGTTGGCGGATGCACAGTGCACTGTTAGGATGCTGGATTGCCCTAAAGCAAATTGATGTTTGGCTAAAATTATATAATTACTCCTGTCTAAATAAAATCATTCAAAATACTTCAACAGGGAGCATGACTTAGCCATAGGATCATTAGCTTCTTTTAAAAAAGTGTGTTTGGGAAGACCGCAATATGGGTAGTGCCAATATGTCTAGCTGATTGAGTTGCGGTTGACAGTGAAATGCATCTAAAATATATGTGAAGGTAATGTGTCTAAAGTATAATTTAAAATGTTGCATCAAGAAGAAGGGGAAGGGGGTGTGGCAAATATACGGTCCGTCTCCACAATCCATGCAAATGCAGAAAAGTGCCCATTTGGCAATAACTTATTTCGGATTGTCTTAACTCACCATGGACACCACTCGTTTTTTCTTCACCTCACACAAGTCAACAAAGTATTCTATTTTGCCTCCCGAGTGGCGCAGCGGTCTAAGGCACTGCATTGCAGTGCTTGAGGCTTCACTACGGACCTGAGCTTTATCCCATGCTGTGTCACAGCCGGCCGTGACCGGGAGACCTATGAGGTGGCGCACAATCGGCCCAGCGTCGTCCGGGTTAGGTGAGGGTTTGGCCCGCCAGAAATTCCTTGTCCCATTGTGCTCTAGCGACTCCTTGTGGCGAGGAAGGCGCATGCAAGCTGACTCGGTCGCCAGATGGACGGTGTTTCCTCCAACACATTGGTGCGGCTGGCTTCCGGGTTAAGCGAGCAGTGTGTCAAGAAGCAGTGCGGCTTGGAAGGGTCGTGTTAAGGAGGACGCATGGCTCTCGACCTTCACCTCTCCTGAGACCATAGGGGAAGTGCGGTGATGGGACAAGACTATAACTACCAATTGGATATCACAAAATTGGGGAGAAAAAGGACGGGCCAAACCCGCCCTTTTTATATATATAAATATATATATATATATATACCGTACCACTCAAAAGTTTGGACACACCTACTGATTCTAGGTTTTTCTTTATTTTTACTATTTTCCGCATTGTAGATAAATAGTGAAGACATCAAAACTATGAAATAGCACATATGGAATCATGTAGTAACCAAAAAAGTGTTAAAAAAATCAAAATATTTTTTATATTTGAGGTTCTTCAAAGTAGCTACCCTAAGGCCCATATACTACCCACCACTGCGACCTGTATGCTCTCGTTGGTTGGCCCTCGCTTCATACTCGTCGCCAAACCCACTGGCTCCAGGTCATCTACAAGACCCTGCTAGGTAAAGTCCCCCCTTATTTCAGCTCACTGGTCACCATAGCAGCACCCACCTGTAGCACGCGCTCCAGCAGGTATATCTCTCTGGTCACCCCCAAAGCCAATTCCTCCTTTGGCCGTCTCTCCTTCCAGTTCTCTGCTGCCAATGACTGGAACGAACTACAAAAATCTCTGAAACTGGAAACACTTATCTCCCTCACTAGCTTTAAGCACCAGCTGTCAGAACAGCTCACAGATCACTACACCTATACATAGCCCATCTATAATTTAGCCCAAACAACTACCTCTTCCCCTACTGTATTTATTTATTTAGCTCCTTTGCACCCCATTATTTCTGTTTCTACTTCGCACTTTCTTCCACTACAAATCTACCATTCCAGTGTTTTACTTGCTATATTGTATTTACTTTGCCACCATGGCCTTTTTTGCCATTACCTCCCTTATCTCACCCCATTTGCTCACATTGTATATAGACTTATTTTTCTACTGTATTATTGACTGTATGTTTGTTTTACTCCATGTGTAACTCTGTGTTGTTGTATGGGTCGAACTGCTTTGCTTTATCTTGGCCAGGTCGCAATTGTGAATGAGAACTTGTTCTCAACTTGCCTACCTGGTTAAATAAAGGTGAAATAAAAATAAAAAATAAAAAAATCCTTGATGACAGCTCTGAACATTCTTGCCATTCTCTCAACCAGCTTCACCTGGAATGCTTTTCCAACAGTCTTGAAGGACTTCCCACATATGTGGAGCACTTGTTGGCTGCTTTTCCTTCACTATGGGATCCAACTCATCCCAAACCATCTCAATTGGGTTGAGGTCGGGTGATTGTGGAGGCCAGGTCATCTGATGCAGCACTCCATCACTCTCCTTCTTGGTCAAATAGCCCTTACACAGCCTGGAGGTGTTTTGGGCCATTGTCCTGTTGAAAAACAAATGATAGTCCCACTAAGCACAAACCAGATGGGATGGCGTATCGCTGCAGAATGCTGTGGTAGCCATGCTGGTTAAGTGTGCGTTGAATTATAAATAAATCACAGACAGTGTCACCAGCAAAGCACCCCCACACCATCACACCTCCTCCTCCATGCTTCACGGTGGGAACCACACATGCGGAAATCATCTGTTCACCTACTCTGCATCTCACAAAGAGACGGCGGTTGGAACCAAAAATCTCAAATTTGGACTCATCAGACCAAAGGACAGATTTCCACCAGTCTAATGTCCATTGCCCATGTTTCTTGGTCCAAGGAAGTCTCTTCTTCTTACTGCTGACCTTTAGTAGTGGTTTCTTTTCAGCAATTCGACCATGAAGCCCTGATTCACACAGTCTCCTCTGAATAGTTGATGTTGAGATGTGTCTGTTACTTGAACTCTGTGAAGCATTTATTTGGGCTGCAATTTCTGAGGCTGGTAACTCTAATGAACTTGTCCTCTGCAGCAGAGGTAACTGGGTCTTCCTTTCCTGTGGTGGTCCTCACAAGAGCCAGTTTCATCATAGCACTTGATGGTTTTTGCGACTGCGCTTGAAGAAACATTCAAAGTTCTGAACATTTTCCGGATTGACTGACCTTCATTTCTTAAAGTAATGAAGGACTGTCATTTCTCTTTGCTTACTTGAGCTGTTCTTGACATGATATGAACTTGGTCTTTTACCAAAATCTTCTGTATACCACCCCTACCTTGTCACAACACAACTGAGTGGCTCAAACACATTAAGAAGGAAAGAAATTCCACAAATTAACTTTTAACAGGGCACACCTGTTCATTGAAATGCCTTCCAGGTGACTACTTCATAAAGCTGGTTGAGGGAATGCCAAGAGAGTGCAAAGCTGTAATCAAGGCAAAGGGTGGCTACCTTGAAGAATCTCAAATATAAAATATATTTTGATTTGTTTAACACTTTTTTGGTTACTGCAGGATTCCATATGTATTATTTCATAGTTCGAATGTCTTCACTACTATTCTACAATGTAGAAAATAGTCCAAATTAAGACAAAACCTTGAATGAGGAGGTGTGTCCAAACTTTTGACTGGTACTGTATATATTTGTTTTTATATCTATTGTGACTGATGTGTTTTGATTATGCAGACTGGGATATGTTCCGGGTGGCTTCAGAGAATAATATTGACGAATACACTGAGACTGTGACTGAGTTTATCAGGAAGTGTATAGGAGATGTTGTACCCACTGTGACTATTAAAACCTACCCTAACCAGAAACCGTGGATAGATGGCAGCATTCGCACAAAACTGAAAGTGCGAACCATCACATTTAAACATGGCAAGGTGACTGGGAATATGGCAGAATACAAACAGATTAGTCATTCCCTCCACAAGGCAATCAAACAGGCAAAATGTCAGTATAGAGACAAAGTGGAGTCGCAATTCAATTCAGCGTCTACAGAAAATCACGGACGACAAAAGGAAAAACGGCCATGTCGCAGACACCAATGGCTCTCCAGAGGGTGGTGCGGTCTGCACAACGCATCACCGGGGGCAAACTACCAGCCCTCCAGGACACCTACAGCACCCAAAGTCACAGGAAGGCCAAAAAGATCATCAAGGACAACACTCACACGAGCCACTGCCTGTTCACCCCGCTATCATCCAGAAGGCGAGGTCAGTGCAGGTGCATCAAAGCTGGGACCGAGAGACTGAAAAACAGCTTCTATCTCAAGGCCATCAGACTGTTAAATAGCCATCACTAGCACAGAGAGGCTTCTGCCTATATACACAGACTAGAAATCATTGGCCACTTTAATAAATGGAAGACTAGTCACTTTAATGTCATTTTAATCATATTTACATATCTTGCAATACTCATCTCATATGTACAGTTGAAGTCTAAAGTTTACATACACCTTAGCCAAATACATTTAAACCCAGTTTTTCACAATTCCTGACATTCAATCCTAGTAAAAATTCCCTGTCTTAGGTCAGTTAGGATCACCACTTTATTTTAAGAATGTGAAATGTCAGAATAATAGTAGAGAAAATGATTTATTTAAACTTTTATTTCTTTCATCACATTCCCAGTGGGTCAGAAGTTTACATACACTCAATTAGTATTTGGTAGCATTGCCTTGAAATTGTTTAACTTGGGTCAAATGTTTCGGGTAGCCTTCCACAAGCTTCCCACAATAAGTTGGGTGAATTTTGGCCCATTCCTCCTGACAGAGCTGGTGTAACTGAGTCAGGTTTGTAGGCCTCCTTGCTCGCACACGCTTTCTATAGAATTGAGGTCAGGGCTTTGTGATGGCCACTCCAATACCTTGACTTTGTTTTCCTTAAGCCATTTTGCCACAACTTTGGATGTATGCTTGGGGTCAATGTCCATTTGGAAGACCCATTTGCGACCAAGCTTTAACTTTCTGACTGATGTCTTGAGATGTTGCTTCAATATATCCACATAATTTCCTGCCTCATGATGCCATCTATTTTGTGAAGTGCACCAGTCCCTCCTGCAGTAAAGCACCCCCATGACATGATGCTGCTACCCCCGTGCTTCACAGTTGGGATGGTGTTCTTCGGCTTGCAAGCCTCCCCCTTTTTCCTCCAAATGTAACGATGGTCACTATGGCAAAACAGTTTTATTTTTGTTTCATCAGACCAGAGGATGATCTTTGTCTCCACGTGCAGTTGAAAACCGTAGTCTGGCTTTTTTATGGCGGTTTTAGAGCAGTGGCTTCTTCCTTGCTGAGCGGCCTTTCAGGTTATGTCGATATAGGACTCGTTTTACTGTGGATATAGATTATTTTGTATCTATTTCCTCCAGCATCTTCACAAGGTCCTTTGCTGTTGTTCTGGGATTGATTTGCACTTTTTACACCAAAGTACGTTCATCTCTAAGGGACGGAGCGCGTCTCCTTCCTGAGCAGTATGATGGCTGCGTGGTCCCATGGTGTTTATACTTGCGTACTATTGTTTATACAGGTGAACGTGGTACCTTCAGGCGTTTGGAAATTGCTCCCAAGGATGAACCAGACTTGTGGAGGTCCACATATTTTTTTCTGAGGTCTTGGCTGATTTATTTTGATTTTCCCATGATGTCAAGCAAAGAGACACTGAGTTTGAAGGTAGGCCTTGAAATACATCCACAGGTACACCTCCAATTGACTCAAATGATGTCAATTAGCCTATCAGAAGCTTGACATTATTTTCTGGAATTTTCCAAGCTGTTTAAATGCACAGTTAACTTAGTGTATGTAAACTTCTGACCCACTGGAATTGTGATACAGTGAATTATAAGTGAAATAATCTGTCTGTAAACAATTGTTGGAAAAATTACTTGTGTCATGCACAAAGTAGATGTCCTGACAACTTTCCAAAACTATAGTTTGTTAACAAGAAATGTGTGGAGTGGTTGAAAAATGAGTTTTAATGACTCCAACCTAAGTGTATGTAAACTTCTGACTTCAACTGTATATACTGTATTCTATACTATTCTACTGTATCTTAGTCTATGGCGCTCTGACATTGCTTGTCCATATATTTATATTATGTTAATTCCATTCCTTTAATGTAGATTTGTGTGTACATGGTATAAATTGTAAAATTGTTAGATATTACTTGCTGCACTGTCAGAACTAGAAGAACAAGCATTTTGCTACACACGCAATAACATCTGCTAAACACGTGTATGTGACCGATAAAATTTGATTTTGATTTGATAGTTCCTCAGTATTTGAAAAATCTTTCCAACACTCCCGGTCTCGATAATCACCAAGCCTCGGTGTGACGGAGCAAAATATCATGATCTGATGATTCCATATATCTAGTGGAAACGTCATAAAAAAACCAGCTTTCTGTCCCGAGCTCACTGGCGTAAAACTTTGAGGGCCCGTTATAAGCTAGTTAATACAATGTTGCAAGTTCATTAGCGACAGCTTCGGGGCCGGACCTGTGATAATTTGATACAATGTTGAACTTCCCTAGCAATAGCTGAATTCAAGACAAATAGAAAGGGAGGCAGACAGGCTGAGAACAGAGATTAATGTGATTGAAAGAAACAGAATTTTAATCAGGATATATTTTCCACACTTTTTATTTGCCAGCTTTAGGCCTATGTATTTACTTAGTTGATGATGAAAGTTATAGGCAGACTGCTGCATTGGCCTATAGGCTATCTCTGAGTTCTATGCTCTCATTTCTTTAGCTGGTAATGGACCACAGTTTATCAATGTGTCCATATGGCAGAGGCTGGTGCTCTCACCATAGTTGAATTTTAACTTTTAGATTTTTATCATTTTACTTCAGATTTGTATGATTATCCACTTGACAATGATGTTGAAAAACAGAAGCGCTATTATTGAAATGAAACTGTTCCACGAAAAAGTGCATTTATAAGTATTCATAACTGGCACGCAGATCGGCAGAAATGTTATGACAAATTGTAAGCTTCCCCAAACTTGAAAGTCATGAGCTGCCTATGGTCTTTACCAGGGGCGTAACTTTCACTGGGATGGGAGGGGGGATATGTCAGCCCCCCATTCTGAAATTGCATTTTTGTCCCCCCTAGTTTTATCATTGGAATGTGATACAAAACGAGGTAACGGTGTGCTTTAGAACCACGCGGACGCCTCCAAGCGGTCGGGAAGTCTGGAGTGTTATGTCCCCCCCACTTCTAAAACCCAAGTTGCGCCCCTGGTTTTTACTATTACATCCATTTAAAAAATGAGTGCAAGGGCGTGCACACATAGGAGGTCCCGTGAAAAAACAGGCCCTTCTATGGAAATCAACTGCCCATCCAACTGATTCGTTCTGGCGCCGGGCCTGCATTCATCCGCCACCATCACTTCATGTTGCACCATGATAATGCATGGCCCCATGTCGCAAGGATCTGTACATAATTCATGGACTGCTGCTGAAAATGTCCCTGTTCTTTAATGCCCTGCATACTCACCAGACATGTTACGCATTGAGCATGTTTGGGATGATCTGTATCGATGTGTACAACAGCGTGTTCCAGTTCTTGCCAATATCCATTAATTTTGGACAGCCATTGAAGAGGCGTAGGACAACATTCCACAGGCCACAATCAACTGCCTGATCAACTCTATGCGAAGGAGATGTGCCGCGCTGCATGAGGCAAATGGTGGTCACACCAGATACTGACGCTCTCCAGTCCGGAACCTCCAGCGACGCTCTCCAGTCCGGAGCCTCCAGCGACGCTCCCCAGTCCGGAGCCTCCAGCGACGCTCCCCAGTCCGGAGCCTCCAGCGACGCTCCCCAGTCCGGAGCCTCCAGCGATGGTCCGCAGCCCAGAGTCTTCAGCGGCGGCCTGCAGCCCAGAGTCTTCAGCGGCGGCCTGCAGCCCAGAGTCTTCACTGGCGGCCTGCAGCCCAGAGTCTTCAGCGGTGGTCGGCAGTTCAGAGCCTCCGGCGATGATCCACGGTCTGGTTCCTCCGGCGACACAGAAGCGGGGGATCAGCGGGCGGTGTGGGGGCTACACCCCGAACCAGAGCCGCCGCCAAGTATAGATGCCCACCCGGACCCTCCCCTATAGGTTCAGGTTTGCGGCCGGGAGTCCGCACCTTTGGGGGGGGGGGGGTACTGTCACGCCCTGACCTGAAAGAGACGGTTTGTTTCTCTATGTGGTTAGGTCAGGGTGTGGGGTGGGCATTCTATGGTGTCTATTTCTTTGTGTTGAGCCGAGTATGGTTCCTAATCAGAGGCAGCTGTCTATAGTTGTCTCTGATTAGAAATCATACTTAGGCAGCCTTTCCCCACCTGTAGTTGTGGGATCTTATTTTTGTACTGCTCGTTGTAGCCTGCAAGACGTGACGGTCGTTTGACATTGTTTATTCTTTTGTTGAAGTGTTCTGAGTTAAAATAAATTCAAGATGAACACGTACCACGCTGCATCTTGGTCTACTCCTTTTGACGATCGTTACATTGTGTTAATAAAGCCGCATACAAACATGGCCTCTTTTTTGCTTTCTTGAGTAAGACAGCTCCAAAATGCAGGTGTGTCAGCCTAGCTCAGTGCTTTCTGTGGTGGTGGGACAGCCAGCAGAAAATACAGAGCATAGGCATTGGTAATGTTCTCTAGTTGCGCCGTGATTGGGTCAGTGTTCTGTCACTCATGGGGACACTATGTCACCACAAAATCTACAGGGAGAGCTCAGACATTCAAGCCCTTTGGGTGTTGCCATTGATTTACATTAGAAGTGCCTATCCATGAAGGCCATTGGCCATAGATAAAATGATGTCAAATAACATTATATCTACCGTAGCTTTGATTGGACTGATCATGTCAACATCATACTTCCAAATCTTAGCTAGCAAGCTAGACAAGCAGTCATCATCATGAATCAAGTTGACAATCTACTGACAAATCCTTTTCAATCCTTGTCATATGAAGAGAAAGTATAGATAAAACGTATTGGTGCTCATCGGCCATAAACATTACACAAGTTGGAAATCGCAAATTCAACAATGAGTGGTTTGGAAGGAATCAGTGGCTAACTGCAAGTGTTGCAAAGCAATCACTAGCCTACTATTCAGTGGAGAGGGTGTGTGGTCCAAGTCTGGGTTTAAGGGTCTCTTTTCCAAGCTTAAAAGGATAAACATTCACATGCAACACCATGAATACATTGGCCATGCTGTCAATCCAGCATGACTTCTGCCGCATTAAAAACAACTGGAAATTCGGAACTGGGAAATCTCAGACTTCAGTGAGTTCAAGACAACTAGGAACTCTGAAAAAAATGAGCTCCGAGGGGAAAAATACTTTTTGAACGGTCATCCAACTCGAAATTCCAAGTCGGAAACTCGGGCCTCTTTCTAGAGCGCCGACCTGAAGATCACGGATGTCATGATTCAACCTAGTTTTTTTCAGAGTTCCAAGTTGTCTTGAAAGCACCATCAATCCAGAGAATGTCAGACTTTGATAACAAAGTTTGATGACAAAATGTGCCTACAAGAAGGACCGACGCGCCTTGTTCCTGTACAAATGAGCACAGCACAAGGTGAGTCCAAAAATGTATTGTATGCCGATGCATAAAGTATGTCTTATGCCAGGGAGATATGTATACTGTATCTAAGAAAGTAATACTAAGTGTATGTTGTGTAGTAAGTTGTTAGTAGCCCATGTGCCTCACTATAGTAATTTGGCCCCTTTCCCCCTCAGAATTTAGCCTACTGTTCTGACTTGCTGGTGCACATGTAGCCTATAGCCTGTTTTAGAAAAATGTCATCATCGAATATTGTAAGCTTTCATTGTCTGCTTATATGCCCATTTTAGTTATCCTACGGTTCTGACTTGGTGTACAGGGAGAATACTGTAAGAATGGCCCAATAGTTATATTGACTACGTCTGTCTTAGCTCGCTCATTAATGTCTTAATCGAAAATAGGTATTGCCTCTTATCTGCTCATCATTCCCTTATGCCATAGTTTGTACATCTCAGTTGTCAGTAGAAACCACATTTCTCTAAGGAAATCAGCTATGTTTTTTAAAAAGGCAGTAAAAGAGGCTGAATGAACTGTTTTGCTGCCAGACAAGGCTCCACTGATAGCCAGGTGTAGCGGTGGTAAGGATTCACTCCGAGGTGCTGAAAAGAAAGCTCTGCTGTTGGGCAGGCTTTATGTAGGCCCTAACAATTTATGTATTATTTAATGTTGTGTAGATGTTTTGCTGGCGTGCATCTAAACATATATATTTTTTTGACCCACCAAGGTTTACATGCTAAAATCGCCACTGGTTCAAGTTAACGTACTTAGCAAAGATAGGATAGATCTACATTTTGTTATTTTGTTTCTGTATGCTATCAAACTATAGCACACTAACATTGTAATTGGACTTGATTCCAAGGCAATACATAAAAGACACAACTTGAAGAAACCACATTTGAAGAAACCACATATTTAGCCATGGAGCACATTCTGATTGGCCAGTAAGGGGTCAAGCCTCGACACACCTACAATTGATTTATTCATCAAAACCCAGCCCTTTCGAGCCACCGCCAGCACTGCATACATCATTCTAGGTTGTGAAAATAGCAAAAACATGTCTGACACACCCCGAGCCCATAGAGCTACCGCCAGTGCTTAGATGTACCAATGGTTATGTATATTAAAATAGAACCCGGAGAGAGAACATGTTCATTCAAATAAAGTGCACCTAGAGAGATGAGAATGGAAAGGCATTTAGGCGAACAAAGATGTGTAACAGAAGGATTTTCACAAGGTGACAATACCATATAGCGTAGATGATATGCAGTACAGTACTGCAGTATAGGTGGGATGGCAGATGACACAAAAGTAAAAAAAAAAAGAGGAAAGGAAAGGATGAGTGACAGAGTGATTATTCTATTACATGGCTGACTGGTCATAACCCTATAACACATGGATGTACATGGAATGCTTTCTCAGGACTGTGTTGCATGATAAACATTCCTATTTCGTTATGTTATTTGAATCCTGTTTTCCAGAGGCCAGTTTTGTCATATCACTAGGCCAGTTTGGATACCTGTTCTTCTGTGATGTCATCTCATTTCTCCTTATTAAATGACTCAATTGTTATATTGGGAACAATTAATTAAACAATTAATGACACCCGAGAAAAAATACAGTAAATGCAGACTAAATATGCTATGGTTTGGCGTGTGCGTTCCTCACTGCTTGAGGGAGACGGATGGTACGTGTGTGACACAAAGGAGAGGATATTTGCATGCACACCATGGTGGCACATGCAGTCACACACGGTCACACACACACACAGGGTGCAGAAGGCTTTCTAGGAGCAGATAAGGCACGCTGGCCTTTTAGCCCAGAACTCGGGATGTGTAATCTGAAAGGGACTGTCAGACACACACACACACACACACACACACACACACACACACACACGCACACACACACACACACACAGTAAACAGGGTGGTGTGAGATCACTGTGTTCCTACCTTTTATCTCTCTCTCTCGGTTTGGACCAGGGACTATTAAGCCCACAATGCATCAGTTTTACCCTCATTACTCCCATAGCGCATCAGGTTTACCCAAGTCCCATTCTCCCCGAAGTGTGGACTTGGTTAATCCCCCTTCTTACTATAATGGTGCATCACCAAATTTCTGCATATACTCTGGCTCTCGCTTTTACCCACTCATTTTACCCTTGTGCCATGGTTAAATCACTACCAAACACAATATCCTGCGTGTCTGATTGACTTCATGAATCTATGAATACTAATACAAATATTGACAGACTGCTTTATCTTGTTATGTTTCTCCACTTTCCAGTAGATTTTTGCTTTCATATTGCTGGTAAGCCCTTCATGTGGTAGCTTTGATATGTTCATCCTCTTACACCAATGATAAAAGGTTGGTGTTAATCCAAGGATCATTTGTTTGCGGTGTTTACACCCAGCCACAACCCAACACGTACAGTTAATGACAGATGCCTAATCTGTCCAATGAGCTTCAGTACATGTAGCAATCGAGCGGTCAATATTCTGTTTACCCTGCATACAAGGTATTAGCATATGAAACGGTTTCCCTAGATAATTCTTCTGAAAATATTGGCATATTAAAAAGGACAGAGTTGGTGAATCATTTTACAGTACACTGTAGCACACACACATTTGAGCACACACACACACACACACACACACACACACACACACACACACACACACACACACACACACACACACACACACACACACACACACACACACACACACACACACACACACACACACACACACACCCCTCACCGACATGTCCATAACCCCAGTCAACCTCTGACACATATACATTGGGAACAGTAGCAAGGAGCATAGCTCGACTGATAAAAATCCAGACATCCATTTAAATGGGTGATATTTTAGTAGTAAACATGTAGAATTCCTTCATTATTTGACAAACCCTGTCTGCTGTAGTTGTGAGCTTCCGTTCAGATGCTTATCTGAAATGTCAAAAAGAGTTAGGTAAATAGCTGTCTGCATGAATAGGGACCAGCGGCCCTGACACATTGTGCCTAGACGTGTACAGATAAGAGCGGACTCTCACACTTTCCCTGCACACATTTCCTCCACATCTAAAGGAGCTAATTCCCAGCTAATATGAATATGCCATTTTCAGGCTGAAAGAATTATGGCTGCCTGAACTGTGCGTCACTTTTTACCTTGCCACGACAAAAATGCCACATTAATGTCAGGCGAGATGTAACGATTTAGATTCCGCCGATTGCCCGATGTCAGTGGCACATCTATCGTCTGGACTGGTTGATTACAGTTAGAACATCAAAGCCCCCAGACTGAAGATAAGGGGTGTAGGGTTAAAAAGGGTGGCCCATTTGGAATTAAGGGACGGCAGAGTTACGGCAAAGTTGTTTCCCCTGCTATCTTTAGGGAGTCTGTGACTCCAGCTCAGGATTTTTGCATAAGGCAGAGATAATCTAAGTCCATTTAGATTCATCAATGGAGAGATAGCGAGCAGTAAATAAAGAAGACTGACTGAAGTTCAGACATCAGTGTGTCTAGTCACGTAACCCTGCCTTCATCAAAATCAAATCAAATGTATTTGTCACATGCGCCGAAAACAGGTGTAGCCCTTACTGTGAAATGCTTACTTACAAGCCCTTAACCAACAATGCAGTTCAAGAAATAGAGTTAAGAAGATATTTACTAAATAAACTAAAGTAAAAAAATGTAATGAAAAAGTAACACAATAAAATAACAATAACGAGGCTATATACAGGGGGTACCGGTATTGAGTCAATGTGTGGGGGTGCAGGTTAGTCGAGGTTATTTGTACATGTAGGTAGGAGTAAAGACAGATAATAAACAGCAAGTAGCAGCAGTGTAAAAACAAGGGGGGGGGGCAATCAAGAAAGTCCGGGTGGCCATTTGCTTAATTGTGCTGCAGTCTTATGGCTTGGGTCTCCGGTACCTCTTGCCGTATATATCTACCTCCCATCAACACCATCATCCCAGAAACCCTAGACCCACTCCAATTTGCATACCGCCCCAACAGATCCACAGATGATGCAATCTCTACTGCACTCCACACTGCCCTTTCCCACCTGGACAAAATAAACACCTATTTGAGAATGCTATTCACTGACTACAGCTCAGTGTTCAACACCATAGTGCCCTCAAAGCTCATAAATAAGCTAAGGAACCTGGGATTAAACACCTCCCTCTGCAACTGGATCCTGGACCTCCTGACGGGCCGCCCCCAGGTGCTAAGGGTAGGTAACAACACATCCACCACGCTGATCCTCATCACAGGGGCCCCTCAGGGGTGTGTGCTCAGTCCCCTCCTGTCCTCCCTGTTCACTCATGACGGCACGGCCAGGCACGACTCCAACACCATCATTACATTTTCCGATGACACAACAGTGGTAGTAGGCCTGATCACCGACAACGACGACGACAGCCTATAGGTAGGAGGTCAGATACCTGGCCGTGTGGTGCCAGGACAACAACTTCTCTCTCAACGTGATCAAGACAAAGGAGATGATTGTGGACGACAGGAAAAAGAGGACCGAGCACGCCACCATTCTCATCAACGGGGCTGCAGTGGAGCAGGTTGAGAGCTTCAAGTACATCACTGGGGCCAAGCTTCCTGCCATCCAGGACCTCTATACCAGGCGATGTCAGAGGAAGGCCTTAAAAATTGTCAAAGACTCCAGCCACCCTTGTCATAGACTGTTCTCTCTGCAATCGCACGGCAAGCAGTACCGGAGCACCAAGTCTAGGACCAAAAGGCTGCTCAACAGCTTCTACCCCCAAGCCATAAGACTCCTGAACATCTAGTCAAATAACTACCCAGACTATTTGCAGTGCCCCCCCCTCACCCCCTCTTTATACCACTGCTACTCTCTGTTGTCATCTATGCATAGTCACTTTAATAACTCTACCTACATGTACTACTATGTAGTACACTACTACTACTATGTAATACTACCTCAACTAACCGGTGCCCCCGCACATTGACTCTGTATCGGTACCCCCCTGTATATAGTCTCGCTATTGTTATTTTACTGCTGCTCTTTAATTACATGTTACTTTTATCTCTTATTCTTATCCGTATTTTTTTGAAACTGCATTGTTGGTTAGGGGCTCGTAAGTAAGCATTTCACTACACCGTTGTATTCGGCGTATGTGACTAATACAATTTGATTTGATTTGAAATACATCGTACACTGCAGATTGATCTGGTACTGGTACTCCCTGTATATAACTCCACATTGATCTGGTACTGGTACTCCCTGTATATAGCTCCACATTGATCTGGTACTGGTACTCCCTGTATATAGCTCCACATTGATCTGGTACTGGTACTCCCTGTATATAGCTCCACATTGATCTGGTACTGGTACTCCCTGTATATAGCTCCACATTGATCTGGTACTGGTACTCCCTGTATATAGCTCCACATTGATCTGGTACTGGTACTCTCTGTATATAGCTCCACATTGATCTGGTACTGGTACTCCCTGTATATAGCTCTACATTGATCTGGTACTGGTACTCCCTGTATATAGCTCCACATTGATCTGGTACTGGTACTCCCTGTATATGCTCTACATTGATCTGGTACTGGTACTTCCTGTATATAGCTCCAATCTGGTGTATATTATTCCTCTTGTTTTACTATTTTTCTTTTTATTATAATTGTTTAACTCTGCACCCGTTGTATTCGGCACATGTGACAAATAACATGTGACTTGATATGTGTGTGTCGTTTTCACATGCATTATGCACATTCCCCATAAATGCACCACACGGTATCTCTATTTAACACAACACCCTGCAGAGGTCAAAGAGACATGATAGCACCAGCTGTCCATCCTAAAGAGGAGAGAAAAAAGAGAGAAAAAGTTCTCCCTCCATTCTAAGGGTCATTAATTATACAACAGGGTTATTTTGCATACTTTCCTTTCTCTGCCCCCTTCACACCACTGTCAGCAGTTAACAGGTTCAAGTGAGAGCTGCATCAAACTCCTGATAAAATCTCCAATAACAATTAAGCTGGAAACATGTAATTTGCTGGAGGGGAAAAAATCTGTCAATAAGTCTTGCTGCCTGTGCATACTAAACACAAGCCTAAGAGTGGGTGTTAAAGAGAACAGAGGCCTGTTATGCTGGAGTAAGGTTAGTTGATGAGTTCATCATGATGCATTTTAAAACTTGTTTTGTACAAATACAGCAAATATCAGGAGTTGATTTTAAAACATTGTAAGGGCTGACACATGTACATAAAGAAAACACCAACATAAAGTGTCTTAATAGGGTGTTGGGCCACCACGAGCTGCCAGAAAAGCTTCAAGGTGCCTTGGTATAGATTCTACAAGTGTCTGCAAGTCTATTGGATGGGACTCCATTCTTTCACAAGAAATTCTATCACTTACACTGCGTGCACAATTATTAGGCAAGTGAGTATTCTGATCTTATCATTGTGTCTATTCACATTTTCGAACTCCAAACCATATAAACTTCAACGCTTATTGGATTTAATAATTTTCAGGTGATATGTATTTGTGTAATGAGGGAGGGTGTGGCGAAAGTGAATACCACCTTATATCAAGGTGTGCATAATTATTAGGCAGCCGAATTACCTCAGGTAAAATGGGCCAAAAAAGAGATTTAACTGACACTGAAAAGCCAAAAATGTAAAATGCCCTTCAGACAGATGCAACACTCTTTAAATAGCTAAACTATTGAGGTGTGACCACCGGACATTCAAACGTTTTGTTGCGAATAGTCAACTGGGGGCGCAAAAAAACGCATGGGGAAGAAAAGGCGCAAATTAACTGCAGAAGACTTGAGAAGAATTAAACGTCAAACTACCAGGAACCCATTATCCTCCAGTGCCACCGTATTCCAGAACTGCAACCTACCTGGAGTGTTCAGAAGTACAAGGTGTCAAGTGCTCAGAGACATGGCCAAGGTCAAGAAGACTGAAACAAGACCACCACTGAATAAGATTCACAAGTTGAAGCGTCAAGATTGGGCAAAGAAATACCTGAAGACAGATTTTTCAAAAGGTTTTATGGACAGATGAAATGAAAGTGACTCTTGATGGACCAAATGGATGGGCCCGTGGCTGGATTAGTAATGGACACAGGGCACCACTTTGAGTCATGTACCAGCAAGGTGAAGGAGGGGTACTGGTATGGACTGCTATCATTGAGGATGAGGTAGTTGGACCTTTTCTGGTTGAAGATGGACTGAAACTCAACTCCCAAACCTACTGCCAGTTTCTGGAAGATTCTTTCGTCAAACAGTGGTACAGGAAGAAGTCCTCAGCATTCCAGAAGGCCATGATCTTTATGCAGGACAATGCTCCATCACATGCATCCAAGTACTCCACTGCTTGGCTAGCCAGCAAGGGTCTCAAAGATGCCTGAATAATGACCTGGCCCCCTTCCTCACCTGACTTAAATCCTATTGAGAACTTGTGGGCCCTTCTCAAATGTGAGATTTACAGTGATGGAAGACAATACACCTTTTTGAACAGCATTTGGGAGGCTGTGGTTGCTGCTTCAGCCAAAATTGATCGTGAACAGATCAAGAAACTGACAGACTCCATGGATGGAATGCTCATGGCAGTTATTGAAAATAAGGGTGGCTATATTGGTCACTGAATATTTTTGAAAGGCCAAAAATGTTATATAACTGTCATTTTGTGTTACTTATCTGTTACACTTTCTCTAAAAATTGAGAATAAACAAGTGAGTTGAGAGAAATTATTTTTGGAATTTAGTTGCCTAATAATTGTGCACACTAATAGTTGCCTAATAATTCTGCACACTAATAGTTGCCTAATAATTGTGCACACTTATATATTTCCCTGAGAAAGACAAAACTCACTTTTCCTTTGTTAAACATTCAGGTTTGAGGTTCAATAACTTTGGATTGACTGAGAGCATTGTGTTTGTTCAACAATAAAATGAATCCTGAGGAATACAATTTGCCTAATAATTGTGCACGCAGTGTAGTGTTTTGTTGAAGATGGTGGAAAATGCTGTCTCAGGTGCCGCTCCAGAATCCAGAAGTGTTCAATTGGGTTGAGATCTGGTCAATGACACACACACACACACACACACACACACACACACACACTTTAAACCCCCTATGCTCCTTTGAGATGCCTCTTTCAAAGTCACTGAGATCTCACACACACACACACACACACACACACACACACACACTTTAAACCCCCTATGCTCCTTTGAGATCCCTCTTTCAAAGTCACTGAGATCTCTTCTTCTAGCCAAAACAATGGGCAACTGGGCATTTTCATACATGACCCTAAGCATGATGGGATGTTAATTTCTTAAATGAACTCAGGAACAGCACCTGTGTGGACGCTTCTTTCAATATACTCAGCATCCCTCATTTACTGAAGTGTTTCCTTTATTTTGGCAGTTACCTGTATGCTGTATGGAATTTTTGTATTTGAAAAAGACACTAAAAGAATGTTATTTTTGAGACTGGAGAAAAATAACAACCAGTTACGAGAACAGTGTAAACACAAACGTACCTCTTCATTTTACAGATTTTGATCTGTGAGTGCGGCCTCCGTCATCCAGTTAGTTCCACTCCTTCAAATAAACGACAGTACATTAAACACCAATTATAGCACTTTAAATTGTTCTTTAGTCAATAACCATGTTTCCATCCAATCATTTTTACCTGAGTAAAGTACAGGTTGAATAAAAAACACGTGCGACAAGCCTGATGGATACAACCTAATTGTCGGTAAACTTTTCTAAATGACGACAGAGCAAAATATGCTAGACGGGTGGATAATGTTTTGTCGGTGAAATAGATAATGCTACAAATTGCAGTGGAAACACTTTTTTGATCATATGTGTTGCAGTAAACTTGCAACACATATGTGTCGCAGTAAACTTGCAGTCACAGGACGCTGTGTTGTGTGGTCCTACTCCTACGACTTGGAAAAGCATGCATAGTTTATTAGGCTAGAGATTACATAAGTGATGTAACACAGGGAAGTGCACAGTGATGAGCTTTACGCTCCTTTCCAATAAATATTGAGGGTCTTTATTTGTATGCTGAGGACATGATGATTGGTGCTTGGCTGCCAATTGACAAATAAAATTGATCTCGCTTTTATCCATAATCTTCTAATGTAGCCTAGCTGTTAGAGAGCACAAGACCAGAGAGGGCACATTTGCTGTTTATCACAGACTTGTTGTGCTCCAACCATCGACAGAGTTAGAAATGGGATAGAAGCACATAAAACATCGTTACGCACATATTTTTATTCGCAAGAAGCCAGTTTGATGGAAACATTCCCGCTCCCAGTAAAATGTGCATATTTCTTTGTGTGCAAATATTAAATATTGCGCTAAATGGATGGAAACCTAGCAATTGTCCCCATCCTCTCTTTAATCCTAACAAGAGCTACTGATATCAGCTCCTCAGAATACTGAGGGAAGAGAGAAGTGAGACTAACAAGGCTCCTACCTCCAGTAATCCCTGTCTAACTAACATGTCTTAAATATGGAAATGCGTGTGCAGCTCCACAAAGCCCGGGCTGACCTATATCTGACCTATATCTGACCTATATCTGAGCTAATGACGGGCCGCAGTGTCGGGAGGAGAGACCAAATGAAAGAGAATTGGAATGAAGCTGACCCAAATACAATCCCACGACCACAAGGAATCATGGTGCACTAAATAGGCCATAAAGGCCCTTCAAGATTACGTTAAAAAAACCTCTTTGAACGGACACACTGGGAAGGGAGAGAATTCCTGACAGCTTGGAAGAAGAACCATCTGTGATAGTGTTGGTGTGTATTCGTGGAGGTTGGGAATTTTATTGTGAATAAAAGTTGGGGACAATTCGATTTGAAATCAGATAATTCAAGATGTGAATGGACATTTTGATTCAATTATTTAAAAAGCTATATTCAATTATTAAATTGAATGTTCTTCAATTAAATGGAATTGACCCCAACCTTCTAGGAACTTTGGAGATTGTACATATAGGATACAGGTAGGGCGTGCTTCATTTCTGCGATCAAAAGGTAGTGAGCAGGTTATTATTGGAATGGTTGTCAAATGGCTAACAGCTTCTACCCACACTATTCACATTGCCCCCCCCCTTCCCCTCTCCACACCCCTGCCACTCTCTGTTGTCATCTATGCATAGTCACTTTAATGAACTCTACCTACATGTACATACTACCTCAACTAACCGGTGCCCCCGCACATTGACTCTGTACCGGCACCCACCTGTATATATTGTTATTTTTTACTGATCTTCTTTAATTACTTGTTACTTTTATCTCTTATTCTTATCCGTATTTTTTGAAACTGCACTGTTGGTTAGGGGCTCGTAAGTAAGCATTTCACTGGAAGGTCTACACCTGTTGTCACGACTTCCGCCAAAGTCGGTCCCTCTCCTTGTTTGGGCGGCGCTCGGTGCTCTGCGTCACCGGCTTTCTAGCCACCGCCGATCCACTTTTCATTTTCCATTTGACCTGTCTTTGTCTTACACACCTGGCTTCACTCAACCAATTACTTGTTTATTATTTAACCCTCTGTTTCCCATGTTGTGTTTGTGAGTGATTGTTTGTTGTAATTCGGTCCGTCTTTGTGGGCTCGGTATGTTACTTTGTAAATTTGTCTTTTTTAGTAAAGTACGTTGATTACTCATATCTACTGTCCTGCGCCTGACTCTCTACACCAGCTACACACAGGACCCTTACACCTGTTGTATTCGGCGCATGTGACAAATACAATTTGATTTGATTTGACGATAAGTGAAAGGCCTCAGAGAGTTGACCAGAATCTTACAAGGTTTACAGTTTAGCCGTGTTCATTGCATGTATAATGGGAAACGACTGCTAAACATAATCATAAACAGTACATGCATAGACACACACACGCACACACCTACAAAGCAATTTGTATCTCCCCCCAAAAAAACAAGGGTGCTATTCAATCAAAACTGTTATTCAGATCCTCACAAGTTAAGGCAGATGTAGGTCTACATTGTTCAGTCTTACCCTGGAAACTTCTAAATACCCATTTTGATAGAACAGGGCCCCCAGTGGTTTAACCAATGTCTCCCATTGTGCCACCTAGGCATGTGCACACCCCTTATCCCTCTTATTAACCAATGGGCTTCTGTGTGGAGGTAGTGGAGACCAGGCACCGTGACCCGTCCGTTTTATGACTTCATTATTTTCCTTCCCTGCGATGCTCGTTTTCATTTGTGAGAGCCGCACGTTGGCATAATGACTGCGCTATAAAAACAGCTGCTTTAACGTTTGCATACCGTCTCCATTTTCCGCCCTCGACCCTTCAGTATAGCATATGGCAGGTAATCAGGTCTGCAATCAGGGCTATGTGTTACACAGGGCCTGCATTCAGCATGGGGCTATTACCCATCTGTCTCTGGGCACACACACTCTCTCTATCTCACACACACACACACACACACACACACACACACACACACACACACACACACACACACACACAAAATCGCTCGCTCGTTCACACACAAACACACACACGGGGGCGAGCAAGTGTGTGTGTCTGTGTGTGAACGAGCGAGAGCGATTGCACAGTTTGACATTCACATGATAGACTGTTTAAAAAGCGGTCTGTAGTTGAATGTATAAAATATGTGCGGAGGTCTGATGGGTCCTGTGTGTGGGCTTTAGAAGACAGAGCTAATCATCTCATCTAGAAGCTTCTGCACTGCCACTGCCGCTGCCGCCGTTGATCATTTAATACAATCACATGCATTTGCAATGACTCCATCATCATCACACAGTACATGCCAAGCCTGTAAAAGAGGCTATAATGGTACAACCTGTTTGGGGGGGGGGGGGGGCCTCTGTATTTAACTTTTCATTTTCTGAAAGGAAACTTTAGTAAGGTGTGACCTTAAACATAATGCAGTACATAATATAGTAGTACATGAAATGTTAAGTGAGCACATCAAAGTCCCATTTTCATTTAAAATCGTACATTTAAGTTGCACGTTTTTGTAATCACATTAGATGATCCTGTCATCCACAAGTTTTCTGCAATTTACAATATCACTGCAAATTAAAGCAATATAATTGAATTGAATTTCCAATTTTGTAAACTGCAACAACAACAGTTGCATCTATTTCATCTTACTCAAAACATTACATTGCAGTCACATTCTAAACCAGTACAGTATAGTGGTATTTTAGGACATTTACAATATTTATAAGACTTTATAAAATTGTTGTATTACTGGAGAGGTCAAGGGTAAAAAACAAGTGTTGTACTGGGAAACCAAGAATGTCCATTTTCATTGGCAGAGAACAATGGAGCGTATCTATGTCCATGCCAAAAACATGACCCAACACAAAATAGAGATCCTACGTCAGCGTAATATACCGTACAGTTGTATTTGGTGCCAAGACTAATGATATATCACTGACAGCCATGGCACTGATGACAACTCTACCCTTAATCTTGCAACCCTCTACCCCTTCAATCTGGCAACCAGGATGGAAACAATTACCTCCAGCACTACTAGAGGTTTTAAGTGTCCAGCTTTCTTACATATTCTTGTGGTGGGGTACCCTCATGCCTAAATCCCTGCACCCCATCATCCCCCCCTGCCCCACATTCTTCAACCAGCTGCCCAGCTTTACAGCCAAACTCTTAGGCTATTGTGTCTCCACTCCTTTCTTTATCGACTCTCCTCTTCTCGACCCCTCTTTCCTCTCCTCTCTCTCCTCCCCTCTCTCTTCTCTCTTTCCTCTCCTCTCTCTAATCTTCTCTCCTCTCCTCTCGTTCCTCTCCTCTCTCCCTTCTCTCTTTCCTCTCCTCTCTCTCCTCCCCTCTCTCTTCTCTCTTTCCTCTCCTCTCTCTAATCTTCTCTCCTCTCCTCTCGTTCCTCTCCTCTCTCCCTTCTCTCTTTCCTCTCCTCTCTCTCCTCTCCTCTCATCGCCTCTCTTGATCAGTGAGAGAGTTCTGTTTGTTTAGCTCTCAGCCCAAATCCATTATTACCTCCTAAACTGACAAATCATTCCCTGAAATATAATCCCCCCCCTCCCTCCACTGTGTGGGGTGATACGATAAACAGAGGCATGGAGTGAGACACAGAGAGGCACAGGTTCATCTTTTTTGAAAGGTCCGCTTTCAGAGTACTGAAAATCCAACCATCTAAACCGACAATATAACTATGGAGAATAAAGCTGACAATCATGACACCTCCTTTCATTTTATTTAGAAAAAGTGTCTAACTTGATCTTCTTTGAATACACATCAAGACACAAGAGTATAGGAAATATTAGGTCATTGAGAATGTATAAAAGCCTACGTGGATGTGTAGCGTGTGTAATACAGTAGAGAGTGAGAGACAACAGAAGCTCTATAGCAGTCTAATAAAGTAGAGAAATAGTCAGCGTCTACATTCAGCTCCATGCTGGGTTTAAATACAGGCTAGAAGATCCTCACTAGTCTGGTCACACCATGGCACGCGGCTCAGTCACACACACAGAAATAAAGGCAAAACAAACACATACACATCACTCCACCCATCTGACATCGTCACTTTACTTCTAAGTGACTAGTTTAATCGCGGCCAATCACAAAAGGTCATAATGA
>NC_138308.1:18150000-18330000 GCF_965601325.2 Salmo salar | reverse complement strand
TGCTCGGATCGATGAGGAGTCAGGGTGCTTCTCGCGCTAAAGGAGCTCATTTTCTTCAACATCAATACCGCAGGCCCGTACAGTTCACTCCCTTTCATCCTGGCCACAGTAGGCTGCTTGGCTGGCGCTCGAGGTAGACGTTGCCCTTAACCACAGATCTGGGATCAGATTATCCGACCCCCAATCCCAACCCTAACCAGGGGGATGAAAAACTGTCTAACCCTGGATCAGTGGTTTGCGGGCAACTCTACCTACTCCATGGATGGTTAGCAGGAGTTTAGAGGCCTATTCACTCCCCTCTTTGCACAGGGCGCTTCCCTGCTGTTTTCTACCCTAGTGACTAAACATAGAGGTGTTGAGCAGAGGGAGGGCGCTAGAAGTTGCCCTTAGCCGCAGACCTACGATCAGTTTACCATAACCCCCAATAGTTAACCATTAGGGGGATGAAAAACATACCTGACCCTGTATCATTGGTTAGGGGCAACGTGTACTCCGACACTTTGGGGTCAAGACAGTGGCCCAGTGAGAGATGATCGAGGGAACTTGGCTCAGCATTGTGTAAGGGTGTTCCAAGGTGCACATTGGAAAACATGCCCCCGGATACAAGACTGGCCTATTATTCACTGAGGTTTTTAGGGAAACTTTTTTATGTGAACTCACTGTATGAGGCATTCTGTGTCTCTGTAAGCAGTCTATTGAAAGTTTTCAGCCAATGAAACACAACTTTCAACTTTTCTTCTGGAGTGGAGGCCAAACGTCCCATAATTTAGTGTTTGTCACGATGGTAACTTATGAACAACATATTGCAGAGCCACTGACCCTAGCACCACTCCAATTAAGCCTCGCTGAGGTGTTGTTGTTTTCTTTGTGGCGTGCCCCTGCCCTGCCCACAGTTTCCTGCTCCAACATGGGGCCTGGAGGAAACGTAGCCTGCCAGCATTGCCATTAGGGCTCTGGTGTTTTTGTGGCTGTCTCTGTACTCCCCAGCGGCCCTCACCCCCCCCAGCCTCTGAGAACCTGACCCCCCCCAGGCAAACAGATGTCCCCCTTAGCCACAGAGAGCAGATCTACCCCCTTCCCCTCAAAGAGCTCTTTAATTATCTGTGAGCTCTCCTCTCTAATAAAACATTAAGGCGTCTAATCAAATCTGAAGCAGCTGACTGAGACTCCCAAAAAGCCCACACTGAAAGAAAGGACAACGCACGTGACGGCACACACACAAACACACAATAACTGGTTTTACTGGCCCATATGTATAAATATTACATGTGATTTAATATATAAATGCATGTTTGCTGCCAAAATGCAGTAACAGTGTGGTAATCAACAGGTTATTACTAAAGCACTCTCTCTTTAATCCTCTCCCTTCTCTTTCACTTTCGATGTGTGTGGATTTGATCATGGTAGGGTTTTTGTGGGAGCTATGCAGAGTGTATGTGAACAAAACGGCAGGTATGGGGACCCGGGCAGACCGATCTAGCAAATGTATTCCACTCTCAATAGTGGGCCAGAGCTGAAATTCATGTAAAACGTTGGTAACTCCTGATGCTCTTAAAAAAGGACGTCTGATACTAGATAATGACATAGATTTCAGGCCCATTATGGGAGGCTATCACATATTCCAGTTTTTTATTTTTGCATTTCAGTTTATAAAATCAGCACACTCACTCAGTGCCTACATGGACTGGAGAGGTACTATCCAGTCAGGAGAATCTTTAGAACAAACTGTGCAGACTGATAAGCAGGAAGGTAGAGAGAAAAATAAAATACATGTTTTTATTGTCACATAGACCGGTGCAGTGAAAGGTGTTGTTTTACAGGGTCAGCAATAGTAGTACGGCACCCCTGGAGCAAATTAGGGTTAATTGCCTTGCTCAAGGGCACATTGGCAGATTTTTCACTTTGTCGGCTCCGGTATTCAAACCAACTTTTGGTTACTGGCCAAACGCTTTAACCGCTAGGCTACCTGCCGCCCCCAAAAAAGCTGTCCAGGTTAGAAGGAGATGGAAGAAATGTTACCAGAGAGAAGTGGTGGATATCTCTGGCCCTACAATACATTATTTTTACCCACCTTTTATGGCAATGAGAAACTGATTATTAGTTGTACTGAAAAGACAACAACATAAAATGTCAATACAAATATAAATGTATGTGGTAAATACAAGGCAATGGAATCAGACTACACTAGGGTACTATACAAACCATGTTTGTGTCTTTGTCTGTATCAGAGAGAGAGAGAAATATATATTTATATATAGAGAGAGAGAGAGGGAGAGAGAGAGAGAGAGGGAGAGAGAGAGAACACAAGCATGACCCTCTTTCTTTTCTCCAATGCAATTTACAGCAGCATGAACGTTTGCTACGGAACCTATTAGTTTAATGTCGATAACCTCGCAAGATAAATATAAATATCCCTCTGACCAGAGGAAAAAATAACAAGTGAAAATTAAGACAAAAAAGAGAAAAGTCGAGGTGCAACAGGCACACATCCAAAACTTGCTGGTAATGGGCAAGGATTCACCCATTGGACCAACATCTTTCACTTTATTAGCATGACAAAGAACACAATCATTTTGGATATGCCTGAATGCCGTTTTCATTAACTCTGCAATGATTTATTAACAAAAGTGTCCGGGAGGCTCTAAAAGCAGCAGTACTCCACCAAATGCAAAAAAGGAAAAGGACACAAAATTTTTACTGAATTAAATAAATAAATAAATGTAATCTTAATCGAACCCAAAAAAATTGAGGAAGAGGGGAGAGAGAACGAGAGTAAGAGAAAGAGAGAGAGTTGAATCAAGAGAGGCTAGATAAGAAAAGGAAAGTAGGAGAGAGAGAGAGAGAGAGAGAGACAGATGAATTGAATGTTTATGCCTGGAAGTGTCAAGTCAACAAGGATTTCTGATTCGATCACAGACATCATGGTGACTGAACTGCACAATTAACAAAGAAAATACCCAAAATGCTAATGTCTCATTTCAATGTAATTATACAGGGCCCTGACACATGCACGCTCATGCATGCACACACACATATACACACAAACACACACACATTCAACCAACTCCCCACTGTTACCCTGTATCATTAAGATGGTATCAGTTAATAATCCCACCAGCGTAATAAATTATAAACAGCTCAATGAGTGACATTCAGATAGTCACAGGCCCTCCCAGGTGAGAGGGTTGTTCAGGCATTATCACGGCCACCTCCTCACTCTACACTGTGGGTCCTACCCTTCAGAAACACAGACCAAAGCCAATGACCCCAAATTGACAAAGCCAATAATCCTTAAAATAAAACTTTTTTCAGGGAAAAAGTTACCGGTTATTACAATAAACCTTGTGTATTTGCCTGAAAGCAGAAAATAAATGTTACGACAAATGTCTGAATGATCAAATCCAATGTTGTCTATATTTGATTGATTGGGGTGAACTAATCATTATAACATCTCAATGAAGTGTTGGAAATTACAGTCCGGTCACTCTGGTTAACGTTGACTTAAAGATATCAGAATATGGATAGTTTCCAATTTCACTGCCTTACCTAGCCAACCTTCAGTGGACCGACCAGAGAAGTTTCTGAGATTTAACAGGACAGCATAGACAGATTTTTTGTTGTTGAAAACTCCACTTTCGACCGGGCCAAGTTTTAGAGGAGCTTTCCTCTGGCAAAGACCTCTGATGAACGACTTTCACTTTTAGCCCTTTCAGAGGCAAACGAAAATAAGCTCAACATTGCAATTTAGGGAGCCTTATAAATCAATGGGTGACCACAAATAATTCCACATGCGGAGAATTTATATGTTTAATTACAGTCTGCAGGTGCTGGGCTTTCCTTTACTCATTACTATAAGATATATGAACGAGGCGAGGCGGGATAACATGCACAGTGGCAGGACAAAAGGGAGGACAAAGCAATTAGCTTACTGTTATTTAATGTGAACCTTTGTGAAGTAATTTCAGCTCCGCCATGGATTTCATACGTTTCAAACCCGAGCAGAAGTCATTTAAAAAGACCAGTGTGGTGCTACAGTTGCAATTAGAATTCACAGAGAATTAAAAGGCTAGCGATTGAAAAGACGTGTTAAGCACTGTGTAATATTTGATTGTCCAACTTTTTTTTTCCAAATGGATTTTCCAGGGAGATAGGGGCCAAATTTGCTGGGATCCCCTGAAGTGGTATTGTACTGCAGATGCCTTTGGCCTCATAGAGGTATAGCGGACGTGCTTGGCTGTAGTGTGTGCTTACCCTTGCATGGCCTGTGAGTGTGTTTGGCTGTAGCTTATGTTTGGCCTGGACAAGGGCCTGGACAAGGGTGTGTGTGCGTGAGAGAGAGAGAGAGAGAGAGATATGTGTGTAACCCAGCCCCTGGACACAGCACCTGTGTGTCCTGAGTGGTAGTACGCCACGTGCTGGCTGCCAGTCTGCCAAACACAGCCCTGCCATCTTACCTCAGGGCTCTGGACCCAAAGTGGAATAGAGGCGTGCCAGGGGGAGTTGGCATGGGCGATGATAGTTATTTGGGTCAGAGTGGGGTCAGTGGATCAAAGAGGGGGGTCTGCTGGGAGGGGATAACCAACATTGAAAGGCTATACCAGTGGTAAGCCAACTGCTAAGTAGCCAACCGGCAGCCAAGTGAGCCAGTACAAACCCCATAGACTCCTGGGTAAACAAATCCAGGCCCTATCTACACACACACACACACACACGCGCACGCACGCACGCACGCACGCACGCACGCACACACACACTTATGTTCTGCCTCAGTCCAGTTAACCTCAGCCTGAGGATGTTTGGGCACAGTCCTGCCAAGCCATCCCTCCTCGGACAGCGTTTGGCCACCATGCCAGGGCTGACCTCTTCATGCCTACCGTCTGGCCATCGGCATGTTGGACTTGGCAGGCCCAGCCTTGGCCGGCTGTGTGTGTGTGTGTGTGTGTGTGTGTGTGTGTGTGTGTGTGTGTGTGTGTGTGTGTGTGTGTGTGTGTGTGTGTGTGTGTGTGTGTGTGGGGGGGGAAGTGTGCGCGGCAAGGTCGTCTATCTGGCTGGTCTCTGCCTGGCGCCGACTCTGAGCATGTCCTTTGACCTCTGGGTCGTGGGAACAGCTTGGCTGTACACACACTACAGTCTGTACCCGCAGGGCTGTTTGGCCAGGCAGACGTGATTAACAGGATGACATCAGTTACATTACTGTAACTCATCCTCTCAGTCCCCTAGCCAGCTACAGTAGCTACCTGTCTCTTTCAGGCGGTCCCTAGCCAGCTACAGTAGCTACCTGTCTCTTTCAGGCGGTCCCTAGCCAGCTATAGTAGCTACCTGTCTCTTTCAGGCGGTCCCTAGCCAGCTACAGTAGCTACCTGTCTCTTTCAGGCGGTCCCTAGCCAGCTACAGTAGTTACCTGTCTCTTTCAGGCGGTCCCTAGCCAGCTACAGTAGCTACCTGTCTCTTTCAGGCGGTCCCTAGCCAGCTACAGTAGCTACCTGTCTCTTTCAGGCGGTCCCTAGCCAGCTACAGTAGCTACCTGTCTCTTTCAGGCGGTCCCTAGCCAGCTACAGTAGTTACCTGTCTCTTTCAGGCGGTCCCTAGCCAGCTACAGTAGCTACCTGTCTCTTTCAGGCGGTCCCTAGCCAGCTACAGTAGCTACCTGTCTCTTTCAGGCGGTCCCTAGCCAGCTACAGTAGCTGTCCTCCTTGCATTGTCTCCAAGTAGGCATACCGGTCTTCCTCGGTTTGTCTCCTAGCCAGAAAGAAGGCCTACCCATTCCTTTCATTTTTTACATAAAAAAGAAATAACAAATGAGTAATTTAGCAGATGCTATTATCCAGAGCGACTTACAGTAGTGATTGCATAAATGTTCGTACTGTTCCCACAACCCTGGCGTTGCAAGCATCATGTTCTACCAACAGAGACACACTCCTTCCAGTCAGTCCCTTAGGTCTGCTACTACCTGTTTCCCAACTAGCATATCCTTGTCTCCCATACAAAGACTTGGTCCTTCTATACTTGTATCCATACCTCTTCGCAAAGCATGTAGACTACATACAGTGTATAGGCCAGGTGTGATCTACAGAGTTTAACCTCCAGAGTTTGGGAGATTTTCTTTGAGCCCCTGTAATGTGTAAACACCTGCCAGTGTGTGTACGTTCACACCAAAACTAATTTGGACCAAATAAAATCATAGATCCATTATTGTACCACAATTCAATTACCAGAGGGATGAGAGTAGGGAAGTTGAAACAGTGCATACGCACACATGCACAGACACACACCAACATTTTAACCGAATTACAACTAACAGTCCAGTGCAAATGTGAGTCCGCTGCGGCCACCCACTACTACTCACCCGTAACACCCCAGTCCACTCCTGGCCATCCTAATTCAAGCTCTGATGGGCATTTTTCATCAAGGTAATGACTTTGTATAGGGCCTGCCCAGCCTTTACCAGAGGTCTAATCAAATCATCTTCATATCAGATCAGAGAGAGAGAGAGAGAGAGAGAGAGAGGCCCTGATGGAAGCCAACAGACGACGAACGTCAGCGGGCACGACGGACGCTGGCACAGGGACTTGGCACGGCTCCCTACCTGTTTGAGACCAGCTGGTACTCCTCCAGTCAGCGGAGCTGCCCTCTCCTGTCTCTTCCCCCAGTTCTCCCAGCTCGGATGCTGTGGCCCAGTTCAGCCTACACTGGGGAGAGACACAGGGAAAGAGTTGGGGAGAAATTTGTTCATAATTCTGCCTTAAGAAATCATGCAAAGGACTGTTAATTTGAATGAGTTATATTTTAATATTCAACAAGGTTCATTCTATGAGGGGGGGTATCCGACAAAGACATTAGCATACAGAAACAATGATGATGACGAAAGGATATGTAAAGTATAGAATGTTGTGATGCTGTGTCAGCACCCTTGTTATGGTAAAGGTCAAAGTTTGTGGTAAAGCAGTAGTGTGGTGATTAAACATCATGGTAGTAGGAAGAGAGGAGTGGGAGGTAGAAAGAGAGGGAGGAGAGGAGGGATGGGAGGTAGAGAGGGAGGGAGGAGAGGAGGGTTGGGAGGTAGAGAGGGAGGGATGAGAGAAGGGATGGGAGGGAGAGAGGGAGGAGAGGAGGGATGGGAGGTAGAGAGGGAGGGAGGAGAGGAGGGATGGGAGGTAGAACGGGGGGGAGGAGAAGAGGGATGGGAGGTAGAGAGGGAGGGAGGGAGGGATGGAGGTAGAGAGGGAGGGAGGAGAGGAGGAATACCTCCCATCCCTCCTCTCCTTTCTCTCTACCTCGCATCCCATCCCTCCTCTCCTCCCTCTCTACCTCCCATCCCTCCTCTCCTCCCTCCCTCTCTTTCTCCCATCCATCCACTCCTCCCTCTCTCCCTCCCATCCCTTCTCTCATCCCTCCCTCTCTACCTCCCAACCCTCCTCTCCTCCCTCCCTCTCTACCTCCCATCCCTCCTCTCCTCCCTCTCTTTCTACCTCCCATACCTCCTCTCCTCTCCTCCCTCCCCCTCTACCTAAAACTCCTCTCCTCCCTCTTTACCTCCCATCCCTCCTCTCCTCCCTCCCTCTCTATCTCCCATCTTTCCTCTCCTATCTCCCTCTCTACCTCCCATCCCTCCTCTCCTCCCTCCCTCTCTACCTCCCATCCCTCCTCTCCTCCCTCCCTCTCTACCTCCCACTCCTCTCTTCCTACTACCATGATGTTTAATCACCACACTACTGCTTTACCACAAACTTTGACCTTTACCATAACAAGGGTGCTGACACAGCATCACAACATTCTATACTTTACATATCCTTTCGTCATCATCATTGTTTCTGTATGCTAATGTCTTTGTCGGATACCCCCCCTCATAGAATGAACCTTGTTGAATATTAAAATATAACTCATTCAAATTAACAGTCCTTTGCACCAGCATGCACCCTCCCCCACAATGCCCCTGCGTGGGGCGGTGGGGCTCCCCTGACCCACTTAAACACATCTGGGTCAGCTGCCCTCACCTCCTCTCACATGCACACACGCACACAGGCACGCACACAGGCACGCACACACACACACTTTATAAACACAAATGCTTTGCCATACAGGACTGAAAAACTCATACAAATGTACCTATACACATACAGGAAACCTGTATCAAGTATCAATTCATAATTGACTCTAGTTTATTCAAGATGAAGAACTATCTGTGATTATTATTTATGTTGACCACATCCCTGTAGCATTTTTGACTTATTTTAAATGGCAGAGCTCCAAGCCTAAATACACAGCATATGTAAAGAGTACTGTGTGAAGTAGATACCTTTAAGAGCCAAAGGTTGTTTTGGTAGTTTTGTGCTGGATGTTAACTGGTGGGTTTGAAGCGCGGAGGGGCATACGAAGAGGCAGGAGGCATGCAAGGGCACATGAAGAGAACGATTAGGCCCTTGAAACAGGGGAATACTATCGCCCATATCGCTTCCAAAAATAAGACACTTTTGAAGTGTGTTTATGGCGAGGGAGCAAAGTTGTGTGTTTGAGTTTCAGGCAAGAGGCAATAGTGAGTTGACTTGTCAGGGTGTTTGTGTCTACGTGTGTGTGTGTGTGTGTGTGTGTGTGTGTGTGTGTGTGTGTGTGTGTGTGTGTGTGTGTGTGTGTGTGTGTGTGTGTGTGTGTTCGCCTGAGTTGGAGTCCCTCTTGTCTGAATAAACATACAAAAGCCAGGTAAATGACATGGCGTCTTCTGCACATGCCCAGTGGCTCTCATCTTTCTTCACAGAGTGAGTTCAGAGTGCCAGTTAGCATTGCATATGCTGGACCCAACAGCCACACACACACAAACACACACGCACTCACACACACACACTATAAGCCTGTGGCTACAGCGTTCAAAGAGGCGTGATATTGAAATCCAGAGGCAGAGGGAACAGTGGGGTTTGCAGGGTCCATGGAAGGGTATTGATCAAGGTTAGTTTACTGGAAAAACGTCTCCCTCCCAACTGGGCTGTGGCTGAGGGGCATAAGAGCAACACTAGGCAAGGGTGTGTGTGTGTGTGTGTGTGTGTGGCAGCGTGTTTGCGCATCTGTCTGTGTTTCTATGTGTGTATGTGTTTCTCTGTGTGTGTGTGTGTGTGTGTGTGTGTGTGTTTCTCTGTGTGTGTGTGTGTGTGTGTGTGTATGTGTTTCTGTGTGTGTGTGTTTGTTTCTCTGTGTGTGTGTGTTTCTCTGTGTGTGTGTGTGTGTGTGTGTGTGTGTGTGTGTGTGTGTGTGTGTGTGTGTGTGTGTGTGTGTGTGTGTGTGTGTGTGTGTGTGTGTGTGTGTGTGTGTGTGTGTGTGTGTGTGTGTGTGTGTGTGTACCATGGCTTAAGGACATAGTAACTCCAGTAGGTGTCTATTAGATTGGAATAACACAGCTGAGGCAGATTCAATGGGTTGGAGAGAGTACGTAGCAGGCAGTACGTAGCAGGCAGTACGTAGCAGGCAGTACGTAGCAGGCAGCACGTAGCAGGCAGCACGTAGCAGGCAGCACGTAGCAGGCAGCACGTAGCAGGCAGCACGTAGCAGGAAGTACGTAGCAGGCAGTACGTAGCAGGCAGTACGTAGCAGGCAGTACGTAGCAGGAAGTACGTAGCAGGCAGTACGTAGCAGGCAGTACGTAGCAGGCAGTACGTAGCAGGCAGTACGTAGCAGGCAGTACATAGCAGGCAGTAAGTAGCAGGCAGTAAGTAGCAGGCAGTACGTAGCAGGCAGTACGTAGCAGGCAGTACGTAGCAGGCAGTACGTAGCAGACAGTACGTAGCAGGCAGTACGTAGCAGGCAGTACGTAGCAGGCAGTACGTAGCAGGCAGTACGTAGCAGACAGTACGTAGCAGGCAGTACGTAGCAGGCAGTACGTAGCAGGCAGTACTGAGCTGGCAGCTCAGTCATAATTAAGGAGAGGAGACAAGAAAATAAAGATTTCTTAGTCTATTGGAACGCAGGCAGCTGGTAGTGATAACTATTCATCTCATTGGACTGTGGCGCTGTGTGTGGAACCTATTTGGTCAGGTGTGAGTTTTAAAGGAAGAAGAAGGAGAATTTACACTCTCATTCATTGAGGATGTGGGACCACTCAGGGGTTTCATGGGCTGTGTAAAACTAAACTCTGCCAAATCTGTCTGCGAAGCAAATCTCTCTCTCTTTCACTATCTTTCTCATACAAAGACTCTCTCTTTCTCACACACACGCACACACACACGGGCACACGCACACGCACACACACACGCACACGCACACACACACACACACACACACACACACACACACACACACACACACACACACACACAAACACCTAGCAGAAACAAGGATTTGTAAAACCTGTCTGTTACTCCAATCAGACCTGAGGGGTCAGGGAGAAAATGACCTTCACATGGTAAAAGTTCCAGCACACAGAGGAATACAGTACTTCTATCAATTGGAGAGGTGAGAGAGAAATGGGATAGAACAGAAATCACATACAAACTCACATATACACATACAGCAGGTTAACAGGAATTATGAATATTTGTGTTGTGTTTTTTGTGTGTATGCATAACATGGTATAGAGGGCTGTCAAAGAAAGCGTAATGCTCTCTCTCTCTCCTTTAATCTTCTCTCTTTCTCTCTCTTTCTCTCGCACTCCCTCTCTCTGGTCAGTTTAATGGATGGTGAATTCCCTGCTTACTCATGCATACCGTTGGCAAATTGTCCCTCTCAGATCGCGCCCTGCTTCCATGTGATTTGTGAAAGACGGAGTGACAGGGAGAGTCGCAGGCTCATATTGGAAAAGGGCACGGAGGATATACAGACAAACTAATCCGAATGGTGAAGACAATTCTATATTTGAGGGCTCACAGGCCGGTGAGGCTGGAATTGGCTAGAGAGTGTCCATGTAGAGAGAGAGAGAGAGAGAGAGAGAGAGAGAGAGAGAGAGAGAGAGAGAGTAAAAGAGGGAGAGCGAACGAGAGAGAGCAGACAGAGTGAGAGAGCTAGATAGAGAGAGAGAAAGTGAGAGAATGAAGGAGAGAAAGCGAGACAGAGCAGACAGAGAGACAGAAAGAGAGAGAGATTATAGAACAGTGAAAGCTGCGACCTTGCTTGTTGTATACATGTGTGTGCAAGTATTTTTGCCGTCATAATACCAATTGGGTGGAAGAAGAAAAACACAAACAACTTTCCCCTACAGAAGCCCACTATTCCACTCCCAGATGTACAATAACAGCTCCCTGCCTTGTGTTGTTTCGTGGGAGAATTCAATGTCAGGTCACCGCAAGCCATAGTGTCACTTCTGTATGTCTATATCTAGAATAGAGCACTGGTTATTCAAGGTAATAACAGCTTAGAGCGCCCCCTGTTGGTTGTGTGATACGGACACAGTGTTAGAGCACAGGTCAGCTTGGCGAATCGGGCGTAGATTATTAATGCCTGGCCCCCAAGATCAGGCGTAATAGCCGAGCCCATCGGATAGTTGTGAGTGAGAGCAATTAGACAGTGCTCTTAAGAGAGCTTCTAGTGCTATTAATGACTGGCGCTACGGGGGAAACACTCAGCTTTGCTAGCGGTCTGGAATAACAATGAGACAGGATTACACAGCAGGATATCAGCTTTTAACCTGTTGAATGATGGAAGAAAACTTCTAAGTGATCATGACTGCGATGAGAGAACAGTGCAAACATGCATACAGTACATACACACCAATGGATCACACTCAAATGCGAAACACACTCACACAAGCAGAAGCCCATCATTCTAACCCGTGTCTGTCTCTCGCCAACACACTCGAATATAAACACAACATGTGCACACACAGGCGCAAATACACACACACACGCACGCTCACATGCACACACACACACACGCACGCGCACACACACACACAAAAGCAAGGCTGAACAGTAGAGTTTTCATATATTTGCCTACTTTAAGGCAAGCCGCAAGCTATTACCAAACAAAATAAAGAATAAAAGGAAAAGCAAGGAGGGGGAGAAAGGCCTTGGCTAATTCAGAACACTAGGTGCAGAATGTGCCAAGTCTGCCTTCCCCTTTCAAAAGAAGCGGCCGCTGCAGCTTTCCAGCCATAAACATCTAGTGGGGAGGTCTGCTAGGGACTAGCCAGATTAAACATGCTTATTTATAAAGGAATTTTGGCACAAAGACTCCAACTTCAATTTTTTTCCTCTCTCCTCTCCCTCTCCATGCCTCCTTCAAATCTCCTGATCTTTAATCTGGGGGCCAGAGTCTGCTAGACAGATTAGGACAGCAGCTACTGACAAGGCCGTTAAATCTCTGCTGGCTGACAAACCGGGCACTGGAGATGTTTAGGAACGATCCTCCAAAGGGCTGCACAGAAGAGTAATGGGGTAAGAGCACAGAGAGAACTCACAGGTTCTGGAACGGGAGACCAGGATTGGGACGTTTTAATGGGCTCAATCATGGAAAAGGCCTGAGGAAAATCATGGGATCCACTATGGACTCAGTGTGCCGGTTTGGAATGCTATGTTATCCATGGGGGCGAGAAATGTATTGGATAGAAGATAGGAATGCAGATAAAAGTGTGGCACTTATATTAGGTGTTTTGTGTGTGTGTGTGTGTGTGTGTGTGTGTGTGTGTGTGTGTGTGTGTGTGTGTGTGTGTGTGTGTGTGTGTGTGTGTGTGTGTGTGTGTGTGTGTGTGTGTGTGTGTGTGTGTGTGTGTGTGTGTGTGTGTGTGTGTGGGAACAGTATGTGCTCCAGAGGGAGTCGCAGAGGCGATGGTCTCTCAGCATGAAAGTGCTGATTTCACATCACTTCAGATTTCAGACCCACCGCTCTCAAACTACACAGCACCATTCACCACAGACACAGTATACATATACAATATGGTGCCCATATGCCTGTGACATTCAGACGAATGGCTTCCAGAGCAACTACTGGAACTGCGGTGAGGATCCATTTTGGATCAGGCCCTGAGAGAACGGAATCTGAGGAGGATCCATTTTGGATCTGCAATTTCAGTCAGACAGCAGGGACTAATATAGAATCTGAAACAAAGAACAGGTCTGTGAGCCTCCTCTGTGCCCTCCTTCCAGGTTTCCCCCCCTTGGGTAGATTAGACTGCTTAGCGCTCACTGCAGGCTAGCTAATCACTTGGGGGGTGGGGGGGGCTCTCATTCATCCCCCCCCCTCTCTCCTCGACCCCCAATCCCACCCCCACATTGCCCGCGGGGCATCGTCACGGTGACAGCAGTGACAGTAATCTTGCAGTGACAGTTTGGACGCGTTGTCATTAAACTGCCACCATGACACGGAGACGATTGCCCTGAAGAGGCTGGCCACAATGCAGGAGCCAGCCAGCCAGCAGGAGAGAAACCAACCCGGGCTAAAAATACTATTACACAATACATCTCATAATTGGTTTATGCAGTGCAATGCTGTAGCCGCTGCCCCTATCGCATAAATAGCCAAATGATAGACAATGGGTTGAGATGGGTGGAGAGGTGGATGATGCTGGTGTGCCATTCCAGAACAGTGTTCTCAGCACTCTAAGTCATGATTCAACAACCCCCCCCCCCCAACATATTATGAGTTATTGTCCCTTTTGTATTGAATAGGTACATGTGCTAGATATAAGTCTTTGCCGAAGACAATGAAGAGCAATGCCTTCGTGCACGTGTCAGTAACAAAAGGTATGGATCTGGACAAAAGGAGTGAGATAGATTTAAGACCACTGTCGCCAGGTCTGTGCCCAACATCTCCATAAATCCTAATACTGAGTCCTTCCACGTGAAAAAGAAAGAAAGGGAAAGAAAGTAAATGCATTTTCTCTCCATCTCCTCTCTCTCTCCTTCCCTTCAGTGTGCCGGTGTGGCCTGACAGAGGAGCAGATGGTGGTTTAAGCAGAGAATTTATGAGCGCCACAATCTTAATGTTGCAGAAAGAAAAGAAAAGGGCTTGCATCAAACCAACTGACAAATGCACTTGCTAATATTAATGCACTACTCATTCATCCAATATGCTTCCTAATTGCTTTTCTGTACACAGTAATATGGCACCTGCTGCTCAACTCCGGCTCACGCGTCAGGAGAGGGGAGAGGGGGAGAGAGAGAGAGAGAGCGAGAGAGAGAAAGGAAGGGAGGGCGAGGGGGAGAGGAAGGGAGGGAGAGGGGGTGAGATGGAGGTAGGGAGGGAGAGCGGCTACAGATCTACACCCTAGCATCTCTCTCTCCTCTCTCTGTCTCTCTCTCTCTCTCCTCTCTCTCTTTCCTCTCTCTCCTCTCTCTCTCCTCTCTCTCACCTCTCTCTCTCCTCTCTCTAGTGATGGATACAGGGCCTTGGATCATGTGCTGGACCTGTCAGCATTCCTAATTAAAATGGTATACTTACAGCAGGGAAAAAGGGGATGCTGCAGGAAAAGAGGAAAGCACTCAGTAAACAGTCAGTAATACACGTCAGACACAGAGGGAGGAAGAGGAGGAGAGAGGAAGAGGGAGAGGAGGAGAGAGGAGGAGGATGGACCTCTCCAGAATCAGCCATATCTCATACTAGCTCTTGTTGCTTCAGAGAGACAGAATGGGAAACAGGACACACTCAAGAGAGAACACAGAATGGATCAAAATGCACATTGTTCAACGTATTTTATGTATATCCTACATGTAATTGATGTTGGTGTTGGGTTCATACATACAATAACTCACACATCTAGTGGAGTGGTATTGGTGAGGAAAGACCAAATAACACAACCTCAAAATCAAATGTCCTGTACATTCTGAGCATTTTTTCCCCCCCAAAAGGGTTCTTTGGCTGTCCCCATAGGAGTACTCATTTTGGTTCCAAGTAGAACCCATTTTGTTTCCAGGTAAAACTCTTTTGGATTCCATTTACAACCCTCTGTGGAAAGGGTTTTACAGTGAGCCCAAAACCAAAAGGGTTGTTTAAAGGGTACTCCTATGGGGACAGCCAAAGAACCCTTTTAGGTTTTAGAAAGAACCTTTTTTCTAAGAGTGTAGTAGTGTCCAATCCCCAAATAGATGAAAAACACTTCATAACAAATGTCATAAAAGCACAATGGCTGGAGCTAGTGAATGGCTATGCCACCTTCAAAGCATTACTCTTTGATGGCCGCAAGTGATTTTGCAGAAACGTTAGACCCCACTATAAAAGTGTCATGCATATAGCCACTTTTCATTTCTTAGTGTTGGCATGAATACAATGTCAGTTATATTGTTCATACAACCTTTTATCACAAATTCAGAATGACTTACTATGAGGTCAGAGATCTAAGTTTGGTCTAGAGATGAATGTTTATCTTTGGAGGGAAAATAACTAGTCTTTATCACAGAACTACCAAATGAATTACACTAGATAGGCTAATTTGTCTTTATCTTCTACTTTCTTGTAATATATTTTTATATTGAGAGGGAACTTTATAATTGATCTCAAAAAACGTAATTGTTTGTCGAGTTCCACCTTGAGAGGACCCGTTTGGGACCAGCGCTACCCCCTATAGCCCTACCATTATCTGCAGACCAGCTGCTGTTAAATGCACTAAATTGTAATATAATGAGCATGTGAATTGCAAGCAATTACAGAGTCAAATTGAATAAATCCTTAGAGCAATAAATTGTCCTTTCTCTTTACATCATACTTAATTGATGCATATTTTATGGAGAATAGCGCATATTACCTTGTCTGGAGGATAAAGTATGCTTCAATTTGTTGTTTGATACATAGAGGCCTCAAAATATGCTTTGTATTTTAGACGGCATAATGGTAACAGACTGAACACACTGTTTATACCATTAGTATCACTCAAAAGTCAGGATTTATTGCTCGCTTGAATGAACATGATAGCCTATAGCCTATACAGTAGGCTACATCATATAGGGTTATGAGTAATACTTACAAGACACTGCAAAACAAATATGTGACATAACTACACTAATAAAAGCAAGTTAATAGGAATTTGCACCCAAACTTAATGCACATCAATAAAATATTTGACCTGTTTCTAGAAGCTAGGCGTATGTGGCACGTCTCTACTTCACAGAACGTATAATCTTTTATTTGATCAAAAAGCGTTTATTGGCATAAATGCCTTCTGGAACATGTGAACTTTCATGTGCCTTAATAACAAACTTGTATACCATCTGTAAATACAAATACAATTATTAAATTACGAGCCTAGTTGGTTTAGCCACGGAAAAAGTCAGGAACCTTCCCACTAGCCATGATTGGCTGAGATAATGGATAATGGGCTGGACATGCCGGGAGATGAGTTTGGATTGGTCTGCCATGTAGCACACTTCTGCCAATAACATGCGCCGCTCAGTATATATAGATAACACTTGCTACCACAGCTTTTTTTAAAGATATAACATTAGCCATGGAGAACAGCAAAAGGGTTGCTACTGCTCTCAACATAATTTCTGACATGAATTTAGCAGGCGCTATTGACAAAGATCAGTGGGAGAAAGTGATGATGGACTACTTCCTGCACACAGTCACTGTGAACAGGAGTGACTTGACACAACGGGCCAAAAAAGCTGGAACGTACGCTAACCCCATTCCGTACAAATGTGCGCAACCGCGACATTCAAACGAGGCTGCAAAGAAAACTAATGGGACTGTAGCGACTGTGTTGACATCAAAATCTGGGGTGTGAACTAAGTTTCGATTCAAGCGTTGATTGACATGGCAATGGCTCTATAGTATTGGGAAAAAGTTGAAAAAAAGTGACCCCTCCGATTGCTGTACGTTACATCGTGACGTGTCATGGCGTAATGTACAGCACGCATAAAGGAACTAATTCTGTTTTACAGCCTCTCTCCACCAGGTGTAGCACTTCTCTCACCATTTAAAAAAAAAAGGAAGCGACAGGGTAAGGGGGGGATACCTAGTAATTTTTTGCATCATCACTGCAAGCTATTATGACTGTCAAAAGCCGCTGTTTATTTCTGAAGCCACATTAGCACCGCCCTAAAAACCCGATTCAAATTCGACACAAACCTTCAAATAGGTATGTAATGACACATTATATAAACTCTTTATAGTGTTTTATTTACATTTTAGAGGCGATAATCTGATAAATTGGACAGATGGAGGGAAAAAAGCCGTTTCCCCACACGACATCTCTCCTTCTCACTATCACGCAATAGGTTTAGCTTCCCCACCCGCCATTTTTTAAAAGACCCGACGAAGCTCATTGCCTTCTTGAATCATGCAGAGATGGGCATCATGAAAGTCTCGTCATTGATTTTGTTGGAAAAGGGAGAAAATGTGCTTTACATTGGTATTGCAATTACAGTTGATCTGGAAGTATTATGTTTTTGGGCGCTAAAATAAGGTCAATTGTACGGACCAGCGCGATGTACAAAAGCGAGTGAATTAACGTTAGCTAAATACAAACAAAATTGAAAAGACACCCTGCCGTTTTCAGATAATATAAGTTTATAATTTTGTCAGAAAGTCGTTTTCATTGCAAGTTATAGCGTACTGTTCACTAACTAGCGAACATTAGCATGCTGGCTCGCTAGCTAACGTTACATGTATGATCTGTGCAGTAATATTATTTGTTTCTCAGAAAGCCATTTGCATTGCTAGTTATAGCCTAATGTTAGCTAGCTAGCTACATGTCTAAACAAAACTATACACGTCACCAGATAATTACATGACCCATCAAGTTAGCCAGGTGTGTCTGGGGGTGTTTACGGCCATCTACAGCATTTCATGTACATGTGTACATGTCTAGAAAATAGTGGCCCGTCAACTATGCTAGATGTGGCTGGGGCGTGGTTATAGCAGTTCTTTCATATGACAGATCAATTTAGACAACTGTGTCTGGGTAAGCATCATCTAATAATTCAAAAATATTTATACCATATTTTTATCTGGACACTTTCTAGTTTTGATATTTATACTATGCAAATATGCAAGTAACCATTTCACTGTACCGTTTACACCTTCTATATCCTGTGCATGTGACAAATAAACTTCAGTTTTATTTTATATAGTGTATGTTTACCAGAGACGGTAATGTGAAATACAACATGACCTGCACCAAAGTCAGATTAGGATATAGGCCAAAGACTAGATACAGTGTATTTTTACCTGGGGTGTTTCCTTATTGTAGGCTACTACTTTCAACACTTTTAGTATTGAAATCTTTGGTTGTTTACTACACTACTCACTCTGTTTAGCACATGGCCTCACATGTGAATCCTTAAAGAGATGGGTTGGGCTTAGGTTTAAGAGTGAACGATGCTGATTAGGTGTAGACAAAGAAGAGTTCTCCAGTAGATCTACCAAAACATTAAGGGTCATTTTCTCAAAAGTTGGGTTACAAGTTTACCATTTTAAAAGCAGAATTACTTTCCCATTGTTCCTCAACTGCAGTGTATGATATACCATGTTGCAGCGCTGAGTCTATACTTTTATACAATGTAAAAAACTCAATTTCAAATTTTGCTACATAAGACCGAATAGAGGCAGTCGGTCACATTTGTGATGCAACATAATGACTCTATAATTTGAAAATGAAAAAGTATGCCTATACATATCACTAAGAAAAATCATGCAATATCAATCATAATCGTAAGTGGTTTAAATCATTCCACTTCACAGTTGATGGCTAAAGGGGTTTTACAGAAATGTGTACTATAACATCTATGAATAAATTCATAGAATGTTCTAAAATTGTTCTTGTAAATTAACACCATCCACATAAGAACGAAGTGCTCATCCTTATTTTCAAAGTTCAATATTCTGTATCAAGCAAATGATACAGAATACTGAACCTTTGTTTTTATCAAATCAAGGAATTATCTAAAGCAGTAGTTTAAAATAGCAATTATTTTCAGTTACATGACTGAAGACATTGAAACTGTCACACCCTGATTAGTTTCACCTGTCCTCGTTATTGTCTCCACCCCCTCCAGGTGTTGCTTATTTTCCCACGTGTATTTATCCCTGTTTCCTGTCTCTCTGTGCCAGTTTGTCTTGTATGTTCCAAGTCAACCAGTGGTTTTTTCCCGTACTCCTGCCTCTGCTATTCTCTTTTTTCCTAGTACTCCCGGTTTTGACCCTTGCCTGACCTGGACTCTGTACCCGCCTGCCTGACCATTCTGCCTGCCTTGACCATGAGCCTTTCTGCCACTCTGTACCTCCTGGATTCTGATCTGGTTTTGACCTTTTGCCTGTCCACGACTATTCTCTTGCCTACTCCTTTTGGATTATTAAACATTGTAAGACTCCAACCATCTCCCTCCTGTGTCTGCATCTGGGTCTCGCCTTGTGTCATGATAGAAACACTTAAGATAAGCCTCCAAAATCTTCTTGGAGTGATTGACACATGCACACACACACACACAATATTCTCCTTAACATGTTTGTATCAAGTAATTACTGTATAATGCTAAACCTTTGTTTTATCAAATCAATAATTTATCTAAAGCATTATCCTAAAAGTAGGTAGGATTTGTACAACGCAACTTTTAAGGCAAATGGAAACATTTTCCGTCACTGCAGACAAACCGGAGTTTGTCCTCAGATTACGTAGCGTGTTGCGTGTGAGTGTTTTACAGAGTGTGTTGTCGTCAGTCAAACTATGCAAAGGTGAAACCAAAACTAACCTCAACGTTAAGGCATTATTTCCGAGAATTTGGTTAACTTTAGGCATTTGGGTTAAATTTAGGTAACGAGTGCTTAGCACTAAGATTGAACCAGCGATGTTTAGAGATGTAACTTGCGGTTTTAGCCCATACCCAATTCCCACCACACTAGCTCAGCGTTTCCCAAACTCGGTATTAGGGACCACAAGGGGTACACATTGTTTTTTGCCCTAGCACTATACAGACGATTTAAATATTCAACTCATAATCAAGCTTTTATTATTTGAATCAGCTGTGTAGTGCTAGGGCAAAAACCAAAACATGCACCCCTTGTGGTACTGAGTTTGGGAAATGCTGTCCTACTGGACCCTACTGGATGATAACAGGCACTCGTGTTGCCCCTAGCGGACAGTTGGCAATTGCCTATGGAGATAAAATGCCAAGCCATCCCACAACTTCCCCAGTCTTATAATATCTGGACAGTGGTAAACTACTGCAGTGATATGACTGAAGGCTTTGAAACACTGAAGATAAGCACACAAAGTCCTTGCAGTGATTGACATACACACAGGCAAACACACAGACGTGCAAATGCACACACACATACACACTTGCCTGTTCTCCTTGGCCGTGTGTGTGTGTTTGAGGGGTAACTCTGTTATGCATGAATTGGAGAGCAATGTGCACCTGAAGGCACACGTCAACACAGAGTCCCAAGAGCAGTCATCAGCCAAGGGCCTGAGTCACAACCAGCTGTTCTCACACAAACACAAACACACAGGCAAATATATTCTCATTATGGTCTACCTACTGTCTAGGTCAAATATGCTGTTTTTAAAATAATTAAAATGTTTACTACAGATGTCGCTCTTCACTCATGAGCCTCATGAGTGAAAAATCACCATTAGTCTGTTCAAAAAGGACTCAATTGTTGAGATGACAATGCCAACCAGGGGGCGAACACATCTTGAAAGACTTTGGTTGCAAGCAGGACACCGACATCATCTTTTTAGGGAGTGGTAATGAGGTGACTATTAATGGTTGCAATTGAGATCAACTGTGCGGGTCAATTCATATTGATGGTTTAATGAGACAGCTGGCGATAACAAGGAGGAAGAATTTCTAGGCAGGACGTCAAAATTGGAATGTCCCAACCCCATGTATCCTTCGCCTGGGAGGCTATCCCATAACACCTTGCGGTGCAGCAAAAATGTTAATAATTTCTAAATTAATAGCGGACAGAAGTCCCCACTTGGGACAACATTTTCCAAAAGAATAAGGAATAACTTTGCGAAATGTAAGTATAACTGTTATAACTTTAATGGGTTACAGAGTTAGTGTTTACAGTTAATTCATTGAGATGCATCACAAGATATTATTTACAGTTATTTACAGTGCATTCGGAAAGTATTCAGACCCCTTCACTTTTTCAAAATGTTGTTACATTACAACTTTATTCTAAAATTGATTAAATAAATGTTTTTCTTCATGACTCTACACACAATACCCCATAATGACAAAGTGAATACAAGGTTGAAGATCTGGGGAAGGGTACCAAAAGCATTCTGCAGCATTTAAGGAGCTTGGATAAAAGAGAAACATGGAGAAGCCAGAGATAGCCAGACTTGTAAATTGGACTAAGGAGCAGAAGTTGGCTTTTGGAAAACGCCATCAGCAATACAGCAGATGAAGGTGTGGCAAGAGCGTGGTGAACATATAGACGTGGTTATGGACAGTGATGTAGAAGGAGAATAGCTGAGTGCATTGGTAAGATGAGTTGAGGAAGAATGGCGCCAAGTACAAACCGTATTCTGCTGTCTCTGATGGCTCAGAAACTGAACCTGAAGAGAGTGAGGATGAATTACCTGTGGTGGCATGTGTGGTGAAGACCCCCGAGTCCGAGCCGTGTGACTTGCTTTGCTCTCCAGAGCAGGGCGCTTTTTTTGAGTTTTGAAGCAGAGTCTTTACCTGATAGTCATGTTAGGATATGTCAGTTATCCAGTGAGAGCTTTGTGCCAAACCCACCAAGGTGTTTCAGATGCCAAGCTTATGGTCATGTTGCAGCAGTGTGTTGGAGGGAGATACCGAGATATGAGATGTGTGCAGGAGGGCATGGGACAAAGGAATGTGAAAGACAGGTTTAGGTTGCCAGGGTCAGAGTAGAACATATGCTGAGGCAGTGAAGAGAGTAGAGGATGATGGGTCAAGGGTGAGTAGTAGGCCTAGGCCAAAACAGTGTGATATGAATTTGTACTTCAGTAAAGTTGGCTTCTTAGCGTTCATTGCCATGTTCATCAACTGTATCGCAGAAATTGAACGTAAATCACAGAAAATAAATGTTGTGGTGACAGCTGCAGATAATACTTGGGTGTACAAGGTTTTACTGCAGAAGAGTTACAAGATGTGTTGAACGAAATAGTAGGATCAGTTAGGGTCAAAGTAGTGGAATGGAGTTGTGGTTTTTCATTTTCATGAAAAAGTGGTACAGTGCATTCGGAAAGTATTCAGACCCCTTGACTTTTTCCACATTTTGTTATCGTACAGCTTTATTCTAAAATTGATTAAATACCCAAAAAATACCACATAATGACAAAGCGAAAACAGGTTTTTAGACATTTTAGCTCTGCGGATGACTTTGTCAACCATTTTGAAAAGAAGGTCGACGACATCCGATCCTCGTTTGTTAAGTCAAACGATACCGCTGGTCCTGCTCACACTGCCCTACCCTATGCTTTGACCTCTTTCTCCCCTCTCTCTCCAGATGAAATCTTGCGACTTGTGACGGCCGGCCGCCCAACAACCTGCCCGCTTGACCCTATCCCCTCCTCTCTTCTCCAGACCGTTTTCGGAGACCTTCTCCCTTACCTCACCTCGCTCATCAACTCATCCTTGACCGCTGGCTACGTCCCTTCCGTCTTCAAGAGAGCGAGAGTTGCACCCCTTCTCAAAAAACCTACACTCGATCCCTCCGATGTCAACAACTACAGACCAGTATCCCTTCTTTCTTTTCTCTCCAAAACTCTTGAACGTGCCGTCCTAGGCCAGCTCTCCTGCTATCTCTCTCAGAATGACCTTCTCGATCCAAATCAGTCAGGTTTCAAGGCTGGTCAACTGAGACTGCTCTTCTCTGTGTCACGGAGGCTCTCCGCACTGCTAAAGCTAACTCTCTCTCCTCTGCTCTCATCCTTCTAGACCTATCTGCTGCCTTTGATACTGTGAACCATCAGATCCTCCTCTCCACCCTCTCCGAGTAGGGTATCTCCGGCACGGCTCACTCTTGGATTGCGTCCTACCTGACAGGTCGCTCCTACCAGGTGGCATGGCGAGAATCTGTCTCCGCACCACGTGCTCTCACCACTGGTGTCCCCCAGGGCTCAGTTCTAGGCCCTCTCCTATTCTCGCTATACACCAAGTCACTTGGCTCTGTCATATCCTCACATGGTCTCTCCTATCATTGCTACGCAGACGACACACAATTAATCTTCTCCTTTCCCCCTTCTGATAACCAGGTGGCGAATCGCATCTCTGCATGTCTGGCAGACATATCAGTGTGGATGACGGATCACCACCTCAAGCTGAACCTCGGCAAGACGGAGCTGCTCTTCCTCCCGGGGAAGGACTGCCCTTTCCATGATCTCGCCATCACGGTGGACAACTCCGTTGTGTCCTCCTCCCAGAGTGCTAAGAGCCTCGGCGTGACCCTGGACAACACCCTGTCGTTCTCCGCTAACATCAAGGCAGTGACCCGATCCTGTAGGTTCATGCTATACAACATTCGCAGAGTACGACCCTGCCTTACACAGGAAGCGGCGCAGGTGCTAATCCAGGCACTTGTCATCTCCCGTCTGGATTACTGCAACTCCCTGCCTGTGCCATTAAACCCCTACAACTCATCCAGAACGCCGCAGCCCGTCTGGTGTTCAACCTTCCGAAGTTCTCTCACGTCACCCCGCTCCTCCGCACTCCACTGGCTTCCAGTTGAAGCTCGCATCTGCTACAAGACCATGGTGCTTGCCTACGGAGCTGTGAGGGGAACGGCACCTCCGTACCTTCAGGCTCTGATCAGGCCCTACACCCAAACAAGGGCACTGCGTCCATCCACCTCTGGCCTGCTGGCCCCCCTACCTCTGCGGAAGCACAGTTCCCACTCAGCTCAGTCAAAACTGTTCGCTGCTCTGGCACCCCAATGGTGGAACAAGCTCCCTCACGATGCCAGGACAGCGGAGTCAATCACCACCTTCCGTAGACACCTGAAACCCCACCTCTTTAAGGAATACCTGGGATAGGATATAGTAATCTTTCTAACCCCCCCCCCCCAAAAAAAAAAAAGATATAGATGTACTATTGTAAAGTGGTTGTTCCACTGGATATCTTAAGGTGAATGCACCAATTTGTAAGTCGCTCTGGATAAGAGCGTCTGCTAAATGACGTAAATGTAAAATGTAAATCCAAGTCCATGTTAGCCCCACTCAAGAAAAGGACGCTGCCACGCCTGGAGCTCATGGGAGCTGTGATTGGAGCGAGACTAGCAATCAATCTGATGACCACAATGAAAATGGAACAAAAACCGATCAGAATGTGACCAGACTTGATGATTGTGCTGCATTGGATTTGCAGCTCAGCTTAGAAATGGAAACAGTTTGTCGCAAACAGAGTGACAGAGATCCAGTCCTTGACCAACCCAGACGATCACCCTAAACTGTTCAAAACTTGACACAGAGCCAGCTATGGTGGAACGGACTCAGCGTTCTGACATCATCCGATCAGTCAGAGAAGACTGATGACGATAAGGTTCTGGAAGAGGTGAACACAGAACTCAGGTCCAGTCACCAGGTCACCATACAGCTCATCGCAAATGACACAGACGTCACTGAACCAGTGTTGGAGCTTGAAAGATACAGCAAACTGAAAAGTGTTCAGAGTAACGGCCTGGATAAAGAGATTCATAGCCAATGCTTGTACAAACACAAAGACACAAGGTGAACTTACTGCTGACGAACTGTTCGACAACCAGAGTTTCAGTCAGGAGATCAAACTACGGAAGACAGGAAAAAGACCCCAAAATTACCATAAAATCAGTTCCTGGGCGAACACGAACTACTTAGTGTAAGAGGAAGACTGCAAAATTCCAGCTCACACACTCAGAGACCAGCACCCATGGGTTCTGACTAGCAAGCACAGATATTGAAATGCTGATACAGTACTATCATGAGAAAGTGTTGCATTCTGGAGTAAGAGACACTCTAGTTCAAATAAGAGAGATATACTGGATGTTGTGTGCTAGACAGCTAGTCAAGAGCACCGTGGCAAGATGTACAGTCTGCAAGAGATTCAAAGCAAAGGCCGGACAGTAGGTCACTGCGCCTTTACCAAGAGACAGAATAACTGAATCCCCACCAATCGATGTCACAGGTGTGGATTTTGCAGGACCGCTCTACTTGAAAGCAAATGGTTCTGTGAAGAAGTCAAACATTGCTCTGTTCATTTGTGCTATAACCAGAGCGGTGCATTTGGAACTGGTTTCAGATCATTCAACAGAGACATTCCTGTTAGCCCCGAAAAGATTCATCTCAAGAAGAGGATTATGCAAAAATGTTTAACAGAGCTGATCAGGACTTGAAAGAGCTGTGGAAAGCACTCAATCCACCTATAGGAGTTCTTCTCAGAAAAGGGCATCACCTGGACGTTCATCGCTGAGCGAGCAGCCTGGTGGGGTGGAGTCTGGGAAAGACTCATCAGATCAGTGTAAACGTGCCTGAGAAAAGTCAAGAGAGCTTCGCTCAATTTTGAAGAGACGTGCACAGTCCTAACAGAGGTTGGAGCTGTACTAAACTCTAGGCCTCTGACATTCGTGCACAATGAAGTGGATGAACCACAACTTCTGACACCAGCCCACTTCCTGGTGGGTGAAACACTAACCTCTCTGCTGCCCAAGCCATTTCCGTCTGACACTCAGCACCCAGGAAATGACACGCAGATGGAAGTCCTGGCAGAGACTTGTGACCAGATCCTTGAATAGCTGACGAAGAGACTACTTGCTGAACTGAAAGTCAGCACACCACTGTGACAAACTACAGCGGTGGTGGGTGACTTTGCACTCATCTGAGAAGATAACATACCCAGACAAACATGGAAACCAGGAAAAATTGAGGAACTGTTTCCAGGCCAAGATGGCCTAGTTAGGTCATGTTCAGTTCGTACTGCTTCAGGGACTTTGTTGAGAAGACCTATTCAGTTGATATACTGGTTAGAGATTTAGATGAACACAGTTGTTCATCAGGGGGAGGATTATGTAACTTTAATCACAGGAGGCAGCTGAGGGGAGAACGGATCATAATAATGACCGGACCGGAGCAAAAGTAATGGCATCAAAGACATGGAAACCATGGGTTTGATGTATTTGATACCATTCCACTTATTCTGCTCCAACAATTACCACGAGCCCGTCCTCCCCAATTAAGATGCCACCAACCACCTGTGAATTTAATGGATTACAGAGTTAATGTTTACAGTTAATTAAATAAGATGTATCTAAAGAAATTATTTACAGTTATTTACGTATGTACAAGAGTAATTGTACTACATTTCATGTGATGGAGATTGAGAACTATGTACATCTTTTTCTTGCATTGGTTAGTATTGGATTACGCTATTGACTGCAAGTACCAGAATGCTTTGCGACCGGAAGTGGACGTAGAATGAGAATACTCCAGTTATGAACAAGTGATAAGTGATTAGCCTAGCTTTTGCTAGCAACTTTGTTTAATTTTTTTGTAGAATCTAAATTGTTCAAATGTGACGTGAACAAGTTTCATTACTAAAATAAGTTTTCATCTTATAACCAAGGTCCCAGGTAATTCCGTTGAAGATAGTTATTCTATAGAAATTTGTATTTATTCACCAAATTATGTTAAAATGCTCCACACCCGGCCGCAACTGGGAGAGCCATGAGGCGGCGCACAATTGGCCCACCGTATCCCATCGCGATCTAGCTACTCCTGTGGCGAGCCGGGCGAATGCATGCTGACACGGTCACCAGTTTTGCCATGTTTCCTCTGACACATTGGTGCGGCTGGCTTCCGGTTTAAGGAGCAGTGTGTCAAGAAGCATTGCGACTTGGCAGGGTATTTTGGAGGACGCATGGCTCTCGACCTTCGCCTCTCCCGAGTCTGTACACGAGTTGCAGCGATGGGACAAGACTGTAACTACCCATTGGATATCACGAAATTGGGGAAAAAATGGGTAAAAAATAAATAAAGTTGAACAAATTACTTTCATGTACATTTTAAATTCAAATGTTGAGTAACTGGTGTTTATCAGCTCATTGCCAAGATAGCTACACGTCGGACACGATAGTTAGCTATCGGCTGTTTAGAGATGAACAATTAAACTCTCTCGTCGTAAAGTCAGCAATGTGCCAATTGTGAAGACTCTGACATTTTTACAATCATGAATTGGTGAACCTGCTAGCCAGCTAAAGACACGTACCATTTGTTTTCAGCTACTAAAGTGGGCACCTGATCGCATTTCACTCCATAAAAAATAAAATAAAATCATATTTGTAGCATGCGCCAAATACAACTGGTGTAGACTTCACCTTGAACAAGCCCTTCCCAACAATGCAGAGTTAAAAAATAGAAATAAAATATTAACACAAGAGGAATAACATAAAATACACAAGAATGGGGCTATATACAGGGAGTACAGATCACTGTGCAGAGATACGAGGTATTTAAGGTAGATATGTACATGAAGGCAGGGTAAAGTGACTAGGCATCCGAATAGATAATAAGAGTAAAATAAAGAACAGAGTAGTATCAGCAAATGATGAGTGTAAAAGTGTGTGTGTGAGTGTGTGTCTGTGTGTGTAACGTATGTGAGTTTGTGTTGTGTCGGCCTACGTGTGTGTGTGTGTGTGCGTGTTATGTGTGAGTGGGCGTATGTAGTGTATGTGAATGTGTGTGGCTTTTGTGTGGGAGTGTCAATGTAGTGTGTGTGAGTGAGTGTGTGTGTATATGGTTTGTATATAGTTGTATATAGTGAGTGTGTGTAGAGTCAGTGCAGATAGCTTGGGTACCATTAATTGTAATCTGGATCTTTAGCAGTCTTATGGCTTGGGAGTAGAATCAGGCCTGTTGGTCCGAGAGCCGATGCTCCGGTACCATTTGCTGGACGGTAGCAGAGTGAACAGTCTATGGCTTTGGTGGCTGGAGCCTTAGGCAATTTTTCGGCCCTTCCTCTGACACCACCTGATATAGAGGTCCTGGATGGCAGGTAGCTGGGCTCCAGTGATGTACTGGGCAGTCCGCACCACCTTTGGTATTGCTTTGCGACAAAGAGCCGTGGATTTGCCATACCAAGCGGTGATGCAGCCAGTCAAGATGTGTGTGGACCATGTTAAGTCCTTAGTGATGTGGACGCCAAGGAACTTGAAGCTCTCGACCCGTCCCACAACAGCCCTGTCAATGTGGATGGGGGAGTGTACTCTCCCATCTTTCCCCTATAGTACACAATCACCTCCTTGGTCTTACTGATGTTGAGGGAGAGGTTATTGTCCCGGCACCACACTGCTAAGTGACCTCCTCCCTTTAGGCTGATTCATTGACGTCAGTGATCAGGCCTACCACCATCGTGTCGTCAGCAAACTTGATGATGGTGTTGGAGTCGTGCGTGGCCACGCAGTCGTGGGTGAACAGGGAGTACAGGTGGGGACTAAGCATACACCCCGTGTTGACGGTCAGCAAGGCATTGGTGTCGTTGCCAGCCCGTCAGGAATTCCAGGATCCAGTTGCAGAGGGAGTGGTTCAGTATCAGGGCCCCCACCTTGGTGATGAGTTTGGAGCTTGGAGAGGTCTATGGTGTTTGGCAAGAGAAAACAGTCCTGCCCGACTTGTTTGGTAGTACAATTTATTTCTTTATTTTTACTCCTCAATTTCGTGGTATCCAATAGGTAGTTACAGTCTTGTCCCATCGCTGCAACTCCAGTAAGGACTCATGAGAGGCGAAGGTCGAGAGCCATGCATCCTCTGAAACACGACCCAGCCAAGCCGCACTGCTTCTTGACACAATGCCCACTTAACGCGGAAGCCTGCTGCACCAATGTGTCGGAGAAAACACAGTACACCTGGTGACCATGTCAGTGTGCATGCGCCCGACCCGCCACAGGAGTCGTTAAAGCACGATGGGACAAGTACATCCCAAACCCTCCGCTAATCCGGACGATGCTGGCCCAATTGTGCACCGCCCCATGGGTCTCCCTGTCGCGACCGGCTGCGACAGAGCCTGGACTCAAACCAGGATCTCTAGTGGCACAGCTAGCACTTCGATGCAGTGCCTTAGTCCACTGTGCCACTTGTGAGACCACGGTGGTACACCATTTTAACGACATCTGATGAAAAACATAGGAAATGCAGCCAACTGTGTTCTGTTCAATCTAGGCTTGCTAGCCTGCCAAGTTATTTGTGAATTATGTTGATGAGTCTGTTTTGTTAGCTAGTTGCATGCAGTGTCTGTTTACATAGCTAACTTTCTCTTTTTATTGTGTTGGACCATTGGGGTTGGTGTTACTAGTTAAAATTAAAGGCTAAGTTATTCTACTCTTAATGTAAACAACTTAACCAAGCCTAAACATATGAAAAACTGTTAACAAAATGATTGCACATTAATAAAGGTAAAGGCTTCAGCAACTTGAACCAGCACTGAAATTTCAGCATTGAGGTTAATTTCTCCCACCTTGTCTCTGCTTGTTCTAGGTAGAAAGACGACACAACCTGACACCCTGCAGACTTAAATCACTTTTTGTGAACTTCCAGCCACCAGGATAATCACCAGGATATTTTTCAGGACTGTGTCATACATTCACCCATGTTATTGTTTATCATGCAGATTTGTCAGGACATTGTAACTTATGAAGCATCATTCTAAAATACAGATGTGATTTCTGTCCCAGGGGATTGCACTGTGTGAAAGTCTTCAATTTAGAATTTAGTTGAATTAGGTGTCAGTGAATGGCTGGAACAAAACCTGTCAACTACTGTCCTGTCTATAAAAAATAAAAACAGAAAAAAAAAACAATTAAAATATGTTGATGATTAGTTATTTGAGAAGGAGACCAAGTCAAGACGTTGGACCGGGTGGATTCAGTTTATAGTAAGGCAGTTTATTATGAGACAAAGATATTTGGCAAAGCGTGCACGGACTCCTTCGTTTAGCTCATAGGGAACTAGCAGAAGAGAGCCCCGAAACATAGTGTACATCCAATTTATACAATGAAATAACAGTGTGTTGACGTTGAGTCTAGTAGGTCCGCTCTCCTGACTGGTCGATGAGTGGAGGGACGGTCCACTCTCCAGGTGGTGTCGACTTCCCATTGGCCCTTGGCAGTGTCCTTTGTCCTCGGAGTCCAACACACCTAAGTGTGTGTGTGTGTGTATTTCTGGTAATTCGTGTCTGGGTGCTTGCGATATTCATGGAATGTTGTTCTTTACACCAGTGGTCAGTTCGTGTGGCTAGGGTGCTTTCATGTCTTGACATTTTTGTGTGAGTGCTTAGTCCGCCATCAGTCTCTGGGTGTGGTCGTGATTGGTATCAGTTGGTTGCTCAATATGTCTCTGGAGTTTTGTTGTGTGCTGTTGTGAAACATGTTGTGCAAATGCCCTCCTTATATATCATTAGGTAAAACGTTAGATTATCTTTATTACAAATATGACATTTACATAAGTATTCAGACCCTTTACTCAGTACTTTGTTGAAGCACCTTAGGCAGCAATACAACCTTGAGTCTTCTAGGGTATGATACTCCAAGCTTTGCACACCTGTATTTGGGTAGTTTCTCCCCACTCTGAGACCCTGAGCGCTCTGGAACAGGTTTTCATCAAGGATCTCTCTGTACTTTGCTTCAAGCCTACTCATTCGAGAAAAAAAACATTACCAGCTCTAATGCAATATTAGCTTCACAGTGAAACATCCCTATTCTGGCCATTAATCATTCATAAAGCTGGAATCCGCAAGTTGTCGGCGACCGTATGCCACCCCACTTCTTGTGTAGTGTTTTCACTTGCTAATCCCGCCTACTCTAATGACTCTGCTGGCCTGAAGCTGGAGTGAAAGTCACTTGCAACCTAATGTTACAGCCGCCAGAAACAAAAAGAGCATGAAGACGAAGCCAACAAGCACGATTCTCTGTTCTTGGATATGAATCAACTCAACGCCAAAAGAGCAAAGAAAGCAAGAAAAAGACTGATCTTGACCAACCCATAAACCGGATAAACATTGGAATTAATTTTGAATGGTAGAAAAGTGAGGCTGAAATGGCCACCGTTGTCATGGTCTGGTAACATTAGGTAAGTGTTGCGTTTTTAGCCTGCTAGCTACATTAGCTGCTAACCTGAGTTTGGTCAATGTTTAAGCTAGCTAAAAAGGCTACTTAGCTGGTAGGTAACATATGTTGTATTCTGACTGTTTTGTACTCAAAGGAATCTAACAATAGCATCATGTAGCTACACTGCATAAACCCCACAAGATGCCCAATGCGTTTACTTCAACTAGCTAAGGTTAGCTAGCTTAAGCTAGATATGCAGATTGTTGACATGATATTGTGTTTCATTCGTAGATGATAATGCTAGCTAGCTAGGTGGTCGACAGAATGTTCATCTAGCTATACAGTTCGGTACAGTTACATCAGACAAACATGCATTTCTCAGGGAGATACTGGTGGAGACAGTCTGATTTCGAGGGAATCTGACGCTGTGCAAGTTGTGGTTGTGCAAACCGACAAAGAAAGATAAGTAAAAAATGCTGAATTCATTTTCTGTTATGCTTTGTGATTCAATAATTATTTTGTTAGTAATCGACCAATGTAATAAATACTGTATGCACTTTCTGTTATGCTTTGTGATTCAATAATTATTTTGTTGGTAATCGACCAATATAGTTATCTCTGTTTGCCGGTTCAGCACACTGGATTAAAATGTATAAAGTATAAAGAAATACATATGTACATAACACGGAAACATCACATTTACATAAGTATTCAGACCCTTTACTCAGTACTTTGTTGAACCACCTTTGGCAGCGATTACAGCCTCCAGTCTTCTTGGGTAAGACGCTACAAGCTTGGCACACCTGTATTGGGGAGTTTCTTCCATTCTTCTCTGTAGATCCTCTCAAGCTCTGTCAGGTTGGATGGGGAGCCTTGCTGCACAGCTATTTTTAGGTCTCTCCAGAGATGTTCGATCGGGTTCAAGTCCGGGCTCTGGCTGGGCCACTCAAGGACATCCAGATACTTGTCCCGAAGCCACTCCTGCATTGCCTTGGCTGTGTGCTTAGGGTCATTGTCCTGTTGGAAGGTGAACCTTCACCCCAGTCTGAGGTCAAGAGAAGTTTTTCATCAAGGATCTCTCTGTATTATGCTCCGTTCATCTTTCCCTCGATCCTGACTAGTCTCCCAGTCCCTGCCGCTGAAAAACATCCCCACAGCATGATGCTGCCACCACCATGTTTCAGCATAGGGATGGTGCCAGGTTTCCTCCAGACGTGATGCTTGGCATTCAGGTCAAAGAATTCAATCTTGGTTTCATCAGACCAGAGAATCTTCTTTCTCATGGTCTGAGAGTCCTTTAGGTGCCTTTTGGCCTTTTACTGAGGAGTGGCTTCCGTCTGGCCAATCTACCATAAAGGCCTAATTGGTGGAGTGCTGCAGAGATGGTTGTCCTTCTGTAAGTTTCACCCATCTCCACAAAGGAATTCTGGAGCTCTGTCAGTGGCAATCAGGTTCTTGGTCACCTCCCTGACCAAGGCCCTTCTCACCCGATTGCTCAGTTTGGCCGGGCAACCAGCTCTAGGAAGAGTTTTGGTGGTTCCAAAAGGTCTTCCATTTATGCATGATGGAGGCCACTCTGTTTTGGGGGACCTTCAATGCTGCAGACATTTTTTGGTACCCTTCCCCAGATCTCTGCCTCAACTTAATCCTGTCTCGGAGCTCTACAGACAATTTCTTCGACCTCATGGCTTGGTTTTTGCTCTGTCAACTGTGGGACCTTATATAGACATGGGTGTGCCTTTCCAAATCATGTCCAATCAATTGAATTTACCACTGGTGGACTCCAATCAAGTTGTAGAAATGTCTCAATGATGATCAATGGAAACCGGATGCACCTGAGCTCGCAAAGGGTCTGAATACTTATGTAAATAAGGTATTTCTGTTTTCGCTGTTGTCATTATGGGGTATTGTGTGTAGATTGATGAGGAATTTATTTTATTTGGTCTATTTAAGAATAAGGCTGTAACATAACAAAATGTGGAAAAAGTCAAGGGGTTGTGCTATAACCAGTGTAATGTGTCATGCTAACGTCACTATGACTTGATGGCCCATAGTCCACCAATATGTCACGCAAATGAGACACTGTTTACTTGACTGACCACGCTGGGTATTCATTCAGTCGTTCTGGTGGTAGGAGTCAGCACTGTATACAGGCAGACAATCTGCTGAACAGGCAAGCATAGCTAACTATAGAGAGCAATAGTAATGGTGTCTTTTTGTAGGCACTAACTCCACCATGGTTCGTCGGACAAAGCCTATGAGGAAAATGAATGGCGTTTTTGGATAAACGGCGATGCAATAATTATTTTGTTGGTAATCGACCAAAATAGAGCTCACCAGCTTGTAGTCCTAAAACCCGGAAATATGTTACCTCTGGTTCATGCAGCCATCCTTATTGGAAAAATGAATGTGGAGAGAATAGGGCTTTGGAATAAATACTGAAAATAAGGTCTGTGGTAATCACAGGCTTGGAAGATCTTGTACGTTTTGTTCTGCTGTTACTAGCTGGCATCACCCGGTACTCTACCCTGGACCTTAAAGACTGCTGCCCTATGTACAAAAGTCATTGAACACCGGTCACTTTAATAATGTTTACATACTGCTTTACCCATTTCCTATGTATATGTCTTCTATAGAACTACTGCTGTACACACCTTTTCTATTCATATCCTGTCCATACCGTCTATACACACCATCATAAAGGTATTGTATATAGTTATATTCCGGATTCTGACATTACTTGTTCTGATATTTCTTAATTCCTTTCTTTTTATTTTGGGGATTTGTGTGTATTGTTTTGTATTGCTAAGCATTACTGATCTGTTGGAGCTAGGAACATAAGCATTTCACTGCACCTGTGAACACCTGCAAAATATGCATATGTCATCAATAGAGTTTGATTTGAATGTGTTATCATGTGATGCTGCCTTCGAATCCAAATGGAAGTAACCTAACTGGAAAAGTTCTACTTCTAAGGTAGGTGCCTGGAGGTAGGTAGGCAGCAGCCTTTGGATTGGTTAAATAATAACAGTAGGCTATACCAACGTTAGTTTCAATTCATACAAAGTGTCAAAGCGATTGCCCAGCACAGGGCGCGAACTCTTGATGCTCAGAGCCAAAGTGTGCTGCCCAGATCACTGCACTATGTCAGTTTACAATGCTCTAGCAAGCTGTGAGAATACTTGATGATACTTGATGGTATGAGGTCAGTTGGTTGGCAGAGCCTTCCCCAAACTATAGCCCCCTAGGTACGGTACTGCATTGTATAGCCTACAAACAAACATCGCTTCCAGCTGCCTCCTGACAGCCATTTTAAATATTCAATATTCATTCAAATCCTCCTGCTGCAGGACTATTTTCCTCCTGCGACGAAATGGGTCATATTAAGATCTGACATCTGAGACTAGCAGGTAGCCTAGTGGTTAGAGCGTTGGGCCAGTAACCGACAGGTTGCTGGATCGAATCCCCTGAGCAAGGCAGTTAACCCACTGTTCCCTGGGCGCCGTGGATGTTGATTAAGGCCGCTCCTCGCACCTCTCTGATTCAGAGGGGTTGGGTTAAATGCGGAAGACACATTTCAGTTGAAGGCATTCAGTTGTACAACTGACTAGGTATCTCCCTTTCCCTTATTATTTGTCCAGCCTCCCTCATTCACACACTCATGACTCACTCTAAGTTGAGTAAAAATACATTTACTTTAGATTAACATTTATCGTTTTAATACAATTATTCTTACATTGCATTAATAAAAGCAACACCACCAATTAAATGCATAGATTCATGTGCATGCACCAGAACAGTACATTTCATAACAGGAATAGAGAGATCACATAAGTCTCTCCTTGTAGATGTGTACAAGCACATAAGCAATGTCAATGTGTCCCAAACCACACAGAACTCTCTCCTTTTCCCCTGTTTTGAGTAGTGGGGTCATAGTGGGCCAGTGTTTTATGGTTTGTGTATTTTGGGATCAGAGGAAAATGGCTCCCCTGAATAAATAATCAGCACATTTGCGAGCCATCACCATCGGCAGCACACACAGGGAGATGAGAACTGCATCGCCCAAGATATATTACCCACAATGCTTTTCAACAAGGCAACTAATTAGAAGACGAAAGGTCAAGTAAAAGCAGAGTGTGATTAGAGAGAGAGAGTGTGGAAAAAGAGAGCGGAAAAAATTTCACATACATAGTCGCTTTTGGACCGATGCCAAAAAGGCATTTTTTTCTGCCACTAGATCTGCTAGTAGCTTGTAAACGGTGGCTTCAATATTTAATGAAATGCTTATGTTGCAGCACCTGGACATATCCGCTCAGCCGCCCAACAGGGCGCTCCCAGGAGGGTCATTACCGCAGCCATTTTCAGAGAGGGCAGATCCCAGGCCTGGGTGCCAACCATGATGCCTGTCTTCTGGAATCTACGCTCACTAAAACAGCAGGGGAGGGGGATGCACTGCTGCTGGGACCAGCGTCTGAGAAGGTGTGTGTGTGTGTGTGAGAGAGAGGGTGAAGAGGAGAGAGTAGTAGAACACGGTGGTGTAGTGTGGGGCCAGTGTATTCCCAGTGAATGTGGTAGGTAGGTAGTATAGCCTGGGGCTTCTCTCCTGGCATCTAAACACCACAGTGGTCCTGCAGGGGGACATTGAGCACGGTGAAAACAGACTGAAGTATGCTTTCCTGTCAACACAAAAACACTTACAGTATGTGTGACGTTGCCTCGGCTGCAACCTGTCATGTAAACTGTACAAACTGACACTAACACACGCACACACACGTAAACACACTCTTTTGGGATCAGCAATGAAACATGGGAGTACAAAAGAGCCAAATATCTTAGAGGTCATAGAGACGCTTGCACTCATGAGTCCTTCACACACACACACGTGCCCTTTTCCCTAGGATGGACTGGCTGGGGATAATGCTGCTTTCATGCATTCCTCTACCTCCCGGCCGCCTGACTGTCCGGCACTGCCCTGACACACACACACACACACACACGTCCCTGGGTAAGTGAAGTCCCATCCTAATGGAGTTTAATTACTCACACCACATCCATCACAGCTCCAGTAGGAGCCCACAGTATTTTATCACCACTTTTAGGGGTTATTAGTACAAATACACTGTCACACTGCATTACCAGAGGAGCGCTTTAGGTGCCATCTCTCCTGAACATTCATTAAAATCTCTATCAATATCTATCAGCGCCCGCTCTCCCCTCGCACTCTCTCCCCTCGCACTCTCTCTCGCTCCCATTACAGAAGGCCGGGAAACTCTTCCCCATCGCCCCGGCCGGCTGCCGACACTGCATACCTCTAAAAGTTTTCACTTCATTTATCGCCCCTCTCTTCCTCTGTTCCGCCCATCGCCGGGCGATTGATGGCGGCTGGCAAGGACACCGGTGGCAGCGGCTTTAAGAGACGGCGTCCTGAGAAACATGGATCAGATGACTACTTTTAGGGGAAGCAGAGCACATTATTCATTCTGCACCATTACCAACTGGACAAAGGTGAGGGGATTAAGAAAGACTAAGCTTTTGCAAAGTTTCGGAAGAAAGGGACAGTTTGCAGTTCTGGAGAATGAACTAAGTTGGGCATCCATCACATAGTATCAGACACCAATTCACAGTACATTACAGTATCAGAACTGACATTCTGACAGAGTCTAATGGATCATTATGGTTAAGGCCTTTGGACAATGTTGGCAGTGTAGCTACTGCCCATATATGAATGAATGCTTGTACCCTAATAGCTTTCATCAGACAGACAGAGAAGTTAAAAAAGCCTGACACCTCTAAGTGGCAGCTGTTGTGTTCGGGTGGCGGGTTGATGCCTCTAAATGTTATTTCCAGGTAAATGCACACAGCTTGGGGCCCTAAGTGGAACAATTAGCATCCTTACATGTCTGTTTAGGTATAGGACAGAAACACCTGGTGCTGTTACCATGTGGATGTTCCCTTATCATCCCCCTATAGGAAATATTATCCCCCATCCAGCTCCTACTCTCTGTTCATGTCTGTGCCACTCTCAACTCTCTGGGTCATCAGCTTGAGTGAGTTCCTTCATGTTAGAGACGAGAAAACTAAGACTCCAACTTGTCTTGAAGTTCATTTTTTCCCCCCCGTTCAGTCCGCCTCTGACCAGGTGCCTGTTTATTCAACTTTAATTATTTTGTATTTTTTTCCGGCCACAAAATAAAAATCTATAAGCGGATTCCCCAAGCTCTCATTATCCTGTTGAACATATTTTATAGTGAAATAAAAACGGCAGTGTAAAGAACGCTGGAATTTGAACCCTGCTGCTCGGGCGAAGCTACGGTCAGGGAAATGAATTTTACTGACGGTTGAGGAGGGAAGACCAAGGCAAATGAAAAGAAAGAGAGATCGAGAGAGAAATATTGCAAACACAATCAAAATCATGTAACATGAACCTCTTTTTTACGACTGCGAGTATAGTATTTCACCAGTTCATGTATTTCATATAACTCAAATATTCATCAGTACACTAAATTTACTTTATTTAATTTGCTGTTCATACATTATTGAGATCTAAATCTATACACCGAGTGTACAAAACATTAGGAACACCTTTCTAATTGAGTTGCACCCCCGTTTGCTATCAGAACAGCCTCAATTCGTCGGGGCTTGGACTCTACAAGGTGTCAAAAGCCTTCCACAGGGATGCTGGCCCATGTTGACTGCAATGCTTCCCACAGTTGTGTCAAGTTGGCAAGCAGTGGATCTCTACTCCGAATTGCACGTTCCATCTCATCCCACAAATGCTCAATTGGAATGAGATCTGGTGACTGGACAGGACACTGCAGAAAGCTGAATTCACTGTCATGTTTGTGGAACCATTCCTGGACAATCCTATCCTTATGCTGAAAAAATCAATTCGCAGATGGATACACTGCTGCCATGAAGGGATGCACCTGATTGGCAATGATGTTCAAATATCCTGTGGCATTCAAACGTTGCTCCACTTTAATCAAAGGGCCCAATGTGTGCCATGAAAACACGCCCCGCACCATCACCACCAGCCTGCAATGTTGACACGCAGCATGATGGATGCATATACTCATCATCAGCGTGAAACAGCAGGAACCGGGATTCATCAGACCAGGCAATGTTTTTCACATTCTCCAGTGTCCAGTGTTTTCGTTCCTTAGCCCACTGCAACAGCATTGGAACTCTAAGGTCATCAGCTGCCATACCCCATTCGTGTCAAGGTATGACGAGTTGTGCATTCTTTTATGTGTCTTTGGGCACCAATGTTGTACTGGACTGTCAGTTGACTAACTGTAGCCCATCTGTTGCTCTGCACAATTCGTGTCAGCCTCCTTTGTCCCCTTTCGTCAATTACCCGTTTTTTGACCACTGGCCTGCCGTTGGGTGGTGGAACATTAATGAATGGCACACATACACAATCCATGTCTCAATTGTCTTAAGGCTTAAAAATCATTCTTTAACCTCTCCTCCCCTTCATCTACACGGATTGAAGTGGATTGTGACATCAATAAGAGATCATAGCTTTCACCTGGATTTACCTGGTCAGTCTACACTTGCTATCCAAAATAGTTCAAATAAGTCTACTGTGCTGTGCTAGTGTGTTTGTGTGTGTTTGTGTGTATCAGTGTGTGTGTGTGCGCGTGTGTTTACACATCTCCTCAGGTAGTGTCAAGCAGTTGGACTGCTTCTAAGCTGAGGATTCTGGATGCAAAAAAGACATGCGATGAGAGGAAGAGGAGGAGAGAGGAAGAGGAGAGAACCTCTGGCCGCCTGCCACTCATCTGGGCACCTTCCTAAGCAGGGCAGAAAATAAAACACGCTGGGAAAGAATTAAATAAAAGTGAGGAAGAAAAATGATTTCTTATAAATAGCAGGGCTCGCCAGAAGGCAGAGGAAATGAGAGCAGCGAGCTCTGGAAAGGAGCTTGAGCTTGACACGGGGCTTAAAATTGAGAGGGGGCGGAAAGAGGGACCTACTGTGCGAAAATGTCTCCAACCAAAGCGCAGATTAGTGTTCCAGCCTTCTCCACTGCCAAGATCCGCCAGAACAACTAATCACCTTCCAAATTTTTTCTCTTCTTCTCCTTCCCTTCTTTCTCCCCTTCTCTTTAAAGTATCATTTCCCCCTCACCGTCTGTATGCCTAAAATGAAGCATAGAATGTTCTGCCAGGGCCGGTCAGACACATCAGACTATCTGGGTGCAGTGAGGTGCTGCTGCTGCTGTGTGTGTTAGTCACTGACTATGCCTGTCTGTCTGTGTGTATGCTTTGTTAGAAAGCAACGGGACTGCAACTACAAAGGAATCTATATAGAGGTGTAGCAGATAAATTATCTCCCTCTGTCCCTTCATCCTTCATTTTATGATGACCTTTCATTCTCTTTCCTTCCATTTTGCCATCCATCTCCCTCTATCCCTTTCTCACAATCTATTTCCCCTGAAAAGATTGCGGCGGCGACAAGAAATCCTGAAGAAACCACATAAACAAGTCAAAGTGATCACATAAAGATCATTCGGTGGATCAGAAAGACAGGAGCGATTAAGCCTTCGTTCTCCCGGGTCGTGGAAGAGCGTTCCAGAATGCTGGGAGTAAAAGAGCCACTTCATAAACAGATGCCTGGCATACGATTTCACTGGGGGAGTGTGAATACATTTCAGTTATAAATACTCCCGTCTCTGTATAGGTGCGAGCATATGTAATTAGACACTGCAACAGAAAACCTACTTGTGTTCTTCTCTGTCTGCATATTTTGTCCACAAATAATGTACTACAAAGGCAGATCATGCCTGTATATTCATTTACAAAATAACAGTTTGCTGATAAGACTGAGGCATGTGATAATCAATTAGCTAAATGTTAGACAAAAAAAACAAGCTGCTTTTTGGGCGTTTGGTGTTTGAGAAGACACAAAATGTCTACTTCAGCAAAACTCTCTCGTCTCTGAATATGAATTCCACATTAGCCCAGATAAGACCAAAGACAAAGAGGGAAACAGGAGATATATTTGTAATGAGTTAGTTTCGAGGGTTGTTCGGCAGTACATGGGGTTTGTTTTACAGAATGGAAACAGGGTGTCTAAATGCACCTGCTATTGCTGTATCTAAACAGACATTGGTGAAAATGAGCTTGACACATAAATTTGGCAGAAATATATTGACAGTCAGAAAAATATAAATAAAAATGTTATGACATTGAAGACGAAAACAGTAAATGGATAGACTTGGAAATCCTGTGTGCAATCTATTGTTGTGTGCAATCTATTGTTTCAATACAGTAGGGTAAATTGTTACATATCACTTGAGCACAGCTTGACAAGAGAGATTCATGTTTTTAGTTCCACCTTGGTGATCCTGGAGACCATGCATTGACCGACAAATGAAATGATCCCTGCATACTTGCAAATGTCTCACAAATATGCAAGTAATTTACCGTTAAATTCCATAACAGGAAAGTCTAATTGTACAGCATGTACAACTTAATTGAATTGTTCTACAATTACTGTACTGTAATGCATTTCCAGTGGTACCAGTATTCGTTTTTTGTCTGGGCTAATACAGTAGTTATCTATCTATTAGTTTGTAATTAGGAGCACTACCTATTAACAGTATTAGTAATAATACTGAGTAGATATATTATAACTTACTCCTTCCCACTTATACCTTTAATAGTAATAATATGAGGAAGAAGAAGAAGAAAATAATACTGTACATGTAGCCTGGTGTTTTCTCTAGTCGGGACAACCCTGTGGTTTTTAAAATGCCATACCACTACTGTACAATAGCTCCTTCTCTCTCGAACTACGTCCCCATGCCAGGGCACCTTGCCCTCTGCTGGACAGATATTGAACAACCACTGACCCTGCCACTGTATTTCCAGTAGACTGTCCCTGACAGGGAACAAAGGCAGAACACTGTGCCAAAGAGGGCTATCACTCTCCACCCAGGGACACGGGTTGAGGGAGGACAAGAGTGCAGGATAAGGGGCTTCATGGTACAGAGGGTAGCAGTGGAGCTGAGGATGGTGGTCTCTTCAGCAGAATGGACTGGGGAAACTACTTCACTGGGACAACTATGGGGGTGTGTTGATGTACACCCATAAAACTATTCTCACCATTATATCCTAGCGTTCTATAGCAATCAAAACTCAACTGTACAAATCAAAGATCACTTCAACTGGACAGCTTTAATCTGAATGTGGGGTGTTTTGTAAATGCAGAATTTTTGGAGATGACTTGGAGATTTCTCAAATGTTCCATTAACAAAGCTTCCATTAACCACAATGGTAAAGATAATGACACAAATCTTAAATATGAATATCATTAAAAGATAACTCAAACTCAGACTAGAATAGTAATAAAAGTAAAGTAATAGAAGAGGGTTTGTTTAACATCCAGACGTCCTTGGCTGAGGCCCAGCCAGGCAGCCGAGACGGTTTCAGAAGGAAGAGACTGGCACATTTAATTTTCCCCTTGTTTTGATTTGGCTTCCACGCCAAGGCAAGGTCTTTCATAATGGCACCTTGACTGTGAAGAACTTCATCCCAAGCCTCGCTATCTTTACCATGTGACAAGGTGCTGCTTTGTAGCCAGGAGAGTGGAAGGCGCTTTGAACTGCAGACTGACAGCGCGAGGGAAGCCGTTCCAAGCGTAAATGTAAATTATTGTTACTTACGCGTTTAACCCGACACATACAATCTCATTCAGGACCCAGAACAGGAATTCTGACATCATGTTGCCCTCTTTTGGTCGGCATGTGTAACTGCAACTCTCTCCTCACTGCAACATGCTCCTTATCTCAACATTCAAGATTACATTACTAGATGCCCAGAAAAAATTATTATAGAATTATTATAGCAAGTAAGTGACAAATATTGCAAAAAAATTTAATTGTACAAAAAAGTTAAACTTTCAATTCTTCAAGAAACTGATAATAAAACAACAAATTAAATAATTTTGGTTCAACTGAAAAGGGACCATAAACACAAACAATGAGAAGCATTCATACCAGTCACAGGAACTAAATAATGAATGTATTAACCTTGCTGTGGAAACACCTGCTAATATTTCCGCATGTCTATTTATCTACTTGTGCTTGAGGACAGACTGGGTGTTAATGGCCTGACAAGCAGCAATGACCCCATCCGGTAAACAATAGACTACACAGTCAGACCAGCCTAATTCTGGTCTGAGATCAGCAACAATTCACCAGCAGCAGTCACATTAGGAGACGGTTACCAAGGTGATCAAAGAAATCTCAGTCATCTAAGCTACGGCACTACAGAGACAGCATGCCCTCTTTCAACAGCAATGCCAGCCTCACCAGGAACCGTTTCAAAGAAACACACCACTTTAGATAACAAACACTGTAGAAATTCCCAATTTCCTCCAGCTCTCTCTCCCTTTCTCTCTCCCCACTTTCCTACCCCCTCCCATCCGCTCTCCACATCACTTTCCCAACTCACCTCTCTCTCTCTGCTTTCCTCCAGCAGATCCCTCCGTCCAGGGCTCAGCTTCACTCCTCCACTCACTCTCCAGCATCCAGCTCCTCTACATCTTCTGCAAAGAGAAAACATAAACCCGGACTTTAACTCTCTCTGTATCCTTTCACACTGTCTTTACACCTGTCTGTTTGCCGTCCCTGTTTCCTTTCTTGTCTTCCCCCAGAGAGGAAAAGTGGAGAGGTGGGCAGTTTATTTGGTAATCTCCCCCAACTGCAGATCTAAATAAAGATGGTCTTCAAATTCCATTACATGTCAGATAGTCTGCTGCAGTGGAAGGATTATAAATGTGATTTAAGCACGGCACAATAGTGAGAGAGAGGAAAGAAGACAAATCTTGTTTGGTGACAAGGTTTCCTTGTTCAGTATTCCAGTGCCTCAGAAATGCTAAGATAATTTTCTGGCTGGTGCAATTCAACATACTAACACTGAATCGATGTGAGTGGCAGAGATTGCCAATAGGCAAATTTGCAATTCATTTAGTCCAGGTGCATCATAGGCTGAATCAATAAGCCTCTCCCAGCATATCATTATTGGCATAAGTATTATAATTACTTATGTTATAACATTTTTCTTAATATGAGGGTAATATGATATGTAATTCAACCCCTATTGAAGAGAGGGAAAATAAGATCATCATAAATGCATCTTTTTTTTAAATCAATTCCAAGTGGATATTCCGATATCGACCCATCACTGCCCTGTGGTTTTCTCATGCATATCAACCAATCATTTTCTGCATTCATCTGGAAAAAATATAGAAATATATCAACATATTTCACAGTGCCCCTGTCCAAAGAAAACAATATGGATTTGTATTTCTTTGCAAACAATTTTAATAAAAAGCTATTGATCAGCGATCGAGTGGCTAGCCCGTGGGCCGGGTACACAGACCCCAGTGAGTCTGGATCATTATGTCCTCAACTGTTGGGCTCATTCACACAAATTTGGTCAATAATGGTCTGGCACGCTTCAGGCTCCATTACCGCAAAGACTCCACACTATTCTCAGCTCTGACTGAGGGCCCTGTTCATTTAAAACCGCCAGAGTATGACTTCCTAGGTAGCACAGAAATAACATTGCTTTTATGCAACAAGAGAGCATGTTCTGATTGTTGAGTTTAATTTGGTTTCAATGATAATATGATTACAATGAAACATACCAGGCAATATGAATGCATTTCTTACATTGGATTAATGGGATTCACTGTTTATCATTTTTGACTGAACAGGGCCCTTGTCTCAGGCCCCAAAAATGAGTTAAATAGGTGACTACATAGAGCCACAACCTTTCACTAGTCTATCAGGCCTATGGCAATACCTCAGCATACCACAGAGACAAAACTCAATCAATCCACAAAACAGACACACAAGGTAAACTGAATGTACATCCCTATTCTGAAAGAATGGCCTCCGATTTAATATATCCTAGACTGTGAACGCTATTGGATGGTGTGCACACACAAACACACACCCGCGCGCACACATGCACACACACACAGACACACACACAGAGTCAGACAAACACACACAGACGTTTGAGTATGTATCAAAGCCCTGGCGCACCGAGACAGTTTTAATTATCAGGTACCGTCCTTATGCTATGATTTGAATTTTAGCAAAATGTGGTAATGATATTCAAAAAGCCTGCTGGCAATTCCAGCTCTTTCTCTCTCGCCTTTTATTTTCTTTCAGTGAAAATGTGAATACTTCAGTTTATAGGCTTATTTAATGGCAAGTCACTATGTAAAATCTTTATTCTAGTGAACATATCTTTCGCTGGAGAAATGGCAATAAAGGTTTGGAGGGGGATCAATTTAGAATGTATTAGTCTGCACTACAGAGGCCGCCTTTAATAATAAAAGAATTGATCCATTAAAGTGAACCTTAGTCTGTACCAAAACAGGCGAGGTTAGTCCACTCTTCACTCTTTACTCGTGCCTATAGCCTATGTGGAGAATCGCTATATTTTACAGAGAGACAGAATTAATGACAGCTTATTGGAAATGAAGAACAGTCATTACTTCACTAAAATATACTATAGTCCGTATCTTTCAATGGATAACTTTAAGTTGATGCTTAAGAAAGAGAAAAACAAAGGGATAGCATGCAGAACTAACTGTAAAATAAATTAATGTTCTGTTTTAAGTACATCTAAAAGACATCTCTCACCAGTGCAGCTATTTACAAGACATTAGGAAAATGAAGTTGGAAATAAAATATTTCATTGATGTGTTAGCCTTCAAAGTATAGTTCATATTTCTATAATGGCTTTGTGATTGTTTTGTTATATATTATTTAAAAAGACAAAATAACACTTCCAAGCTTCTTTCCTTAGTCAGTAGTGCTGCTGAAGATAAGTGGGTACATACTATAACACTACTGTATCACTGGGCATGGCAAACCTACCGTAGCCTACTGGTTAGATGACTGTAATCAACAGTATGGGGTGAAGGATACATCACAATAACACTCCACAGTGTCTATAACAAGCACACTTCACTAATCAAGTGGACTTTCTACATCCACACCCTGCGTTTTCTCACCTTATCACATGGGAACCTCTTGATTATTAAATTGTCTTGATATTATTAGATATTACACTGAACAAAAATATAAATGCATCAATTTAAAGATTTTGAGTTACAGTTCATATAAGGAAATCAGTCAATTGAAATGAATTCATTAGGACCTAATCTACAGATTTCACACAATGGGGAATACAGATACGCATCTGTTGGACACAGAAACGTAAAAGAAAAAAGTTGGGGCATGGATCAGAAAACCAGTCAGTATCTGGTGTGACCACCATTTACATCATGCAGTGTGACACATCTCCTTCGCATAGAGTTGATCAGGCTATTGATTGTGGCCTGTGGAATGTTGTCCAGCTCCTCTTTAATGGCTGTGGAAGTTGCTGGATATTGGCGGGAATTGGAACAGGCTGTCATACAAGTCAATCCAGAGCATCCCAAACGTGCTCAATGGGTGGCATGTCTGGTGAGTATGAGGGACATTTTCAGTTTCCAGGAATTGTGTACAGATCCTTGCGAGATGGGGCCATGTCTTATCGTGCTGAAACATGAGGTGATGGCGGCAGATGAATGGCACAACAATGGGCCTCAGGATCTCGCCACAGTATCTCTGTGCATTCAAATGCCATTGGTAAAATGCAATTATGTTCATTGTTCGTAGCTTATTCCTGCCAATACCATAACCCCATCATCATCATGGGGCACTCCGTTCACAATTTTGACATCAGCAAACTGCTTGTCCACATGTCTCCATGCACGCTGTCTGTCATGTGCCCGATACAGTTGAAACCAGGATTCATCCATGAAGAGCACACTTCTCCAGCGTACCAGTGGCCATCGAAGGTGAGCATTTGCCCACTGAATTCGGTTGCCACACCAAACTGCAGTCAGGTCAAGACCCTGGTGAGGACGACAAGCACGCAGATGAGCTTCCCTGAGATGGTTTTTGACAGTTTGAGAAGAAATTCTTCCGTTGTGCAAACCTACAGTTTCATCAGCTGTCTGGGTAGCTGGTCTCAGACGATCCCGCAGGTGAAGAAGCCAGATGTGGAGGTCCTGGGCTAGCGAGGTTGCATGTAGTCTGCGGTTGTGAGGCTGGTTAGATAATCAAACATGCAACCTCGCTAGGTCCTGAGCTAGCGAGGTTGCATGTAGTCTGCCAAATAATCAAAAACGACTTTGGAGGCTGCTTATGGTAGAGAAATTAACATTAAACTCTCTGCAAACAGCTCTGGTGGATATTCCTGTAGTCAGCATGCCAATTGCACGCTCCCTCAAAACCTGAAACATCCATGGCATTGTTTTGTGTGACAAAAAAACTGCAAAGAGTGGCATTTTATTATCCCCAGCACAAGGTGCACCTGTGTAATGATCATGCTGTTTAATTTTCTTGATATTCCACACTTGTCAGGTGGATGGACTATCTTGGCAAAGGAGAAATGCTCACTAACAGGGATGTAAACAGACAAATAAGCTTATTTTTTATTAAATGTTTTTGTAATTGTACGGCCTTTTCTCCCCAATTTCGCTGCAACTCCCCAATGGGCTCGGGAGAGGCAAAGGTCGAGTCATTGCTTCTTCCAAAACATGACCCGCCAAGCTTCACTTCTTAACATCTTGACACCCCCTCGCTTAACCCGGAAGTCGTTTAACCCCCCACAAGTGCCTTAGACCGCTGCGCCACTCAGGAGGCCAGAAATAAGATTTTTGAAATGCTTTCATGAAGGACAGGCTTGAATTGTGAGGATGACCACACTATTTATTTTCATAATAAGACAGATCTATTGGTTTTCTACACAAAGTTGCAAAGGAAATGTTGATCTATTTCATTAACACAAGAGACCAGCAAAATGGATAAAAAAAGTGTTGCGGTATATCAGCAACAGTGTTATCTAGTGGTCAAAACATGGTACTTTCACACTACTTTGTGGTAAATAATGAAAGCAACATCAATGACAAATGTATCTGAACAGGGGGAAAAAAACATCACCATATTCACAGGGAATACATGACAAAGAATGAAGAAGCAATACTCCAAGCCACAGCTTCATACTACTTGTCAAACATAGAGAACTAATACTGTTCACTGGTTGTTGGGGTGGGATTGGCATGGGATATGGGAGGTACGTGGGTGGCTTTTGAATACGTTTTGGATTCCTCAAGTCTTACTCATTGGTAGGAAAAAGTTTGTTGGGCACTATATTCATTGAATATTATCTGAATCCTATAAATTAAAATGACCAATTTGGGTGCAATCAATTTCTCTGAGATAAAAAAAACAATTTTAACAAAAACTCCAATCTTACCTGTCTCTAACTACAGAAACAATTTCAGAACAATCTGAGATGCTGGGTGTCGAAATCCTCTTTTATTGTGCTTTCTGAAGTGGAACGACCCCCCTACTGTTATTTAGGTAGGTTCCCTGCTGCAACTCAACACTGGTGATATCGATCTGTTCCTAAGCCTTCGCCAGGCTCCTAGGGATAACCCCCTCCCAGACAGGCAGACCTCCCTAGCCCACAAGACATTCAGGGAGTAAAGTCAATTATACACAACCTGCTTGGTCTCCCCGTGGGGGAAAGGAACCCACACTTTCTAATCCGATCAATTCATGTCAGACAGCTGGCTGGATTCAGCCCTATCTCTGAGCCCTGTAATCCAGGCTAAGACTTCACACTCTGCGCCGCTCCAACTCAGATCACCACACAGCCGTGATACAGCAAATTAGAGTAAACACACCCACACTAACAGATATATATGTGCATAGTCAAACAAACACACAAACAAAACCATAAAAGTACTCAGTTCCTAAACTTCATGGTGAATGCCACGATATAGGCTAGAACAAACAACAGAAAAAGCATGAAACCACAGAAAAAGTATTTATAATTATTTATCAAGAAGCTTGCCAGATAAGAACTTAAACAGCAGTTTTAAAAATGGCCATGTCATTTGATGTCAGATAATCAGAGCTCATATTATAGTCCTTGGCAGCCCTCCTTCCTGCAGCACATTACATCTGACTCTTTGGCTCAGAGTTGGGTCCTGAGAGCAGTTTAGTGCTACTCAACACATTTCTCAGACTGTTGCCCAGTCCTGTCAGTGCTCACAGTGAATCAAGAGGTTTGAAGATAAAGATGGAGCTGCAGTGTATAGCAGCCGTCTTAAAAGCTCCTGAACAATTTTGCTATTTTTTTTTTTTAAATGTAAAAGCTTATCTAATATAAATGTGTACATAATGCCTCCGCCATCATTTCCTATGCCCAAAAACAGCTTCTGGACATCAGAACAGCGATCATGAACCTCGATTTAGATGAACATGTCTACCTCAACAAGTTGGCACCTCTGGAGATTCTGCTTAACACGGACCAGGCCCTATTCCCTGTGACTCTAAAGAGGAAGAGGCAGTGAAAAAGAGGCAGGCGAGGCGGCATCCTGACGAGACTACATCGTCGAACAAACAGACCGCCATCAGATTCTGTTCTGTTGGCGAACGTGCAGTCACTGGAGAACAAACTGGATGAGCTCTGTTCAAGACATCCTATCAACGGACCTGAAAAACTGTAATATCCGAGGACATGAATATACATCTCGCTGGTTTTTCTATGCATTGTCAACACCAGACAGCAGCCTCGGGTAAGACGAAGGGAGAATGGGTGTGTCTCTTTGTTAACAGCAGCTGGTGCGCAATCTCTATTGTTAACAAAGTCTCAAGTTTTTGCTGGACTGAGTTGGATTACCAATCATGATAAGCTGCAGACCATAATATTTACCAAGAGAGTTTACTGTCCATTTACCACCACAAACTGATGCTGGCTCTAAGACCGCACTCAACGAGATATAAGCAAACAAGAAAATGCACATTCAGATGCAGCGTTTCTCGTGGCCGATGATTTTAATGCAGGAAAACTGAGATCTGTTTTACCCTTATTTTACCGGCATGTGACCTGTGCAACTAAAGGTGACAACATTTTAGATCACCTTTACTCCACCCACAGAAACACATACAAGGCCCTCCCTCACCCTCCCGTTGGAAAATCAGACCATAACTTTATCCTCCTGCTTCCTGCTTCCTACAAGCAAAAACTCAAAACAGGAAGTACCAGTGACACACTCAATACGGAAATAGTCTGATTAAGCAGATGCTAAACTGCAGGATGGTTTCGCTAGCACAGACTCAAAATATTACTGGGATTCATCCGATAACATTGAGGTTTACCACATCAGTCACCGGCTTCATTAATAAGTGCATCAACGACATCGTCACCAAAGTGACCGTTTCGCACATACCCCAACCAGAAGCCATGGAAAATAAAAACAGAATAACATTATTTATGTTCGTTTTCAGAATCTTTGCTATGAGACTCGAAAATTAGCTCAGGTCCATCCTGTTTCCATTGATCATCCTTGAGATGTTTCCACAACTTGATTGGAGTCCACCTGTGGTAAATTCAATTGATTGGACATGATAGGGAAAGGCACACACCTGTCTATATAAGTTCCCACAGTTGACAGTGCATGTCAGAGCAAAAAACAAGCCTTGAGGTTGAAGGAATTGTCCGTAGAGCTCTGAGACAGGATTGTCTCAAGGCACAGATCTGGGAAAGGGTACATAAAAATGTTTGCAGTATTAAAGGTCCCCAAGAGCACAGTGGCCTCTGTCATTCTTAAATGGAAGAAGTTTGGAACCACCAAGACTCTTCCTAGAGCTGGCCGCCCGACCAAATTGAGCAATCGGGGAGAAGGGCCTTGGTCTGAGAGGTGACCAAGAACCCCATGGTCACTGACAGAGCTCCAGAGATCCTCTGTGGAGATGGGATAACCTTCCAGAAGTACCACCATCTCTGCAGCACTCCAGCAATCAGGCCTTTATGGTAGAGTGGCCAGACGGAAGCCACTCCTTAGTAAAAGGCACATGACAGCCCGATTGGAATTTGCCAAAAGGCACTTAAAGGACTCTCAGAGCATGAGAAACATGATTCTCTGGTCGGATGAAACCAAGATTGTACTCTTTGGCCTGAATGCCAAGCGTCATATCTGGAGAAAACCTGGCACCATCCCTTCGATGAAGCATGGTGGTGGCAGCATCATGCTGTGGGGATGTTTTTCAGAGGCGGGGACTGGGAGACTAGTCAGGATCGAGGGAAAGATTAACAGAGAAAAGTACAGAGAGATCCTTGATGAAAACCTGCTCCAGAGCACTCAGGACCTCAGACTGGGGAAAAGGTTCACCTTCCAAACAGACAATGACCCTAAGCACACAGCCAGGACAACGCAGGAGTGGCTTTGGGACAAGTCCCTGAATGTCTTTGAGTGGCGCAGCCAGAGCCCGGACTTGAACCCGATCAAACATCTCTAGAGACCTGAAAATAGCTGTGCAGTGATGCTCCCCATCCAACCTGACAGAGCTTGAGAGGATCTGCAGAGAAGAATGGGAGAAACTCCCCAATTACAAGTGTGCCAAGCTTGTAGCGTCATAGCCAAAAAAGACTTGAGGCTGTAATCACTGTCAAAGGTGCTTCAGCAAAGTACTGAGTAAAGGGTCTGGGTATGTATGTAACTGTGATATTTCCGTTTTTATTTTATAAAAAAAATATATATTTGTAATGATGGGGTATTGTGTGTAGAGTGATGAGGCTAAACAACCATTTAATCAATTTTAGAATAAGGCTGTAATGTAACAACATGTGGGAAAAGTCAAAGGTTCTGAATATCTTCCGAATACACTGTATATACAGCGCTTGAATTGTGCCGGAGCTATCCAGAGCGCCATACCGGCATTTCAAATGTTTGGGTAATTGCTTACCAGCTCCTCTATGAAACAAAGTAGCCTATCGCCGTCCCAGATTCACGCATAAGGCAAAAAAAGGTTAATCAATGCGGAATGAAGGTGGGATCTGCATTGTATAGCAATGGTGTGTGGGCATTCGTTTCCTGATTCCGCTTTGTTCAAATTTATTTGCCGCTAGTCTGTAAATCTGTGCGTGACAGTAGGCTGATCGAGATTGTGCAGATTGAAAATACACCAACCTGAATACGCATGATGCGCCGTTCCAAGTTGTCAAATTAGGGTTTGTAAGATCATGAAAAGTAATGTAATTCATTAAGGCACACTTTTAAATATGATCAATCACTTAAAAATATACATATCAGCCATTATCGGAATGACCCTTCTTTGTGTGTTACATGTGTGCCAGCCAGTAGGCCGTTGCCCGAGGAGAGAGACTGCAACAAATCAGCAGCATGTATAAAATAATGACAGACTAACTAGATAGCCAGATGCAGACACGGGAGGCAGATAGTACAGTTCTCAGATGATTTATTAGAAACACCGGGCAGGCAAAGGGCAGATTGAGGTTAGGCAGAGGTTCGTGATCAGATCAGAGTCAGGCAGGTACAGGACAGCAGGCAGGCTCAAGGGTCAGGGCAGGCAGAGGTACATAATCTGGTCAGGGTCAGGCAGGTACAGGACAGCAGGCAGGCTCGGGGTCAGGGCGGGCAGAGGTACATAATCTGGTCAGGGTTAGGCAGGTACAGGAGGCAGACTATTATAATAGTCATGGAAATTTGGTTAAAAGTCATGGGAATTGTTTTTGAAGCCTTAACAGTGAATAATCAGAGGTCTCTATAGCATAATGTAATTTGTGAATTTCCGTTAACATAGTCTAATGGACCGACTTGGAAAAAGACAGCTCCAGCACTTCTTTCATCCCAATTCAAGCACTGCCTATATGTGTATATAGCCACCTCAATTACCTTGTACTCCTGCACATCGATTCGGTACTGGTACTCCCTGTATATAGCCATGTTATTTTTTACTTTGCATTGTTATGTTATTCACTGTGTATTTATTCCTGGTGTCACTATTTCTATTTGTATGTTAATTTTTTGCCTTTAACTCTGCATTGTTGAAAAAGGACCCGTAAGTAAGCATTTCACTGTTAGTCTTCACCTGTTTTTTACAAAGAATGTGGGAAATAACATTTGATTTTGATTCGATTTGTTTTTAAACAAGCGCTGCGTTTTTGTGTCTGTCTTGTTTGTCTGTGTGAGTCTATTTAATGGGGCTAAATAAGACATCCGGACCGGGGCCAGACTCTGGCCCGCTGGGCTGGCCTGGTCAGTAGTGGGGCTGGGTCTGATTCCCTTCATTACTTCAAACCTTCATAGTGCACAGCCCTTTCTAATCTGGAACTAATCTGGTGTGGGACCACTCACATCCAGTCTCTTTTTTTCAAAGGTAAGCTACAAAAACACTTGATAGGTAACTCCTCATAGTCTTTGTTTTGTCTTTCATTATGTCTATCATATATTCACTCTTGAAAATAACAGGTGCACACTGCAAATATTTTGTAACTCTGACTATAATGATGTAAATTTAAAAAATGTCTAGCGTGCATGTCTGAAGAGCCATTCGAGCAGAACAGATCTTGGCTCCAATAATAGAATAAAGACCTGGGTAACGGGCAGGGGGGTCCCATAATATAATATATACCTTCAATTATTTCTAAACAGCTGACATAGAATGGCAACACACATTTTATATGTGAGATAGAAGTGTAAATTAAGTATAAATCTGTGGTAAGTGGTAACATAAAATATAGGTCATATCAGCAATCCCACCAGCATTCAAAAGATAGCTAAAATAGTGTAACCTAAATGCAACCTACATCTTTAACAACAAAAACTATATTTACCGGTATGTCATTATTATTTTACTATTTAGTCGTTATGTCCATTTCAGCTCTTGCACAACAATATGTCCTATATATTGTCATTCAGATGAATGCAGAACACACAGAGAGAGAAGTGCGTTGGACCAGACACCCCTGCTCATATCTTGTCTCAAAGGGATCTGTACGAACGAGAGAGAGAGAGCGAGGGAGAGAGAGGAAAAGAGAGAGAGGAGGAGGAAAAAACACTGGGTGCAGGACCCACACGCTGTAGTTCCAGCCAATTGCATTTCAGAGAAGTGACCATGGCTAGCGATAAACAAAGCACAATAGATCATTTCTCTCAGAGCTGGAGCCCAGCGCTGGAGGCTGCGGAAGGAAGGACAGAGAGAGGGAAAGAGAGAGAGAGAGAGCACAATCTATGCACCGGCTTGGGCTATTCTCCAACACTCAATTCTTTAAGCCTTTTTTCTTTTTGAATGCTATTAAGCCAGCCGTGTTGCATGACTGCTGCACTTTGCACATGAAGAGAGACAGAGAGAGAGAGAGAGGGAGAGAGAGAAGGAGAATATCACTCACCCGTTTCACTGAGACAGGAGCCGTGCAGCCATTTGAGCGCGATGTCAAAACACACAAGCCCAGATAGTCCTCCACACAGATGTGTAAACAGCACCAGTAAGGTCTCTCTTTGTTTTGTTTTTTTCCGGGCTGGGTAGGTCTCTCCGTTTGCTGCTGCCTGCCGGGTTTTACAGCTTTGAAGCAGGTGGATGACAAAACATCAATCTCTCCAGGCACATTGTGGAGCATGCACGGTTGACACACTCCTCTCACAAACCCATATATAATCACAAACTGTAATACAGTCATCCTGGCTGGAGGGATAAATATTTGCTTAAAGGGAGCTAAGCTTCAAACCTGCATATAGGAGCACGGCAATACGGTGGCTTTTGTAGTAATCATGATTTGATTGGATTTGAATAGGAATTGTAATGACATATTTGGCATTCGGGAGAGGGGATTCATGCCACATGTTGTGACAATGCGTATGTAAATTGAAACAGAGACAAATGTCTTATTGGATTTCATAATGTATGGAATATGAATGATACTGGCAGAATAATTACATGACAGTGTGATTGTTTTGTTGTCTTATGATCAAGGTAATCTAGACTAAAAATAGATGTAGATGTAATGTCAATACCTACCTCAAAGGAGAACACATTATCTGAGGTTGGCAATGTCACCTGTAGAATAGAATAGAACAGAATAAACTGAGAATCCTTTCACAAAATGATCAGCAATACTTTTATTTCTTAACATATCCCTGTCCCTTACATATTGTCTTCATAATGAATAAAAACGGAACACCCACTGTAAATACCTCCACACATTTTGCTTAGCCTACATTTCAACACATTGACTAGGCCTATGCCTTCCAGAGACCCTTCAGCTACTGCTTTGATACGTTCTTCAACCATGAAATTCCATTCTTTATACTGTACATCAAAAGGTGTCCATTACCTGTGGGCTATTCATATAAAAGGACCAGTTAGCTGAACATCCTAGAAGTGAGGTTGAGCCTATTTCCATGATTTAATCATGTATTTAATTTGAGGCCAAGCTAATACAGGGTTATGTCTAGTCAGCAACATTCATGAACTATTCAATATTTTGTAAACAGGCTACAGCAATAATTTACATGGAGAATGGCAATTGATAATGTGTAATAACTTATAACCCTTTTTCTTAATCAATTAACTTTTTCAGTGAAAGTTGCATAAATACTTAAAATAATAGTAGCTTACCCGAAACACTGCTTAGTTGGCCCTAGCTAATAAAGTTTTGTAATTCAAACCAAAGCCTGTGTGACGTTGGTTACGCTTTTTTTTATTATTTTTTTTGCGGGAAAAACAGTTAGCTGGCTAGCTACTCAACCAAAAAGAACGTATCGGTTTGTGTACAAAGGCAATACTTGTATTTCTGAAATACCTTTTTCTCAAACGCACTCTTAGTTTATGTTCAAGTGGCACGAACGTGAGTACTATATGCAGCTGACAACTTAAGGTGTTTACATGCTACCATGGTCAGCTAACCATATTGTTACGTAGCCCAGCACCACACAGCTGACTTCGAACTGTCAAGAATGGAGAGTTTACTTGTCAAAGAGAGTCCGCTGTTGTTACCACTCAACAAGGAGAAAACGGTCTATGATGGATTTATCACGGTTCAGGTGTTGTATCTTTGATATAATTTGTAACGTTCTTGGCTGTGTAGTAGTCGCGCGCATGCATCGATTTTTGGACAGTCAGCTGTTTATTTAGAAGTTGCCAGAATAATATTTATGGTTTGAACAAGATCTGATGGCCTACTTTATCTACTGTTGTTACTATTTTATTTTAGGAGAGAGACTTCAGAATAAGAATACTGCTTCCACCAGATCATCAACTTAAACTGGCTAAGTAACGTTACAAGTCCCCTGTATTCTATTTGCGTGTGTGTGTGTCAGAGAAAGACAGACACAATGAATTGTCTGTCTGTTTGTCCATCTGTTTCTTGCTCTCTCTACACGCACACAGACTTATGCAGAGGAATGGTGGCCTCAAACTTAATGATACATGTTGCTTGCCCTCTTTCATACCCCAAATTAATTATATTTCACTCTAGTCCCCTGGATCAAATGGAATCAATGATTTACTAAATATCATTCTGCATTGCAGGCTTCACTGCTGCTGGCAGTTGAAACAGCTATTGTGTGGATATGAGCATATAGTAAAACAGGTAAGAAAAAAAGAAAGCAATCCACACCCACACTTGAATAACTCTAATCAATTGAGAGGCCAACTTATTTCAGATGAAGATGTTTTGAAGGATAGGTAGACTGGACTGCTTAGTGAACTGTATGTTCACTTATGCATTCCATCACTTGCTGTGTGTCATTCGCTTGTTGAAAAAATAACATTTTCCACTGCATAATTAACATTGCCTTGGAAATGTCCCTATTTGTTATGTGGTCACCTCTGGGTTATTGGGATTAGATTTATATTTCACCCCAGGCTGTAAAGTTCATTATTTTCACAGGCTTTAAGCTATCATTAATTATTAACCCTAGTGGCAGGCTCCATTAATCAAAACAATGGCCTTGATTTGAACAGCTACTCAGTTGGTTTGAAAGAAGACACTATAGTAACACTTAATTTTCCAGCTAATCAAAGATCTCTCTTGTTGTTTTGTCTTTTTGCAGAGATTACATCACTCTCCTGATCTAGTCAGCTTTGTTCTGGAGCTGAAGACTGTCCTGGTAAGAGCATCTGTTTTTACCTCTCAGATTGATATTGACATATTCCTTGATGTCATAATACATACAGTAAAATAATACCATACTGAAATGCTGGTGATTGATTGTAAACAGGAAGCGTTCTATGTTTCAGGAAGTGGCCCTCAAGTGCAGGCCGGAGTGTCGCTCCATCCCCCCTCCACAGTACTACTCTCAGCTCATCATTGAGATGGAGGACCTGGGATGGGATAAGTATGTACTGGAGCAAGTAGGGATAGGGCCAGGAGCTTTACCATGTGACCTGACAAGGAAAAACTCTTGTCACTAGTCATAGACTATAACTATGACCTGCATTATTTCCTGTTGTGTTGTATTATACCAGCCAGTGACTATTACCCTATAGCGGCCACACCATCAGCCTGAACCATAAAATAAAGGCTTAGGACAATATTATACTGCATTAATAACTGACTCATAATGACATCCTTATTTTTTTGTTATTGAGTTATAGTTAAAGCCAGATCCCATTTAATAACACTGCCTAGCTATGTGTCAGCCAGGGCCAATACCGTCTTCTCTTTGTGACTGGTGATGCATCTCAGCTACCATTTAGCTCGGCTACTCATTTTCCACTTTCCCTATTAATGACTACAGCTGCAATTATGATATTAGCAAATGCAAATTGGTCTAATTGAAGACCCTACTCTTAGGTTTAATGGGGGGGATGTTGAAGTTATGTGGAAATGAGGTGAACGTCATTTCAATACTGTATTACCTTTAGAGGCATTACGCAGCAGGCCTCAATGCACTCGAGATTCGTTTATCGTCTTAATTGGCAGTGGCATTAATAGCCTGGGTTTTCACTCGTTCACTCATTTTGTCTGCTGATAGGTGCAGGTAAGAGAGGCTTGCGTTGAGCCTGGTCATTTGAATGAGCTTGAGACTGCCTTGAGAAGTCATGAGTTAGTGAATGGGAATATGGAGTCAAGTATCTCCACTCCGGCCCCCTCTATGCCCAAAACACATGCTTTAAAGTATTTGGCATCATTAAATAGACAACTTTATTCCATATTTACCACTCTTTGGGGCATATACATTTTTTCTTATTCTCTGTGTCTGTTTGAAGTAAGAGGTGTGTGAATGTGTTTTTGCATTCACCTTTTGTGTATTGCTGTTCAATCTGCCTTTAGGTTTCCCTAAGACCATATACCACGTGTCAATCTCATTCCACGGAGGGCAGTGTCTGCAGGTTTTCGCTCCTCCCTTGTACTTGATTGATGAATTAAGGTCACTAATTAGTAAACAACTCCCCTCACCTGATGGTCTAGATCTTAATTGACAGGAAGAAGGGGGGAAAAAAACGCAGACACTAGGCCCTCCATGGATTGACTTTGACACCCCTGTCGTATACTTTGCCTTTACCCCAAATGGCAATACATCCATTTGGCTTTTATTGTAATCGATATAGGTGTCACATCTTCCTAACTTGGAGGAGTCTGCTAGACATCATTGAATATATATATTTTTTGGTTTGCAGATGTATTAAAAATAAAAAACAGAAATACCTTATTTACGTAAGTATTGAGACCCTTTGCTATGAGACCTGAAATCGAGCTCAGGTGCAAATCAAATCAGTCAAAATCATTTATATAGCCCTTCGTACATCAGCTGATATCTCAAAGTGCTGTACAGAAACCCAGCCTAAAACCCCAAACAGCAAGCAAAGCATGTGAAAGAAGCACGGTGGCTAGGAAAAACTCCCTAGGAAAAACTCCCTAGAAAGGCCAAAAACCTAGGAAGAAACCTAGAGAGGAACCAGGCTATGAGGGGTGGCCAGTCCTCTTCTGGCTGTGCAGGGTGGATATTATAATAGAACATGGTCAAGATGTTAAAATGTTCATAAATGACCAGCATGGTCAAATAATAATAATCATAGTAGTTGTCGAGGGTGCAACAAGCACGTCCGGTGAACAGGTCAGGGTTCCATAGCCGCAGGCAGAACAGTTGAAACTGGAGCAGCAGCACGGCCAGGTGGACTGGGGACAGCAAGGAGTCATCATACCAGGTAGTCCTGAGGCATGGTCCTAGGGCTCAGGTCCTCCGAGAGAAAGAGAGAATTATGCATCCTGTTTCCATTGATCATCCTTGAGATGTTTCTACAATTTTATTGGAGTCCACCTGTGGTAAATTCAATTGATTGGACATGATTTGGAAAGGCACACCCATGTCTATATAAGGTCCCACAGTTAACAGAGCAAAAACGAAGCATGGAAGTCGAAGGAATTGTCCGTAGAGCTCAGGATTGTGTCGAAGCACAGATCTTTTGGAAGGGTACATAAAAATGTCTGCAGCATTGAAGGTCCCCAAGAACACTGTGGCCTCCATCATTCTTAAATGGATGAAGTTTGGAACCACCAAGACTCTTCCTAGACCTGGCCACCCAGCCAAACTGAGCACTCGGGGGAGAAGGGCCTTGGTCAGGGAGGTGACCAAGAACCCCATGGTCACTCTGACAGAGAGGAGAACTTTCCAGAACGACAACTATCTCTGCAGCAATCAGGCATTTATGGTAGTGTGGCCAGACGCAAGCCACTCCTCAGTAAAAGGCACATGACCACCCGCTTGGAGTTTTCCAAAAGGCACCTAAAGACTCTCAGACCATGAGAAACAAGATTCTCTGGTCTGATGAAACCAAGATTGAACTCTTTGGCCTGAATGCCAACCGTCACATCTGGAGGAAACCTGGCACCATCGCTACGGTGAAGCATGGTGGTGACAGCATCATGCTGTGGGGATGTCTTTCAGCGGGAGGGACTGGGACACTAGTCAGGATCAAGGCAAAGATGAATGGAGTGAAGTACAGAGAGATCCTTGATGAAAACCTACTCCAGCGCGCTCAGGACCTCAGACTGGGTTGAAGGTTCACCTTCCAACAGGACAATGATCATAAGCACACAGCCAAGACAACGTAGGAGTGGTTTTGGGACAAGTCTCTGAATGTCCTTGAGTGGCCCAGCCAGAGTCCGGACTTTGAACTCGATCGAACATCTCTGGAGAGACCTGAAAATAGCTGTGCAGCAACGCTCCCCATCCAACCTCCCTCTGCATCTGGATCCTGGACTTACTGACGGACCCCCCCCCTAGTTGGTAAGGGTAGGTAACAACATATCCACCACGCTGATCCTCAACACGGGGGCTCCTCAGGGGTGCGTGCTCAGTCCCCTCCTGTAGTCCCTGTTCACTCATGACTGCACAGCCAGGCACGACTCTAACACCATCATTAAGTTTGCTGATGACACAATAGTGGTAAGCCTGATCACCGACAATGGTGAGACAGCCTATAGGGAGGAAGTCAGAGACCTGACCGTGTGGTGCAAGGACAACAACCTCTCCCTCAATGTGATCAAGACAAAGGAGATGATTGTGGAGTTCAGGAAAAGGAGGACCGAGCACGCCCCCATTCTCATCGACGGGGCTGTAGTGGAGCAGGTTGAGAGCTTCAAGTTCCTTGGCGTCCACATCACCAACAAACTAACATGGTCCAAGCACACCAAGACAGTCATGAAGAGGGCACAACAAAACCTATTCCCCCTCAGAAGAATGAAAAGAGTTGGCAATAGTCCTCAGATCCTCAAAAGGTTTTACAGCTGCACCATCGAGAGCATCCTGACAGGTTGCATCACTGCCTGGTATGGCAACTGCTCAGCCTCCAACTTCAAGGCACTACAGAGGGCAGTGCGTACGGCCCAGTACATCACCGGGGCCAGGCTTCCTGCTATCCAGGACCTCTATACCAAGCGGTGTCAGAGGAAGGCCCTAAAAATTGTCAGACTCCAGCCACCCTAGTCATAGACCGTTCTCTCTGCTACCTCACAGTAAGCGGTACCGGAGCGCCAAGTCTAGGTCCAAGAGGCTTCTAAACAGCTTCTACCCCCAAGCCATAAGACTCCTGAACATCTAATCAAATAGCTAACCAGACTATTTGCATTGCCCCCCTCATCTACACTGCTGCTACTCTGTTATTATCTATGCATAGTCACTTTAATAACTCTACCTACATGTACATATTACCTCAATACCGGTGCCCTCGCACATTGACTCTGTACCGGTACCCCCTGTATATAGCCCCGCTATTGTTATTTTTTCTGCTGATCTTTAATGATTTGTTATTCTTTTTTCTTACTTTTTTTGTATTTTCTTAAATCTGCATTGTTGTTTAAAGGCTTGTAAGTAAGCATTTCACTGTAAGGTCCACACCTCTTGTATTCGGCGCATGTGACAAATTTGATTTAAATTAACCCTGACAAACCTTGAGAGGATCTGCAGAGAAGAATGGGAGAAACTCCCCAGATAGAGGTGTGCCAAGTTTGTAGCGTCATACCCAAGAAGACTCGATGATGTAATCGCTGCCGAAGGTGCTTCAACAAAGTACTGAGTAAAGGGTCTGTATACTTATGTAAATGTAATATTCTAGTTTTCTAAAAACCTGTTTTTGTCATTATGGTGTATTATGTGTAAATTAATGAAGGGGAGAGAAACTATTTAACTATTTTAGAATAAGGCTGTAACATAACCAAATTTGGAAAAAGTCCAGGGGTCTGAATACTTTCCGAAGGCACTGTAATAGTGAGTGGAATTTTACATGACTGTCTGACTTTCTACACAGATCTCATATTTTTCATACTGATATCTGGAGTACCACAGTTCTCATCATTACTTTAACAAATTACTTTTTCACCACTGTACAGCTAGCTCCATCCATATACTGCTCACTCAAACACACGTGTGTCATCTGTTCCTGTTTTCTAAGCAGCTCCGTTCCTGTAGTTGCATTTGCACTGCTATCATCAGTCTTCACAGTGGGGCATCACACTGTCACGCTGTGTCCATCTCGCCAAGTGCCAGCCAGCCCCTGCTATTGTGGGGCGGGAGGCCCCGTGTGAATGCAGAGTAGAGGATATGGGACTGTGATTCAAGAATGGAGCTGTGATACTGATATGCAGAAATGTTTTTGCTAGATTGTCACTGCAATGGAATGAGGGAAGGGGGGAAAAGAGGGAGATTGAGTGAGTGAAACATTTTCTGTGTGTTACTAGATTAAAGGAGTGAGGTGCTGTGTTGGATCACGGTGTGTGTGTTTGAGCATATTGCCACTAATTTCTGTGTTTTTGTCAGTTTTACGATCATCCTAGTCGGGTCCGTCAGAAATGCTGCCCTGCTCCATGCCTTCAGAAGTGGCACACTGACCACCACACCACATAAATCCCCAGCAGAAATATGGCCATGTCAGCCACAGCAGAGTTCCATTACAGCACTGGAAATCTAGGAGGAAGTAACCCCCCCCAGAGTCTAGAAACTGATCTAGGGTCCGTTTGACATTTCCTCCGCTAAAGGTTAAGGTTAGAATTAGGGACATGTAAGCTGGTCCTAGAGCTGTACCTACGGGGGATTTCTACCTGTTTAGACGTCTTACTGCCACTGAGGGTGTGATTTATGGGCTACGATGGGAGCAACCTGCTTTCCCTCTACTAAACACCTCTGAGTCTGTCTGTGTGTGAGGACGCATCACCTCTTTATGCAGTATGTGTCTGACCAGACTGACCGATGTCTGTGTGTGAGGACGCATCACCTCTTTATGCAGTATGTGTCTGACCAGACTGACCGATGTCTGTGTATTCCCAGGCTGGTGTCAATTGACACGGAGTTCCGCACACTGAGACTGAGGGCTGAGGACTCCTCAGGACGACAGCATGTCGTCACCGTCAAACTGAAGCCCAAGGTAAGGGAACCCACACACACTATGCAGGCTAATGTTCTCACACATGTACACTTACAGCTAAGCTAACTAAAGCCTGAAGTGAGAACACACACATTGTAACTGTCAATGAAAAACCCCAAGTCATACTCTTACACAGTACGTTCAAATATCCATCTTGTGTTAAAAGACAGTACTTCTCTGAGCAGTCCCATATCTAGGGCAAACATAGTTTGCTGAAGTCTGCATGAGAGGGTCCAACACCCTGTGAGATGGGAGTGTAGAGATATCCACTTTAGATTCACAGTTGCATAATACAACCCTCCAGAAGCAGAGGAGAGGAGGGAGATAAGACCATGTGGGCATAACTAGTACAAATACATATTGTTGGTACTCTTTAAAAGGTAGAACATCTAGATCAGTTTTAGCACAGACCGTGCCTACATCTTTGTTGGCAATAGCCGGCATATCACTCTTTCCATGCCTGCCTTGCCTCCCCCCCCCCCCGGGGTATAGCAGGGTGGCAGTGCTGGGTTTGGGAGTAGTGAGCAGGGTGGCCGCATGGCAGGTTGGTGGTAGCTGGCCCAGATGATATCCAGAGGAGGTGGTTGGTTTCACCCTGTGCACACCTGCCTGTGTGCCCACCTGCCTGCCCCCGTCGCTGTGTAAAAATAGCCTGGATTCCCCCTGTGGCCCAGCTGCCTCGCCCGCCCTTCTCCCCTACCCAGGTCACCCCACACAGGCACAGTCAGAGGGTGGAAGGTAGGGGTTGGCATGCAGAGATAGGGGGGGCAGGCAGGGAAAGCGTGATATGGGGAAAGAAGGAGAGGAATTAAGAAAGAGATAAGGAAAGGGTGTGGGTTAACTTCCGAAAAACAACTTTACCAGTAGGCTATAGCCTGTTTAGTGTACATACAGTATTGGTAACAATCAAGTGCCCAGGGACATTGATATGCATGTTGGCCAACTCTAGGGTGTTAAGGCAAGTTTCCCTCCTATTCACAGCACCCTGTAGAGGCCCCATGGTGCTCCGCAGACCTACCTGTTCCACTGGCCATGACTTGGACACCACAGGTACTGTACACACAAACACATCACACTGTTTCAGTCCAACTGTCTCACACTCGTACATGGGGATGGGAATTGCCAGGGACCTCCCGATACGATATTATCACGATACTTAGGTGCCGATTCTATATGTATTGTGATTCGATACTGGGATTTTATTGCGATTTGATATTCCAAACATATTGCTCACTATGTCTGCTGCAGAGAGACAAGAGAGCCATGAGAAAACAAATGTTGTTCAGTCATGGAATGAAAGTGGTGAAAACATGTTGGCTCACTATTTAAAAAGATGGAGAACAAGCTATAGGATGAATAATACCGGATTTCTAATGCAAGTACAGCCAACTAGCGCTAGCTAACGCAAGCTAACAGACATTTTTTCAAAAATAGTATTGTGATATGTAACTATATTAATTTTTGATTTTATTTTTCTTTACTACTTATACACACTAACACACTTTTTCAGTCGCAATTCACACACTTGCTGTCTGTCTCAGTACAACCTTTAAAGGATTCCCTTTTAACTCCTATTTTATTTTCAGTTACAGTCAGTAATATTGAGCCCTAGACACTGACAGCTGTTGTCTTTCTATGTGCTGGGTGTGTCCCTCTACACGTGTGTGTGTGTGTGTGTGTGTGTGGTACATGGCAGCCGTACAGAGAAGACGAGCTAAGTACAGCGCTGCCGTATGGAGCCTGTCTGCCTGCTGGGCAGCTGATGGATCTCTCCTGTGCTGTGAGAGGAGTGTGTGTGTTGTGGGGGAAGGGCTTGTCTGTCGGCTGTCCTGACATGTTCATTTGAATGAGTAATTATTGCCTGCTCTGTTGCAGGGCCAAGATGTGCCACACTGTGTTTGTGTGAAAGAATGAGAGGGACAGAGAGACACTGTAGTTTGTGTGCACGTTAGAGAGGAAAAACAAGACAATGTGTCATATACACTGTGGTCAGTTTATTAGGTACCTTAGGTTCCTATTCAAATGGTTCACTCCTACAGACAGTGAGTCATGTGGCTTGCTATATAAAGCAGGCAGACAGGCATCGAGGCATTTAGTTACTGTTCGATTGAACATTAGAATGGGCAAAACGAGTGACCTCAGTGACTCTGTGCGTGGTATGATCGTCTGTGCTAGGCACGCCAGTTCCAGTATCTCAGAAACGGTCGGCCTCCTGGGCTTTTTACTCATGATAGTGTCTAAGGTTTACAGAGAATGGTGCAACACACTAAAAAACATCCAGTCAGCAGCAATCCTGTGGGCTGAAACAGCTATTTGATGAGAGGTCGAAGGAGAATGGCAAGAATCGTGCAAGCCAACAGGCGGGTCACAAAAGGGCAAATAACGGTGCAGTACAACAGTGGTGTGCAGAACGGTATCTCGGAATGCACAACCTGTCAGTCCTTGTCACCGATGGGCTATTGCAGAAGACGACCACACCGGGCTCCACTCCTATCAGGTAAAAACAAGAAGTGGCTCCAGTGGGCACGCCATCACCAACACTGGACAATTGAGAATTGGAAAAACATTTCCTGGTCAGACAAATCCCGGTTCCTGTTGCGTCATGCTGATGGCAGTCAGGATTTGGCGTAAGCAACATGAGTCCTTGGCCCCATCCTGCCTATTGTCAACGGTACAGGCTGGTGGCGGTGGTGTAACGTTGTGGGGAATGTTTTCTTGGCACACGTTAGGTCCCTTGATACAAATTGAGCAACGTTTTCCAACCCGAAGAATTCAGGCTGTTTTGGAGGCAAAGGTGGGGTCTGACTCGGCACTAGATGGGTGTACCTAATAAACTGACAAATGAGTATGTTCATACAGTAATGCATACCTGTTTTGTTTCTTTTAAAAGCAGTGGGTTGACGTCTGTGTCAGATTGTGGCTGGGCAGGACCATTGCTGGGCACCAGACCCACCACTGCAGGTGTGGCACAGCATGAGCAACCTCTGCCAGCAGTCTGTGTGTTTGTGAGTCCGTGCGTGTACAACCGTATGTACCGGACCTACAGTAATACATGATTAGAATCCTATCTGTCATCAGCCAGGAGAAGAGGGCCCAGGCAGATGCATCACAGTTCCCTCAATGTCTACACAAGCCACCATTATAAAGGCTTTAGGTGTATCCATTCATACGTCGTTACTCCATTTGAACCCCGCTAGATGATTGCTTTTATTAGCAGTGTTTTAATATGTATGGTTAGGCTCTCATTTCCTCAGGAGTTAAGCCTGTAGCGAGGATAGATCTGTTTTTACTCAGTGCTAGATGAAGAGGCCTAATTGAGGCACTCAAGGAGTACTGAGCGGATCTTAGCTTTCCACAGACACACACTCTTACATCCTGCCACTCAAATCCAGCAGGAATTCAATTACCAAGCCCCCTTTTACTGGGTCCACTGTATTTCTATGGAGCCATAACCATAATCACGCCACTGGCATTAATTGGCCAGTAATTGCGGAGTCTCTGCACCTGTGCGATGCTAAATTGTGTGCACTGTGCTGGCACAATGACCCATAATTTTTGGTTCGTTTCTCTTTTTTTATTTTTTTTATTCTCCCTCATGTCGGATTTCCCGGGACAAAGCTAGTCTAATAAAATAGTTTGTTAAAGGGAATTTGATTTGTTGAGCCTGTGCCTGCATTAAATGCTAAATAAAGAGTCAAATCATTTTCTATATCATGTTTGTACATAATGTGATATTATCTCATGTAAGTCTATAGTTTCATCTTCACCTCACAAATCTAGGCAAAAAGATTTCCCTAACCGTTAGATAGCTTAGTTGGTGTAAGTTATAATTGTGGTCATTTTAATACAGAGAAAGTTCTTAGGCTACCTGGCTAATTTTCTCCAAGGTCAGACCTTCTATAGATGCCCATTTTTCTGCAAATCATTACCATTTAATTTACATGGACATAATGATACAGTACCTTCAGAAAGTATTCACATCCCTTTACTTTTTCCACATTTTGTGTTGCAGCTTGAATTGAAAATTGATTAAACTGAGATTTGTCACTGGCCTACACACAATATCAAAGTGGAATTTTGTATTTAGACATTTTTACAAATTAATTAAATATGCAATGTCTTGAGTCAATAAGTATTCAACCCCTTTGTTATGGCAAGCCTAAATAACTTCAGGACTAAATATTTTAAAGACTGAGCTATAATTGCTGCCAAAGGTGATTTTTTTTTTTAACATGTATTGACTCAGGGGGTTGAATACTTATCTAATCAAGATATTAGTGTTTTTATTTTTCATAAATATTTTACAAATGAGAGAATTTCTCTTCTACTTTGACATGAAGAGTATTTTGTGTCGATGTAATATTTTTTAATAAAAGATAATTTAATACATTTTAATCTCGCTTTGGAACAACAAAATGTGGAAAAAGTGGTGTGAATACTTTGAAGGCACTGTATTAACTAATTATAATTTCTCAGTTAAGATAATTCATTTCTTTATTAAAAAGTATCCACCCACACATTTGAACCCTAGTTTAGGTTGTCATACCTGTTGTGTTCTGTTCCCCACAGAGTTCTCTAGGCCATGTTCACACTCAGTTCCTGCTGCTTCTAGAGTCTCTGGCTGAGTTTTGGGCGGTTCTAGATGAGATCGATGAAAAGACCTGGGTTCTAGAGCCAGAGAAACCCAGCAGAGCCGACACCATGAGGAGGATCGCCATCGGTAACGCACACAGACATGCAAACTCACTAACTAGAGACCTCTATAGGCCATAATTAACCCTCATGCACACTGAACTAAACAACAGACCTCTACTGCTACTACCTATATACACTCACTTTTATCATTGCTTCCTTTGTGTTGTGGTCAGCTATTCCTTGTCTCCAAACACTGATTAACTATGTCTGCAGCAAATAACGTGTCCATAAAAGTGGAGGTTGACACGCGACACCCAAAGATGTTGCCAGAGTGCTGCCTGCTTGGAGCAGAGCATGGTAGGTAAAAGACTGTATACTTATGGTTGTTCCTTTTTTCTAATCTTTTTTTATCAATAATGTATATGAAATGTGTACCCTATATTAAATGGTGGCACACTTGCCATGTTTCAAATGTTTTTTTTAAATGCATCCTCCAGTCTATTAACTGATCTGACTAAATTTTATAAGCACATACAGTTTTGAGGAAACCTGGTTTCCACCTACCCTTATTCTATCATATCTGTAATCACAGACAAAGGAAATATGTATTATTTTGGGGGGCGCATTCTGGGTCCTGATGAATGTGGACTACCTAACAAAGTTTTTACAACATAATCAGGCTTTTGATTTGGTACAAGTAGGAACGGACCAAACAAGGTCGAGTTTGTTCTATTTAAGTCCCAACAATTGTTTCTTTAAATCCAAGGTCATGCTTGGCCAACAGTGCCACACAGAACTCATTGTTGGTTGCCTAGCAATGCTATTAAACACACACTGCTGTCGCCAAGACTGAGGCAGGCAGCGACCCTCAAATAGATGGGGTCACGCAGAAATATTGCTTTTTGCATTTAAGAATAACAAACAACAGAATGCAATGATGGCTGTACACAAAGACGAGGCTCATGGGGTGGAACGGACTAGAGCAGAGCGTTTATGTCGAAGTTATTGGAATATTTCCTCTTTGCCTGACTCTGTCATCACATATGAAGAGCTGTTTGTAAGAGCCTGTGTGCTGCATCCAGGAAAACACTTGACATCACCCCAAATTAGATTTGGGGTGATGTTTTCTGAAATGCATTGAAAAGCACAAAAACGACTTAAATCCCCCTGCAAGTGTTGTGTATCTCTAAACCTCTCTTTTTACAATGTCCATTTGGAATTCACAACTTAATTGTGTGGGTTATTTTCCCCTGCAGTGGTAACACCTTTGAGGAACAAGCTGAATGCCAACATGCATTTATGGTAAGTTAGGTAGTCAGTCATTTGGATAGTCTACTTATTGGTATTATATGTTCCATACAATGTGATTCTAAATGAAGTCTTCTATACCATTTCAACGTGATAGCCTTGGTCAACATTTCCTAGCTGGGAGAGATAAGACATATTGGTCATAATTGCAAACTCCTCTTCCCTCCGTCTCTCCCTCATTTGCATGTGTTTAATTAGTGTGTGAAGGAGCTGTTTTGTGTCTTTCAGGAACCCGGACTGCAGCATCTTGCAGAACCTCCGGGATGTTTTGGAGATAGAATTCCCATCACCTGCCACCCACGAAAAATCTGTACGTTGCATTTCCCTGTTTCAAACACCAAGCCCTCACAATTACCTCTGCCGAGCAATCGTGTGTAGAAATATATTTTTATTTCTGTTCTTTTTTGTTTGCTGGAGGTGGGTGTGCATCCCCTTTAATTGGGTTGTTTACAGATAAGATCATTAGAATAACAAAGATGGCAGAATCCTCGGCACTATCGAGATCGCTTTAATCACACCCCCATTTATCTCTTTTTTTGCCGCCGGATGGGTTGAAAGGGCGCCGTGTTTATCCACTGTCGCCACGGTGATTAATGCCTCAGCATCATTAACATTCCGAAGAGCAAAGTTTACTTTACCAGATGTTGAAATTGTACCTGCCATCCTCTTTTTAATGGATCGCTTGGAGAGAAAAAGGGCTTCTCGTTACATGAAAAGAAATATGCAAACAGAGAAAGGGAAGGGGGACACTGTTAGAGGGGATAGACAGGAAGAGAGCTACTATGTCTCCCTCCTGTAGAGTTTCAGTGCGGAGTGTGGGATCTGTTACGCCTACCGTCTGGAGTCGGCCATTCCTGATCAGGTGTGCAACGACCCTCGCTGCGGTCAACCCTTCCACCAGGCCTGTCTGTACGAGGTAAGGGACACGCACACAACTATCCTACCCAATCAGTAGGCATGTCTGTTTTACAAAACAACACTACACACAATATCCAGGATGAGACATGCATGAATTTAAAATCATTTGTTATAAATTCATACAAAAATGGGATGTGAAAGTTAAAAAAAAAAGCATCAAATTCATTTCAGGTGTTTGGCTTCTTTGCATTTATCAAATCTTACCACTACAGGCACAAGGAATTGGTCCACTTCAATTTCAGAGTAGTGTTTAGTTTGACTAGTTCTTGTTCGGTTTCTCTCCAGTGGTTGCGTGGACTACCTTCCAGTCGCCAGAGCTTCAACATAGTGTTTGGAGAGTGTCCCTACTGCAGCAAGGTATTTCAAGCCGCCATATGGCATTATTAATACTGACTTTACAGTAGATGTCCTTCATAAAAGGTCATAACATACACATTATATAGTATGTCATTCATAAAGTTTCAAAAGGTAATATAGAGCGCTGTTCATGCACAATAAGTACATTGAATATAGCAGGTCACATTAGTAGTGTGGAGGTACCATGTCCTTGGTTAGTATAGTATTATACAACAGTCACGCATATAAATCACACTAAGCCTATAGAAAATCCCCAGAGGTGCAGTTGCAAATCACAATCAAGTTTTTTTTTTTTTTTTGTAATTGATACAGTGAGCCTGTTGACATCTGCAAATAACATTTTCACTTTTGTTGTTTACAGCCCATCACAGTGAAGATGTCCACCCAGAAACCCTGAGAGCTGACTGAAGCCTGGGCATAGAGCTATATGGTTTAACATGAGCCTCAGCAAATCCACTCACATCTAATGTACATCATGTCATGACACTATAGCGAACTGGAGTAAGAGTTGGGGATGATGCAAACCTAAAATAGGCCTAAATAGAATAGGAAACAACAAAAAAGGATCAAAGAGTAGCAGGGAAACAGCACCAAGTCATCATTCAGGACCGTCAGCCAGAGTGAATAGAAAGGCCAGGGACAGGAATAAGAAGACCACTAAAGCACTACAGTACATTATGACATTACAGCCACTCTTCTGTTTGGGAGAAGGCTCTGCTCTCTGGTTGTGGTCTTTGTGTCTGTATTCCTCCCACTCGCCACGGTCATATATGTGGATGGGATTTTCCCAGTGGTCAGATTCTGGGGGATTGTGCTTCTGACTCTTACCCCCACACTGGTGATCATGGTTGAAGTTCTCTGAACCATCCTCTTTGTACAGATGTTTTTCCCAGTGTGTCTGACTGTGGTCCTCCCACTGGTCATCATGTGTTTGACCCAATTTACTTTTTGTAGGGGTTGTACTTTCTCTGGGGTGGGACAGTCTATGGTTGACTTGTGGTCTTGAGGTCACGGCAACTATTTTCCTGACGCGATGTTTGGTTTGTGTTGATGTTTTCTGTTAGGGGATAATTCACACATTTGCTTGGGTTTCTTCCATTGACCTGAACTTTTGTAACAGCCGTTAATGTGAAATTACAACAAAGGCAATTGAATGAAAAAAAATATATATATATAAAAAAAAAATGATTTATTTTGGGTTTGAACTTGCTTTGATAAAAACTTCTTTCATTATCAGTTGGGCATCAAAGTAAAGTAGCTGGTCATTTTGTCCATTCTTGTAAAACCAGTTTGACAACATAGTAAAATGCGGTGAATCCTGTCAATATTACACTACAAGCAGGACTTAGTGCCTTGGCCTCACCGCCTGTTCTGGCTGGGGCTTGGATTTGGGTGGTCCTCTGATGTATTGAGACGGCACAGGTCTGGGTCTCTCCATCTCTTCCTCGCTCTCGTCATCCTCCACACATACAGACTTTGGTTTGGACGACCCTCTAGCTCGTCCTGCTTTCTGTGGGGAAAAGATACAGGAAGACCGGATTGAAATTTCACGTGAAGCTAGCATGCACTAGTTTATGACAACATACTCCTCAACCTGGACATTTCTTGCTTGTGAATTCACTAACACCTTACCCCATGTTCTGACTGGGGGTTGAATACAGGTGGTCCTCTAATGTAGCGAGATGGTACAGGTTTGGGTCTCCCCTCTTCAATCTCCATCTTTTCTTCATCACTGTCATCGTCCACATATAGAGGCTTTGGTTTGGAGGCCCCTCTAGTTGCAGGTTTAGCCCTGCCCGCTTTCTGTGGGGAAAGGACACCGGAATAATTATTTCATGTGACGCAAACGAACTGAATGAAAACATACTTTTACTCCTGTTGTCAACACTTTAGAATAAAAGGGCATTTCCCCATGTGTGTCAATTACTGTACATTCCAATACATTTATTTTTAGGTCATATTGTACTAAAACCAGTTGCAACCAGCTCAGTAGTAAAGTTTAGTGAATCCCGTTTATAGCCAACACCTTTACGCCCTTGGGTGGTACAGGTTTAGGCCTCGCTTCATCCAACTCCATCTTCTCATCCTCTTCATCACTCTCCTCATCCTCCACAACTACGGGCTTTAGTTTGGATGAGCCTCTACCTCGGCCTGCTTTCTGTGAGGAAAGGATACAGGAAGAGGGGCTTAGTAAGAGGCTAGCATGCAACTGTTTCTGATAGAAACTTGCTTGATTCTCCATTGAACATGCTTTTAGATCTGAAGATGAAGCATTGTTCAGCTTCCTTTGAATGATGAAGATAAATACGTGAGTCCATACGGGACAAACGATGGGACACGACTAACTACCAATTGGATATCACGAAATTGGGGAGAAAAAAGGAGTAAATAACAATAGAGGAGTAGGACAGACACTGAAAGCAGCCTTTCCGTGACCCCTATTAATTCAACTGACATTTACTCACTTTCCAAACCTCCAAAAATTGACTTCTATTTGACTACAGATCCAACTGCCCAGCAGTTCAGCATGGAAATTAGAGAGAAAATTAGAACAATTATGGCTGCTGATCCTCTGCCCCTGTAAAGTGTGTGTAAAGTGTGTGTCATCAATCGCCTCAAATTGGGCTGTTTTGGCCATCTGTGGGTCAAGTTAGTCGCCATTGGAGGCTCAAGTGATTCCGGTAAATTCCAGAAAATCACCACCTCTCCGCTCCAGAGCCTCTTGAGGGGGACGACGTGTGCCTCCGTGGGGGTCTTGGGGCAAGTTGACCCCCTTTACTGCGGTCAAGATCCCCGCCAGGCATTTAGAGAAGAAAATGTGATTCACCTCTACACCGCTATGCAAAGAGCCAGAGAGATGTGACATATTTGGTACAGTCCAATTGAAATGCACATATTTGATGAGAAATACTTTCTGCAGTGTACGTGTGTTGTAAATAAAGACCTGGATTTGTATGGGATCTGTGGCTGAGGCTGTCGGTGTGTGTAAATCTCCCACACTGCACTGGGGCTCCCGACAGACACCTCACCTCACCCAGAGGGTTATAAATCAGAGTATAAACAATGAACATGAAGTGAGTCTAGCCATCTGGTCTCCATTACACTCCCCTGACCTGCACTTTACCCTATCCAGCTATATTTGATACTCAACAAAAATATCAACACAACATGTTGGTCCCATGTTTCATGAGCTGAAATAAAAGATCCCAGAAATGTTCCACACATGGCTTATTTCTCTCAATTGTTTACATTCCGGTTAGTGAGGATTTCTCATTGCCAAGACAATCCATCCTGACAGGTGTGGCATATCAAGAAGCTCATTAAAACAGCATGACACACACAATTATGACATCCCTTCAAATTAGTGGATGCAACTATTTCAGCCACACCCATTGCTGACAGTTGTATAAAAATAAATGTAAAAAAAAAAAAAAATCGAGCAAAGTGGCAACGTCTAGGAACAACAACGGCTCAGCTGTGAAGTGGAGGCCACACAAGCTAACAGAACGGGACCGCCGAGTGCTGAAGCACGTATCGCGTAAAAATCGTCTGCCCTCGGTTGCAACACTCACTACCGAGTTCCAAACCACCTCTGGAAGCAACGTCAGCACAAGACCGGTTTGTCGGAAGCTTCATGAAATGGTGAAATGACTGAGCTCACCATGCGCAATGTCAAGTGTCGGCTGGAGTGGTGTAAATTGGATTCTGGAGTAGTGAAAACGCGTTCTCTGGAGTGATGTCCGACGGACGAATCTGGGTTTGGCAGATGCCAGGAGAACGCCACCTGCCTGAATGCAGTGCCAACTGTAAAGTTTGGTGGAGGGGCAATAATGGTCTGGGGCTTTTTTTTCAAGGTTTGGGCTAGGCCCCTTAGTTTCAGTGAAGATAAATCTTAATGCTACAGCATACAATGACATTCTAGACGAGTCTGTGCTTACAACATTGTGGCAACAGTTTGGAGAAGGCCCTTACCTGTTTCTGCATGAAAATGTCCCCATGCACAAAGCGAGGTCCATACAGAAAAAGGTTTTTGAGATCGGTGTGGAAGAACTTGACTGGCCACAGAGCCCTGACCTCAACCCCATCGAACACCTTTAGGATGAATTGGAATGCTGACTGCGAGCCAGGCCTAATTGCCCAACATCAGTGCCCGACCTTACAAATACTCGTGGCTGAATGGAAGCAAGTCCCCGCAGAAATGTTCCTACATCTAGTGGAAAGCTTTCCCAGAAGAGCCTATTTAGCCAACATTTGTGAGTAGATCTGGATGTGTGCGAATGATTGACAGATTCATTAACCTCTATGGGCTAGGTGGGACGCTTGCACCTACTCAACAGCCAGTGGAATCCCGTGGCGCGATATTCAAATACCTTAGAAATGCTATTACTTCAATTTCTCAAACATATGACTATTTTACACCATTTTAAAGACAAGACTCTCGTTAATCTAACCACACTATCCGATTTCAAAAAAGCTTTACAACGAAAGCAAAACATTAGATTATGTCAGCAGAGTACCCAGCCAGAAATAATCAGACACCCATTTTTCAAGCTAGCATATAATGTCACAAAAACCAAAACCACAGCTAAATGCAGCACTAACCTTTGATGACACTCCTAGGACATTATGTTATACAATACATGCATGTTTTGTTCAATCAAGTTCATATTTATATCAAAAACCAGCTTTTTACATTAGCATGTGACTAGCATTCCCACCGAACACTTCCGGTGAATTTACTAAATTACTCACGATAAACGTTCACAAAAAATAATTATGTTTTAAGAATTATAGATACAGAACTCCTTTATGCAATCGCTATGTCCGATTTATTTTAAAATAGCTTTTCGGTGAAAGTACATTTTGCAATATTCTGAGTAGATAGCCCGGCCATCACAGGCTAGCTATTTTGACACACACCAAGTGTGGTACTCACCAAACTCATATTTACTATAAGAAAAATTGGATTACCTTTGCTATTCTTCGTCAGAATGCACTCCCAGGACTTCTACTTCAATAACAAATGTTGGTTTGGTTCCAAATAATCCATAGTTATATCCAAATAGCGGCGTTTTGTTCATGCGTTCAAGACACTATCCGAAGGGTAAAGGGTGACGCGCCCGACGCGTTTCGTGACAATTTTTTTTGAAATATTCCATTACCGTACTTCGAAGCATGTCAAACGCCGTTTAAAATCAATTTTTATGCGATTTTTCTCGTAAAAAAGCGATAATATTCCGACCGGGAGTCGTTGTTTTCGTTCAAAGAGAGAGAAAGTAAACATGGTGGAGCCTCGTGCACGAGCGCCCCAGTCTCCTTGTTCTCAGATCAACCACTATCCAAATGCGCTACTGTTTTTCAGCCATGGCCTGCAAAGTCATCATTCAATGTTCTGGCGCCTTCTGAGAGCCTATGGGAGCGTTAGAAAATGTCACGTTATGCCAGAGATCCCCTGTTTTGGATAGAGATGATCAAGAAGGCCAAGAAATAGTCAGAGAGAGCGCTTCCTGTTTGGAATCTTCTCAGGTTTTGGCCTGCCAAATGAGTTCTGTTATACTCACAGACACCATTCAAACAGTTTTAGAAACTTTAGGGTGTTTTCTATCCAAATCAAACAATTATATGCATATTCTAGTTACTGGGCAGGAGTAGTAACCAGATTAAATCGGGTACATTTTTATCCGGCTGTGCAAATACTGCCCCCTATCCCCAACAGGTTAATAGATGTACATTAGGCAGTGGTGTAAAGCTCGCCGCTGCCAATAGGCAGTTTTCTGAGCAAGGTAATCTCTCAGGTACTCTCACCTTGCCCCTGTCTGGCCAATCAGACCCTCTGGTGGAGGAACCCCCTGACATTGCTCCTTGTGGCACAGACAGGTCCAGCCTTCCCTGGCCTCCGCTCGCTCTCGGTCCCCCCTCAGACAGCAGCTCTCTCAGCCTCTGGTAGTCCGGACGATCCTTATACTCCAGAGCTTTGACACTGAGCAGGAAACTGGCCAACTCATCTGGGAGAGGAAGAGGGACAAAAGAGAGAGAAAATGCGCAATAGTCCCACTCCGACATATGTGATGTTTTATAAACACTGGTTATGTGCCGTGTGATCTGCGTGTTTCAGTACTCAAAAAGTCACCCCTTACTGCAACTAACATGTCCAGCTACCTAGTGTACCCACACACACACACACACTGGTTGAGTGTATCACACTCATATACAATAGGGTTGATGCATGTCCTGGGCCTTATCTGTGGCGACCAGCCCGGCCCTGCCTCTGGAGGAGGTGCAGAGAATCATCCCAGTCAATCACCACCATACATCACATAGCCCTAACCTCAGAGACGTGACCTCTGTTTACAGTACCAGAGATAACACTGGAGTCTCTAAGACATCTCTCTAGGATGGATAATGGAGTTGTGGGAACATATTTTAAAACCCCCTCCAAAAAAGATGTTTCATTCCCATCTGGGACAAAGTGGTGTGACTCTGGAGTCTGACTACTGGACAAGTACTGACTAGTACGGAGGCCCTCTCACTCACCTGTGCAAGCTCCACCCACAGACAGCTCCTGCACCGAGCCAGGTAGATTACCCATGAGTCTGGAAAGAGAAACGGGCATGAAATAGAGGGGGAGAGAGAAACAAGGGTTTAACTTAAAGACAACACATACTAAGGACAAAGGTTTTGAAGGGTCTGTCCTATATCCAAGAGCTATACTTTTGGTCAATTAGTGTGTGGACACAGGTTTGAACATCTCATTCTAAAATCATGGGCATTAATATGGAGATGGTCCCCCCTTTGCTGCTATAACAGCCTCCACTCTTCTGGGAAGGCGTTCCACTAGATGTTGGAACATTGCTGCGGGGACTTGCTTCCATTCAGCCACACGAGCATTAGTGAGGTTGGGCACTGATATTGGGTGATTAGGCCTGGCTTACTGTCGGCGTTCCAATTCATCCCAAAGGTGTTCCATGGTGTTGAGGTCAGGGCTCTGTGCAGGCCAGTCAAGTTCTTCCACACCGATCTCGACAAACCATTTCTGTATGGACCCCGCTTTGTGCACAGGGGCATTGTCATGCTGAAACAGAAAATGTCCTTCCCCAAACTGTTGTCACAAAGTTGGAAGCCCAGAATCATCGGGAATGTCATTATATGCTGTAGCGTTAAGATTTCCCTTCACTGGAACTAAGGGGCTTAGCCCAAACCTTGAAAAACAGCCCCAGATCATTATTCCTCCAGTTGGCACTATGCATTTGGGCAGGTAACATTCTCCTGGCATCTGCCAAACCCAGATTCGCCCGCCAGACGGTGAAGGGTGATTCATCAGTCCAGAGAACGGGTTTGCACTGCTCCAGAGTCCAATGGCGGCGAGCTTTACACCACTCCAGCCGACACTTAGCATTACGCATGGTGATCTTAGGCTTGTGTGCGGTTGTTCGGCCGTGAAAACCCATTTCACGAAGCTCCCGACGAACAGTTCTTGTGCTGACGTTGCTTCCAGAGGCAGTTTGAAACTCGGTAGTGTGTTGCAACCGAGGACATGATTTTTACGTGCTATGCGCTTCAGCACTCGGCGGTCCCGTTCTGTGAGCTTGTGTGCCCTACCACTTTGCGGCTGAGCCGTTGTTGCTCCTAGACGTTTATACTTCACAAGAACTACACTTACAGTTGACCAGGGCAGACATTTTACGAACTGACTTGTTATAAAAAAGGTGGCATCCTATGACGGTGCCACATTGAAAGTCACAGCTCTTTAGTAAGGCCATTCTGTTTGTCTATGGAGATTGCATGGCTGTGTTCTCGATGTTGATACTTGTGTGTGTGTGTATATATATATATAGTGTATGTGGACAGGTGTATAAGAAAGCTCAGGAAATATATATTTTGGGACACATTTAACCCCTTATTTTTTTCAACACAAAACTAACTCCATATTTTATTTTTAACTGGTACCGGGTTACCTTCAGACAAGTCACGTGACAAACGCCACTGTAGCTCGGCCACCTTCCGCAGATGCGGAAGACCGACATATTGTAGGTGGATGTGGTGAATAGAGACGCGGGCCTTGCAAAACCCCCCCCAAAAAACATCTCTCTAGCTTAAAACTGACCGATTTTGATGGGGATTTAACACTAATAAGGATCAATAGGAAGATGGAGAGGGATCCAGAGAGAGGGTGGTCTTGACCTGGTCTTGGCCTCTTGGACCTGTATAGGGTTCTTGAGCACAGAGTCCCAGGGCAGCGCCCCACACAGCCAGTGGAGCAGACAGAAGCCCAACACCTCCAGGTCTCCACGTCTAGATGGAGCTACACAGAGACAGAGAAGAAGATGATCAGAACCTGGTTTGGGAGGATAGAAACAGCTTTGATTGAGGGGCTGTGTTCAGAGGTAAAACAGTATGCAAAGAGAGGGTAAAGAGGATTACAATTATGGAGGGAGTGTTAGTCTTTCAACTTTTCCTGTGCTCTGCAGACAGACAGGGCTTTGAGGGGAGGGCTGACATTTTAGGTCAGTTTTCCTTCTTTGGCCTGTTCCAGGAAACTGGATCCTTGTGGCCTCTGACATGATTCAGACACCCGCTGCCCAGCCTAAAACACACACACTCGATTGCTCAAACACCCCCCTCTCTTAGGCAGTAAAACACACACAGATATCAACGCTCAAATCAATACCACAGGTTACAGAAGTCGACAGGGTGCTGTGCACTGGGGAGATATCTAAATACTAAATACTGATGATGGCTAGACATTAACCTCTAGACTTGCCTCGTTGTAAACAATGCCTTCCATCTAGTTTTAATACAAGGAAGTGAACAAACACTGCACTGAGCCAGTGTCTTTATGAAAAACTGTGGGGAGTTCATCAATACGTCTGGATTGAGTGCATGTGAGGGGTCGAGCCCGAGGAGTTTTAGCAGCTCAATACTGTAACGGCCGTGCGTCTCCGGAGAAATTACCCATCGACTGGCTTCGTCAGAAGGAGAAATCTCGAGCCAGATCCATGGCTAGCATTGATCCCAGACAGTGTTCCCAATTAAATAGGCTTCTGCCACAGTGGCTGCCAGGCAGTGGCACCCAGCAGGACAGCACTACTGGCTAGCCTTGAGACAGACAACAGGGGTAGGTTGGTTGGTTGGTTGCCACTGCCTCCGTTGTTGCCTTCAACATTTTTGTGATTAAGCCGCTTGTTTAAGTAATTTACTGAATCAATTATCTAAAGAGTGGAAGGTGTAAAGTACTTAAGTGTATAGGTCAGCATTACAGTATATTTGTTGCTGCCACTTCTAATTAAGCCATTGTTGTAAACAATTATATAAAGCCTCATTGATACTGAGAGGCAGATAAGAGGGAATAAAGATGAAAAACACAAGTGACACCAGCACTCAAAAACTACACCAACTCCCACAGCCACAAAATAGATTAACAATTAAAAAGATCAACAACTACGTTAAGCACCAGTGGCGTGCTTTGACCATATTGTCCCTGTTCACAATAGCTTTTCCTTTGCTGTTTGGTCGTGTATTTATGAATCTTTCCCTAATGAGACGGCAGCACACACACATACAGCTCTCTCACATGCAAGCATATGCATGAATGTGTGCACACACACGCGCATTCATGCGCGCGCACACACACACACACACGCGCGCTTGCGTACGCACACACAAACTTCAGAAGGTAAACCTCAGAGCCCCCACACCATCCAGGCTTGTCACAGAGTTGGGTGACAATGTTGTAGGTAGTTCTTTCCTATTGATGTTCAGATTTTCACTCTTAACCCGCTCTTTCGGAATCTCCATGTTCCAAAGCATCCCGCTCCAATAGGTGATAATTAGCTCAGAGTTCAGTGATGCATCACTCTGTTCCATCTCCACATCTACCCAGCGAGGGTGATGATAGGTAAGATGGGATCTTGAGCAAAAAGTAGTCTTGTTGCTCGTCAAAATCTGCATGCATCTCGATTGCCATTTGACCCAAAGAAACTCAAACTGCCTTACAACGTGGAGGTCAAGTAAGACCAGCCATCATATTTAGCCACCTGGAATATAATTCTGGTTTGTTTATCAACTGTAGACAAAAAAGGGAAACGTTACCTGATTGACTCATTCCAATAGTAGAGTACTGTAGGCCTAACAGAAGTTATTACATCAAAGGACAGATGATTATCAGTGGTTAGAAGCAAAAACACATACCAGACAGTTTTAGGTACACCACCCAGTTTACAAAAAAGAAAATTGATCGATCCTACAGTGAGTCACGTGACCGTGGCTTGCTATATAAAGCACTCACAGGCATTGAGGCATTCAGTTACTGTTGGGTTGAACGTTAGAGTGGGCAAAACAAGTGACCCAAGCAACTTTGAGCGTGTTACGATCTTCGGTGCCAGATCAAGTATCTCAGAAAAGGCCGGCCTCCTGGGCTTTTCACGCGAGACAGTGTCTAGGGTTTACAGAGACTGGTGCGACAAACAAACATCCAGTCAAATGTATTGGTCACATTCACATATTTAGCATTTGTTATTGCGGGTGTAGCAAAATGCTTGTGTTTCTAGCGCCAACAGTGCAGTAGCATCGAACAATTAACAACAATACACAAATCTAAAAGAATGGAATTAAGAAATATATAAATATTAAGACAATCAATGTCGGAGTGGCATTAACTAAATACAGTATGTAAACATTAAAGTGACTAGTGTTCCACTATTAAAGTGGCCAGTGATTTCACATCTATGTATATAGGGCAGCATACTTTAAGGTGCAGGGTTAAGTAGCCGGGAGGTAGCTGGCTATTTAACAGTCTGACGGCCTAGAGATAGATGTTTTTCAGTCTCTCAGTCCCAGCTTTGATGCACCTGTACTGGCCTCACCTTCTGGACGACAGCGGGGTGAACAGGCCATGGCTCGGGTGGTTGAGGTCCTTGATCTTTCTGGAATTCCTGTGACATTGGGTGCTGTAGGTTGTCCTGGAGGGCAGGCAGTGTGCCCCCGGTGATGTGTTGGGCAGACCATACCACCCTCAGGGAGTCCTGCGGTTGCGGGCTCTGAAGTTGCCATACCAGGCGGTGATACAGCCCGGCAGGATGTTGCGCCTCCCCCACACTGTCTGTGTAGGTGGACCATTTCAGTGTCAGTGATGTGTACGCCAAGGAACTTGAAGCTTTCCACCTTCTCCACTGCGGTCCTGTCACTGTGGATAGGGGCGTACTCCCTCTGCGGTTTCCTGAAGTCCACGATCAGCTCCTTTGTTTTATTGACATTGAGGGAGAGGTTATTTTCCTGGCACCACTCCACCAGGGCCCTCACCTCCTCCCTGTAGGCTGTCTCGTCATTGTTGGTAATCAGGCCTACGACTGTTGTGTTGTCTGAAAACTTGATGATTTAGTTGGAGGCGTGCATGGCCACGCAGTAATGGGTGAACAGGGAGTACACAGGAGGCGGCTGAGCACGCATCCTTGTGGGGCCCCAGTGTTGAGGATCAGCGAAGTGGAGGTGTTGTTTCCTACCTTCACCACCTGGGGGGGGTGGCCCGTCAGGAAGTCCAGGACCCAGTTGCACAGGGCGGGGTTCAGACCCAGGGCCTCAAGCTTAATGATGAGCTTGGAGGGTACTATGGTGTTGAATGCTGAGCTATAGTCAATGAACAGCATTCTTACATAGGTATTCCTCTTGTCCAGATGGGATTGGGCAGTGTGCATAGTGATGGCGATTGCATCGTCTGTGGACCTATTGGGGCGGTAAGTGAATTGAAGTGGATCTATGGTGACAGGTAAGGTGGAGGCGATATCATCCTTGACTAGTCTCTCAAAGCACTTCATGATGACAGAAGTGAGTGCTATGGGGTGATAGGAAAGGTATCTGAACTAAATGACTTTCTTGGGTACAGGAACAGTAGTGGACATCTTGAAGCAAGTGGGGACAGCAGACTTGGATAGGGAGAGATTGAATATGTCTGTAAACACTCCAGCCAGCTGGTCTGCACATGCTCTGAGGATGCGGCTAGGGATGCCGTCTGGGCCGGCAGCCTTGCAAGTGTTAACACGCTTAAATGTCTTACTCACGTCAGCCACAGAGAACAAGAGCCCACAGTCCTTGGGAGCGGGCCGCATCGTTGGCACTGTGTTATCCTCAAAGCGAGCGAAGAAGGTGTTTAGCTTCTCTGGGAGAAAAACGTCAGTAATCCGTGATTGTCTGTAGATCCTGCCATATACTTTGTCTGTCCACTTTGTACTGACGTTTTGCCTGTTTGATTGCCTTACATATAACTACACTGTATTTGACCATATTCCCAGTCACCTTGCCATGGTTAATGGTGGTGGTTCGCGCTTTCAGTTTTGCGCGAATGCTGCCATCTATCCACGGTTTCTGTTTTGGGTAGGTTTTAGTCATGGTAGGAAAAATATCCCCTATACACTTCCTGATGAACTAGGTCACCGAAGGGAGGGCCTTATAGGCATTTCCAAAAGGTGAATAGCAGTGATCTAGTGTTTTCCCTAAGCGAGTACTACAGTCAATGTGTTGATAGAACTTCGGTAGCGTTTGCCTCAAATTTGCTTTGTTAAAATCTCCAGCTACAATAAATGCTGCCTCAGAATATGTTGTTTCCAGTTTGCATAAAGTCCAGTGTAGTTTCTTGAGGGCTGTGACTATAACCAAAGATAATTCTCTTGGGAGGTAATACGGTCAGCATTTGATTGTATTCTAGGTCGGGTGAACAAAAGGACTTAAGTTTCTGTATATTATCACAATCACACCATGAAACATATACCCACACCTTTCTTCTTCCCGGAGGGTTCTTTATTCATGTATGCACGATGAACTGAGAACCGAGCTGGTTGTATGGACGGGGACAGTATATCCCGAGAGTGCCATGATACTCTTTCACAGAATGTTACAGTCCCTGATGTCTTTCTGGAAGGAGATCCTCACCCTGAGCTCCTCTACTTTATTGTCCAAAGACTGAACATTAGCGAGTAAAATACTCGGAAGCGGTGGATTGACTAGAAGTCCACTCCAAATACCTCTTCTCTACCGGCGCCGACTTGGAGCAGCCTCTGGGATAAGTTTGATTGCCCAGGGGCGTACAAACAAAGGATTCAAGTCAGGAAAGTCATATTCCTGGTTGTATTGCTGGTGAGATAACGCCGCTCTGATATCCAAAAGTTATTTCCAGCTGTATGTAATAACACAAAAACGTTCTGGGCTAATAATGTAAGAAATAACACCCAAAAAACAAAATACTGCAAAGTTGCTTAGGAGCCAGAAGCAGAGCGGCCATGTCTGTCGGCGTCATTACATTGACAGTCCCGTGGGCAAAAACAGCTCGTTGATGAGAGGTTGAAGGAGAACGGCAATCGTGCAAGTTAACAGGCAGGCCACAAACAGACAAATAACGGCACAGTACAACAGCGGTGTGCAGAATGGCATCTCGGACCACACAACTCGTCGATCCTTGTCACGGATGGGCTATTGCAGCAAATGACCACACTGGATTCCACTCCAATCAGCTAAGAAGCAGCTCCAGTGGGCACGCAATCACCAACACTGGACAATTGAGGAATGGAAAAACGTTGCCTGGAACAGGACAGCGAATTCAGTTTACTTGAGTGGCCTGCACAGTCACCAGACCTCAACCCAATAGAACATCTTAGGGATGGAACTGGCTGTACCACCATCCAATCTGCAACAATTGCGTGATGCCATCACGTCAGCATGGACCAACATCCCGTGGAACGTTTCCGACACCTTGTAGAATGCCCTGAAGAATTCAGGCTGTTCTAGAGGCAAAAGGGGGCAACCCGATACTAGATGGGTGTATGTAATAAACTGGCCAGTGAGTGTATATTTTCATCTTATACCTACTTTAGTTTGTAGAAGATTCATGACCCCTGAGCTATAGAAGCAAAGGATTGATTCACCTATACAACAGCTTCTACTGTTAAGCGAAGACCAAAAAGTTGGAATGAGGACCATATGCGACGACATACAGTATATGTGACATGAGAACAAATTGCACTAGATGACAGTGTGTGTGTACTTCTATGTAGGTCTGTAAAAGAACAGACCTGTGTTGAAACCAGTCCTGTGATTTAAATGTCATTCCTATCCAACCTCTTGTTAAATTAAATTCACAGCCATAGATCAACGACTCAGAACATGTTGAAGCATGTTCCGCCTGCCACATTTTAGCTTGTATGCAACTGTGAATTACAATACATGGGCCCAACATACACCTCTTGATTCAGAGAACCGAACATAAAAACACAAGCTCAGCATGTTTACCCCCACCACCCTCTTCGCTCTATAAAATATAAAAAATTGACGAGTTTGCCTTTATCAATAACGCTGACTAAGCATCTTGTCTGTTTACATTCATATGGACAGCACTGATAGAAACAGTGGCATGGCGATTAGGGAGTCTTCGCCACACTCGTCCAGCATATCGAACCCGGCACCATCCTCCGCTCTTAGCAAACAGAGGTTATCAGTGGCCAGTCCCACTCTAACCAAACATCAAAGCCTTAATTAATGGGGGATGAATACACGATGCAGGTTATGACTTTAGCTAATTAGGGGATTTTTTTTAATGGAGTCTGTGTTGGGGAATACGAGGCCGGGAGAATCAATGTCCAATAAAAAAGGACCATGTACGCAATTTGCCAGCTAATGTGTTCCCTACTGAGGGCGGTTTTATAGCAAGGAACGAAGGGGGGGGGTCACTTTATGCATTGATAAACAACTACACTGCCAACTGAAAGATACAGTAACGCAGTTAGTATACACAGCAAGATACATCCATACGAGATCATTGGCCATACAGTCAAGAAAAGTGAGCTCCATTGTCCACCAATTCTTGTATGTTTACCCAGAAACCTTGCCCTTTCACTACACAATAGTTGTTGCCACCTGAAACTATGAGTGTTCATATCAATGAAATCCCACTTTACCGACTCCATTGTGGGCATCTATGCTGGTGTACTCTATGGTTCCGTTGTGTCCCTTTTTTGGGTTATTTTTGTACTCTTTGTGTACGCCGTCTGGGCTGTACCTGTAGGACAGGCCGTAGTCAGCCAGGTACACCTGCAGTACAGGGAATAAACAGACAGTATGTGTAGATAACAGTCAGCCCACCTACAAGTAAAAAGCTTAACATATACATTGCTCAATGTTAACCTGTTAGGGCTAGGGGGCAGTATTTGCACGGCTGGATAATTTTTTTTTACCCGATTTAATCTGGTTACTAATCCTACCCAGTAACTAGAATATGCATATACTTATTATATATGGATAGAAAACACTCTAAAGTTTCTAAAACTGTTTGAATGGTGTCTGTGAGTATAACAGAACTCATTTGGCAGGCAAAACCCTGAGACATTTTCTGACAGGAAGTGGATACCTGATGTGTTGTATTACCTTTAAACCTATGCCATTGAAAAACACAGGGGCTGAGGAATATTTTGGAACTTCCTATTGCTTCCACTAGATGTCACCAGCCTTTACAAAGTGTTTTGAGTCTTCTGGAGGGAGATCTGACCGAACAAGAGCCATGGAACGATGATGGCCCATTAGACACCTGGCGCGCGAGTTCATGTTGGGTACCCTCGTTCCAATACGTTATAAAAGAGTATGCATTCGTCCACCTTGAATATTATTCATGTTCTGGTTAAAAAAGGCCCTAATGATTTATGCTATACAACGTTTGACATGTTTGAACGAACGTAAATATATTTTTTCCCCTCGTTCATGAAGTGAAGTCCGGCGGGCTTAGATCATGTGCTAACAAGACGGAGATTTTTGGACATAAATGATGAGCTTTTTTGAACAAAACTACATTCGTTATGGACCTGTGATACCTGGAAGTGACATCTGATGAAGAGAATCAAAGGTAATGGATTATTTACATAGTATTTTCGATTTTAGATCTCCCCAACATGGCGGCTAGTCTGTATCGCAACGCATATTTTTCTGGGCGCAGTGCTCAGATTATTGCAAAGTGTGATTTCCCAGTAAGGTTATTTTTAAATCTGGCAAGTTGATTGCGTTCAAGATATGTAAATCTATAATTCTTTAAATGACAATATAATATTTTACCAATGTTTTCTAATTTTAATTATTTAATTTGTGATGCTGACTTGACTGCCGGTTATTGGAGGGAAACAATTTCCTCAACATCAATGCCATAGTAAAACGCTGTTTTTGGATATAAATATGAACTTGATAGAACTAAAAATGCATGCATTGTCTAACATAATGTCCTAGGAGTGTCATCTGATGGAGATTGTAAAAGGTTAGTGCATCATTTTAGCTGGTTTTATGGTTTTGGTGACCCTGTCTTTGAATTGACAAAACATTACACACAACTCTTGTAAATGTACTGTCCTAACATACTCTAAATTTATGCTTTCGCCGTAAAACCTTTTTGAAATCGTAAAACGTGGTTCGATTAAGGAGATGTTTATCTTTCAAAGGGTGTAAAATAGTTGTATGTTTGAAAAATTTGAATTTTGACATTTATTTGGATTCAAATTTGCCGCTCTTGAAATGCACCTGCTGTTGATGGAGTGCACCACGGGGGGGACGCCTGCGTCCCACCTAGCCCATAGAGGTTAATATAGCTAGTAACGGTCTTCTACGTATGTTTTATACACAGTACAAGAAATGCCTTGAATACGCATGCCTACTGTTCTGAGACAGTGCTAGCGCTAACCTTGTCAGGGTCTGTGTGACCAAGCATCAGGTTGGCAGCCTTTATGTCTGCATGGACATACTCGTTGTCATGGATATACTCAAGCACATCCAGCTGTAGGAAGACAAAGAGAAGGTGAAATCTTCACATTCCATCTTGGAAGAGGATGTTTTATTATTATTGTGTTTATTTTTATATATATGTTTACTTTAGTTTATTTACTAAATATTTTCTTAACTCTATTTTCTTAAAACTGCATTGTTGGCTTGTAAGTAATGAAAGCATTTCACTGTAAGGTCTTGTATTCAGCACATGTGACGAATACAATTTGATTTGAACAGAGGGAGAGACTCACCAGAACACGTCCTAGCTGTAGTACTGTGTGCTTCTTCAGCTTGCCACCGTTTCTATCACACACCTTCTGCAGGTCACTGCCCAGGCGGTCCATCACCATGAACCTGTACCTGAATTGTAAATAAGAATTTGTTCTTAATTGAGTCACCTGGATAAAAACTGTACATGGTCAAGGATAAGAGGTAAAATCATCTCTGACACACTTCTCAACCACAAAGCAAGGGATTATTAATGAAGTATTAATGCCTTCATCATGATTACTACACCAGTGTAGTGGTTCCAGTAGTACCTGGTTCCGTTGTGTTCTGCCAGTCCTGATCCCCAGTATGCAGGGATCCCCAGAAAATCCAGCGCCTTGCTCCTCATCCACCTCTGCACTGAATCAACAGCAGACAGAATTACAAGGGCCAAAAATTGTATCTTACATACTATATTTAGGGAAAGGGAGATCAGTTGTCCAACTGGAATGTATTCAACTGAAACGTGTCTTCCACATTTAACCCAACCCCTCTGAATCAGAGAGGTGCGGGGGGCTGCCTTAATCGACATCCACGTCTTCAGTACCCTGCCTCGCTCAGGTACATACAGAACAATCGATTTCTACGTTGTCAGCTTGGGGATTCGATCCAGCAACCTTCCGGCTACTGGCCCAACGCTCTAACCACTAGGCTACCTGCCGCCCCTTTTTACAACGCATTTTCACTAGTGCAACGATTGCACCTATTATTTCTGTAGAAAAACAATAGACACAACAAGAGTGCAAAAACAGATATTTGCTCTTTTGCGTTTTTTTGTTTTATGAATTACTTGTTGCTGTCATTATTTACCTCCATGCCATTTTGTTTTATTCCCTCTGAAAGGTAGCAGGTGCACAACTGGTGCTGAGCAAATATGGCCAAGTGCCCAAGATACAATCCTAGAGGACCTAAGCCTTTGGTCTTAAAAGTGGTGCAACAAATTAGGATGTGATGTGGTTTTAATGACTGTGGATTCAGGTTGGGATGTCTGAACTGTTCACAAAAACACATATGACCACTTAAAGACAGAGGAAATAATCATGCACTTCTAAATCACAGACACAGAAACGCACAAAGTGAACAGGAAGCCTGTCTTGGAGTGCTGGCTGGCTCTCCACCAGACTGGCAGGTGGTCAGGGGCCCAGCAGAGGAGCAGGCATCATTATGTGGGATTGGGTCCCTCTCTATGAATTAAGACAAACAAGCAGGGAAGGGGCTAACTGCCACTGAGGTGCATGTTTGCTTTGGCTTATTAATTACACCAGGCAGCAGTCTTGGGCACTTCATCAGCCAAGTACACTCCCGCTGCACTGGGCCTGGCCGCTCATATAAGATGTAGCCTAAAATAGGTTTGGTTGTAACCATACAGTATGTAGCCTATGATGGACATAAGCTATGAACTCTTGGTCACATTTCTGCTACATCATGATGTTGACTGATTGAATTTGTTGATACTCACTGTTCTCAGGTTTAGCTGCCCTCTGATAGAACTTGAGCTCAGAAAACAGAGGCCCATTCTCATGGTACTCCTGCAGACAATGAAACAAGAGGGTCAAATATGAGGAAATGTGGAAATAGAAATGCTGAGAACTGTTGCATGTGACTGCCGTACAATTATAGGTTCCTCATTATACCTTCCCATATCCACGAAAAACCCAGTAAGCAGAGAGCAAGCGAGAGAGAAAGACAACGTGAAAGACAGTTTCACAGCAAATTATTGTGGTTAAGTCAAACTGTCAATCACATCTGGAGTTATCGCTGAACAAATGACAAAGCGTATACAGTGATGGAAATGCCCTGACTCACAACACAGCCATCCCTGTACTCACCACTTTAATCACAAAATGAGAGTCCTCCCCAACAGGCATTTCCATGTCCTGCGAAGCTGAAGGAAAAAAGGGAGAGAGAGAGAGAGAGAAAGGTATGAGATGGAAAAAAGGAGGGAGATATGGTGTGTGAGAGAAAAAGAAGAAAAAAACAGGGACACGGATAAATAAACTGTGATAAACATGACAGTAATTTGGCATCAATCAGATGTACTCCAGTTTGGTAATGCTGTTGGTAATGTTTTACACCCAAATCAGTGATTCCTGGTCAAATAAATTAGGATGTGTGTGTTTATTTGAGAATCAGTGATAACTTGATGGATTGACATACTAGTCTGGTTACTTACCTAGGTAGATCAATCCAAAGCCTCCTTGGCCAATAATTCTTCCCAGTTTCCATTGCTTCTTCTCAGTGTCGATCAGTGTAAACCCGTCTGGTAGGGGTGCAGGCAATGCTCGTTTCCTAGGAGGGGCCATAGGGCTTGCCAGCAATAGGAACCTATTTGGGGGTAAAAGAGAGTCAAATTAGTTGGCTGGCAATAGTAACTTATGGTACAGACTATTGACATGTGGTCAACAGATGCAACGACAGCCACCCAGCTAGCTTGCAAAGTAGCGTGCAGCTATATAGACCCGTAATAAATCCAGAAACAAAACTGAAAGTCAGTTAAATCTGGAAACTGGCCAGCAGATTGGCTAGCTACCTAGATAGCTACAGCAAACTAACAGACTATATCGAGTAAACGAGTTAGCTGTCCCTACATAGAACTAAATTAGCTAGCTAGCAAAACAATATATTCGATTCATTTGGCTCGGTGGCACTGCACAGTTCAGTGTCAATTTGTTCTTAGCAAGATACCTAACTAGATAGTTACTATCCAAAATGAAACATCTGGCGATACATTACCATTAAAGTTTGGATAACTTTCCGTGAAATGTACCAAAGATCTAGGAAGCGATGGCTCTGGATATTCAACCGCCAATGACTGCTATCTAGAGGCAGGACGATGACACAGCATGTGCCATACAGGTTCACAGTGCTGTCTGTCACCTTTAAAACGTCTGACCTGGGATGCATTAAGTGGAGTGCAACGTTACAGAACGTTCTGGTAAAACTGTATAGAACAGAAACGCTATGTCATTTAGATTAGGCCAATTTGATTGATATATTTGTAAGAAAGACACGTAGGCTGCGTTAGACAGGCGGCCAAATGACGAACGTGTATAAAGATGGAAGAATGCAGATATGACGTCAATGTTTTAGCACTATCCACTGAGTTCTTTAAACTACAGGTTGCGATATGGTTCAATGTGCTAATAAATCAGCACAATCTACTTTTTCTGTTTTTCAAATTCCCAGCATCTTGAAGCTGAAATTGGGATCATGTATACCCTGCTAATGACCAGACCAAAAAAAAAGAAGAGTAATGGAGAGCAATGTACAATATATTGGGAATTTAGTAAGAGGAATTTGTGGTAAGTGCATGGGGGCCGCTGGCCCAAGATGTACTCTTAAGGAGCCTACCGTCACTCCTTAAGGTCCAAGGATCTTATGTTATTTTCAGAGGAAGACTGACTCTGGCTGCCAAAACAGCCAAATACGCCATCTAAACGCGAATCGAATGTCAATTGCGATATGATTCTAAAAACATAAAGCCCTTTACTTTCATGTCACAACAAAATAATTATACTAATCAAAATATACACTATTTTAACCGGCTTTATCACAGTTGCAGCCAACAGTATTTGTCCGTGACAAGTGTCTGGCGTCCTTCCGTTACGCACAAGTGTTCGGATCATGCTAATTAGCACAGGTGGTGCTTCGGTCTTCCGTATGCACGCGCTGTAACATGGAGATATGGCCATCTGGGAATACTAACCATAACCTTATAGAAGTTGAGTATCAATTTAACATATTGTTTTTTGAAAAAAAAATTCTCACTGATATGAAAGATTAGGTCCTAATGCTTCCAAAACCATACTGCAAGTGATGCATAGTAACGTTCAGACCGAACACTGGGGATCTTAAAACTCTCTAGCACCAAACTCCCCCCTAAGAAAGAGCCTTCATCCAATGACTTATGTGTAATGGAACTGAGAGTCATCACGATCAAAGGCTAAGGGGCTGCCATCTTTATCCACCTCAGCTATTTTGATATGTTTTTCCAGATCTTTTTCAGGGTTGATCTGAATGGTCAAAATACCAATTAGTTAAAACAACTATCAGAATTGGACTGCCTTAGTGTCTTAGCATTAGTGTCTGTCTTTCTGATTGATGGCACTGATGGAGTGGAAGGAGGGAGTCGTGGCACCAGGAATCCAAGTCTAGGGTTTTGCTTTTTTTGGAGGGCTCAAAAGGTAAAAATCTTGCAGAAACTTTGTACAAAAATGGTGTGACCCAGCCCTTGATCATGACTCAGTTCCATTACATTACACATAAGTCATTGGAAAAGGCGATTTTTGTAAGGGAGAGTTTTGTTAATAAGAGCCGCGAAGCTCGGTCTGAACAGTAACACGCATGGCTTGCGGTATGGTTTTGGAAGCATAAGGACCGTATCTTTCATATCAGTGAAAAAGGTTACATTGATACACACCTTTTAGGGGTTTGGGTTCCCACACAGCCATATTTCCATGTTGCAGCGTTTGTTTACAGAAAACAGACGGAAGACAGTGGACTGTGTTAATTACCTATCTTCCTCACCGAACACGTGTGACGTGTGTAAATGGGAGACAGACACCACAAATGTGTTTGTCACTGAAAAAATATATTTGGATGTGATATGAAAGTAGAGGGATTTATGTTTATCTGTACAGCAATTGAGAATCATTTCACATTAAGATGGAGTATTTGACTATTTTGGCTTCTAGAACCAATCCGCCCTGGACTAAGGAGTAACGGTAGGCTCCTTTAGTCCAATATTGGGCTAAGTGTGACCTAGCTTTCTACGGGCTAGAAGGTTGACGCTTCCCCATGCAGGCCACCTTGGACAAGCTCTGGTCGATTGGTCACTTTCCTCGCAATATCGCAGAGGATTTGCATAAAGTTCAGCTTTCCCCGATGCTCCTTTCGCTCAACGGTCACTGCCCACTCCGCTTGAATTTGAATTGCTTCCGATGTTTCACTGCACGATGCCGCATTATATTAGCACGGGCTGTAAAAGTGGCTTCACATGTTCATGGGAAATGGTCAATTGGGAAGTCCGACATGATTGTGTTCAAGTGCTTTTGAACGCTCCCAGCGCCTGTACAATCTTTCTTGGGCACACTACCTGCAGCTCGCTACTCCCCACCACTCTGTCCTGGAGAGAGAAACAAAAATAACAAAGACAAGTCTCAAGTTAATGCTAATGTTAGACAAGAGTTGATCAAGCTCTGTGTATTTCATTTACAGATATGTTTTCAACTTTTGACCAAAAAACAAAACATTGCCGCATTGCGTTCACCGGCCTATGCCATGGCTAGTGCTAATGGAACAATCAAATGTGTAGAGTCAGTGGAATTAGCACTATTCTCCACAATACTATTAATATACTTAGCGTGAATAATAGGTTACATGAAGCAGCTATACAGGTAGGCTGATAAATCAGACTATGATACCAGAAAGTTTCCTTACAAGCCAAAATGTTGAATACAATTACCTTTTTACTTACTCTGCACGCGGGCAAAATGTGAGACAAAATATCCACAGAAAAGTATTCTTTACACAACTTTTTAGAGCGTCGGTACTGCCATTGAAGATTCTATCACCTGGCACATGCGCAAAACCATGTAAAGAAAACACCTGCAAGACTTCTGTTAGCATGCATGTGCATGTACTTCCGTCTTGTGTAGTGCCTTATGTGATGCGCAAACAAGTCTTGATTGCCACACACAGAGACCCGCATTTTGAAATGGGTTTAATAATACTTTCCTGAAGACATTTTGTCTAAAAATCGACCCGAGTAAGTACCAACCCCACGGACAATCAGCAGAGTCAGTTCAAATATAAATGTATTAAACATTATACCCACGGCTATGCTATACAGGCAATGGAAGGCATAGTCACATTTAGGACTACTATACTGTACATGCTATTTGGAAGCTTTGGGAAGGGCCACTCTAGACCTGCAAGAACACCTAGCCTAATGTAGGCTACATCAAGTAGGCCTAACCACAAAGTTTTCCTGAATGTTGAGTGAGCACAACAGTGACACATCTGGTGGCACAGACTGAGAGAGGGCCAATAAGAATATAACAATAACTCACAGTAATCTCAGTTGTCTAACCAAAGCTTTTTGGATGATTGTAGAAGTAGGCACTGAAACTATTGCCAAGATCTCATCAGCCAGGGGAGAACAACTGCCCCCTCTCATTGAAGCCACGGTGTTCGAGGCCAAGCAACGGTACTGCAGGCATTGTTTGCAGAAAACAGGATCCCCCATTTTAGTGAATGGGAAAATGGCAATTTTTGTGTTCCATCTTTGTGTAAAAAAATATATATGTTTACAAGACACTCATGGTACTAATAATTACTTCTAATACACCAGATGTATGTCCTTGGACCGATTGTTTGAAAAAATCGCACACCGAAGACGTTATAAGGATAATTTAGTTGCTAATTGCAGCCTACAGTACCCCGGTATTCCATCAACTTTAGTTAGTCATTGAGAGGGGGCAGCACTGAGCTTGCCTGCAACGTTGCTTCCTGAAGTAGCTCAAACTGCACATGTTAAGTATCCATGAGACGCCATCTTAACCAACTTAATTTGGCTTCAATGGGCTATTGAGTCTTCACATAGGAATGAATGGTGTCACGTGATCGATGGCATTGTCTATTCATGGGCCTAGGCTATAGAGACTGTGAACACAAGCTAAACTTTTGACATGTAAAAGATGCACAAGGATGTGTAAAACGTAGAGCTGCCAGTTGTCTCTGTCCTAGTCAAGATGACCCAGTGGAAGGAAATAAGCTCAATCAGTTTTTATCAGCTTAAACCTTTACGTCATGACATTGGCTCTAACCTTGCTCCAAACCTGTCGGATCCCATAATGCCCTAGGCTTTATCTTAGAGACCTTGATGTTTCTCCAGCATGGTTTGCGTAACAGCCAACACAGCACATTATCATCATAGCCGTTCTTGATACAGTGAAACTTCCATTTCAGTCTATTTATAAAGAGATTGAAGAAACCACAACAGAGAGACACTAACAACAATTATTTACCAGAATAACAACCTCCCAGTTCTTGCTGGTTTAGTTCACACACAGATCAATAGGCAGTTGTTTTTTGGACAGCAGTCTGGTGGTCTCTGAGATGTATCACAGCTTGATCCTAGTGTTGCTTTACAGCATGTATTGGTCAATATTATCCTTCCATAATGTACCCAGAGTGGTTTAACAAACGGAGCGTTCAAACTGATGGCGAATGCGCTCTCTGCTCTCAGCCCAGGTTGTTTTATTTAGAGCAGAGCAAAACTGCTGTTTTTTTCCCATCGGCACGCACCTGCAGCGAGGCTATCGATCGGTGGGCACCCGTAGGGCCTAATTTAAGACTCAGGGACTCTGCTAAAGTACATTAAGGGCTGAGCACAAGGAGAGGGGAAGGAAAAAATAAGAAGAATGTTAATTTAGAGAAAAAAGGGAAGTCTAACCAATGCATGTGCTGCTGCATATGAAAGATCAATGGATAACAGTGGGTTTATATCCAACTAGAACATAATGAATTTGGCCTAATTGCGTGTAGGCCTTCTGTATATGAATGACCAGCTAATGATTAGGTTCTATATAATTGGCATGGAGCCCTTGGTGTTCCATAATCTCTCACATATTTTGCATTCACCCATCTTCAATTCCAAGTAAGTCTCTGTTGTGTTATTGCAAAGCAAGTTAAGTTTTTACTACATTCGCTAATATGAAACTACAGAAAACATCCACAGCCTACGCATCTGCATTCTCATCTCTGATGGCCTGCCATTTCCCTAATGTTATTCTATCTAGGTCGCCTTATTCAGGCGGAACGGTGGAGTTCACAGTAACATTACTTTGGTTCTGACTTTGTAGAGATGTAGAGAAGGCGATTCATCTCTAAAAGTCACCTACATTAACGCAGAGGATCCCCTAATCTCTGGCTAGCCTGGTGTAGCTGTCTCCCTCCTCTGCCCTCTCTCCGTCTCCTCTCCCTTCACCCAGGGTAATTGCTCTGTGAGCTCCAAGAGGCCTTCCGAGTGCCACCGGGCACCTCTCCCCAGCTCTCATAGTCTGGGCACAGTGACACCAATCTCGGGAAGGCCGTGACACCATTTTGTGTAACTGGCCCTCGTGATGGAGATGGCATAATTGTTATAATTAGGTGGAGCAGAGCAGGGTGGCGCTGTGGTGACCCACCCCAGCCCAAGTCCATATGGTGGGAAATAGATAATGAGCCAGTTAATGTGCTGTGTCCATCAGGAAGAGATACTCAATATGGAACCACGGCCATCAGTCTGGCTGGAGAGTTTTCTATTCCTTTTCTTCGTCTGTCGTGATATGAGTCTGCACTGTAGAGTGAGCATCGCTGCCACCATGTGACAGTGAGGTCTGAATTGTAGTCATCTACCTATAACTCTTCAACTCTCTAGAAGTCTCACAATATTTAATCAACATGAATGTGTTTCTGAGACTGTGTGTGTGCATGTGTATTTTGTCTTTTTCTTTTGAATTCCATCATGCATCAGATGTAGCTTTTCTGCTTTGTGGCTCTCAATTTTTTTGAATATGAGATTGCCATTTCAAATGAACATACATTATACATCTAATGGCCAGTAATGTGAAGCAGTGTCTCCGTAATACACAGCGGCCCTGTGTGAGTGCAGGTCTATGTGTGTGATGTGAGGCTGATAAAGCCTGCTTTCTGCTCCAGGGAGCAGGCACTGACCAGGATTCAGATTAGGCCATAATGGCTCTTAGGCCTGGGGCTAAATTGAAATGTAAAACCCCAAACCAAACATAATTTAGCCCTATACGTCTGCCCTGTTGATGTGGCCCTGCATGTGGATATTGGCGACGCTGTTGGAGTTGTTGGACTGTAATTTACTTTGTTCTAAAGAGCCACTCAGCTCATTGGTTATCTCCAGGAGAACTATGAGACTGAAATTAGTTAGTTAGGCCTATGAGAATGTATGTTCAGGTGATGTCATATCATTTGACAGGCATGATTGTGCAACCTTACTGTATTGTTAATGACTGCATAGACGTTTTCATAAGAATGAGAGGACAAAAGAAGTGCTGCTAACTGTCAGACCATGGTGTATAAAATCAAATAAAGTACCTCTATGTATTTAGTAACTACCATTCAATGTCAGTTTCCTTTGTCAAACACTGATCAATATAATAACGTATTATATTTTCAATCAAACAGCATGAGCAAAGAGGAAATTAATGATTGAGAAGTTGCACAGAGCATAAGAAATACATGTTTTCGAGAAGTTTGACAAAGAGAAAATCAAGTTTGTCTCTTTCCTCGAGTATCTCCGACTCTCCACACACACAAGCAACACATCCACAACACACAGAGAGAGTGCTTGGCCGATTCAGGCTAGAGCCCTGTTACGAATCCCTTTTGGCCTTGCAGTCTGATACCTGTATCCGTAACAAGCCCTATGGAAAAGAAGAGGGGGGAAAAAGAGAACTTGGTTGAAGTCCTAAAATACCAATGGCACGTTCGTAAATTCACTCTGGCTATCTACTCCCATTTCAGAGCACTCTCGTCTGAGTGTGCCAGAGTGAATTTACGAACACACCCCAAATGTCGTTGGTATTTTGCAGTGGTCACTGTATCCCATACATTTTTTTCAATCTTTAACATTTCTTTTCAATTCAATTTTCTTGATGTTCACCATTATGTGTTCTTGTGGTTCAAGGAGAAAGCAGAAGTCTTGAACTTAGAAATGAAATGAAAACACACAAACATGTATGTCATCTTGTTGTCATTGTTTCAAATACAATTTGATTTGACACCACCTGGCCCCATAGGACAACCCATTAGAGACCAGCACACCATGGGAGACGAGACAAAGTATTCCCAGTACTCCCAGTGCTCTCATAAAGATAACTTTTGTAAAATGCACTGTCCTTGAAATGTATATAGTACTGTAAGTATAAGCTGGAAGTAGAAGCATAAGTGTTGTCTGTTAGTTTACTCAAATTAGGGGAGGGGTGGTAGGGTTAGAGGAAAATAATAAAGGAAAATATATTTTAAAATATATATATATATATATATATATATATACTTACAAAAATATATATATACTTACAAAAATATATATATGGGGGATTGGAAATGATGCACACAATTACACTGATGGAAGCCTACAACCTATCTGCGATATTAACACTGATCTACCCCCTAAAAATTGTCAATTAAAAATGAAAAAGACTGGACGGCCTGATCAGAGAACTCTACACACAGACAAGCCAGGACACCCTCAGAGGTCTGACCCTGACCTTTTGTAGCATAACATGAGGAAAGTGAACGGTCTGCCCTGTATCTGTAAAGGATGGACTGCTTTCCTTATGGCCTGCAAGGTGTTAAGGCTTGTACAGCACAGTGGCTGGGAAATGTGCTTTTTGAAGTTATTCTGGCAAATATGGAACTACCTGTTGTCTCACCTTGCAGAGATCATGTGCAGACTACAGCAGAGAAGAGATGGCAGAGAGAGGGGGGGGATAGCGAGAGGAGGAAGAGGGTGAAAGGCAGAGAAGAATTGATGGCCTGGTTGTCAGATTTGAGCAGCGGAACATTCCTAACACCTGGTAGATTACTGCTCTCCATGAGGCTCTGTTTGTTCCAACAGGCCACTTCCTGAAGGGAGAGGACGAGAGAGAGGGGTGGAGAGGGCCAGCAAAAAAGATAGGTAGAGCGGACAGTAAGTATGAAATAGATGGAGGAAGAGTGCTCAGAGAACAAGAGTTAAAGTTGAAAAGAGAGGTAGAGGACATAAGGGGAGAAAGAGAGAGGAGACAGTGATTTAACAGAGAGGAGGGGTGGAGGATACAGATGCTGAGTAGTAGTTTACTGGATTAGAGTTGATTGACAAGGCTGTGTAAGTTAACAGTCGAGTTTGAAGAAGTCGAACACGAACAAGCTACAAACACAATAACCATGGTGCTTTTCGTTTCGGCCCAAATCCTTCTCCAAATCACTCTGACCTTGATAAACAACGGAGACTTTTGAAATACAAAAGCACTTCAGATGCTGATTTGAAAGTTTACATTTAATTTGTGTGCGTGTGTTTGTCTGTACTTGTGCTTGTTTAATGTGGTGTGAGGGGAGACTGGGGGATGCAGGGGAGCCAACCCCACTGTTCTCTTCTCTGGTCTCACCTGGGGCTTCTAACTAGCTCAGAGAATATCTCCACAATGCCCCGAGGTATGGCAATTACAGGCCTATCATTTGCTCAAGATTCCATTTCCCTTTCATGTTGTACCTAAACAACAATGGATTCATATTCTTATCATCGAGTTGCCCACTCTGGCATTGTTAATTACAAAGGCTATTATCATCAGCATCTAAATAAATCTTCCACACACACACACACTAACATGGACACACACACACACACACACACACACACACACACACACACACACACAGACAACAGAACACACATACACACACATACTCTCAGAACCTGCAGTACTGTCCACGCCCATATGCATTATTTGGCCAACACACATAACTAGCAATGAAACGTACATATACAGAGAGAGAAAATGTACATGAACTGCACACTGTAATCGAGAAAACTCTCTCACATGCACATGCACTTTCACCTTGTACTAAAATAAAAATTGTGAGTTAACAGCAGTTGGGTTGTTTTATGTTTAGAGATCTCTTCCTTACAGTAAATGCTTATTTTAAAGTTTGTACACATATATAAGCATGCTATATTGCAGGTTAATATGTGTGCCTGTTTAAACAGTTACTGGGAGTCAAGCCTAGGCTAGATAGGCACACTCTCTTTCAGATGAGAATTTATTATGCAGAAGCATCTATTTTTATTAGTTTATTTTTCTTCTCAGATGACTGTGGCACAATCATCCATGAAATAAGTTAGGTGTATAAATTTGTTTTGTTTTTTTTCAGGTCTTTCAGGTGCGCCTTTTGTATTCATGACGGTTTCCCTGCACCAAAAATCTATCTCAATCAAAGGTGCTGTGAGTTTATCATAAATTATCATGAAAAGGGTTCCCACTCAGTAGATCCTTAATTACAATCTCATTTGAATAAGTTTGCATATTAATGAGTTTGGAATAAAAATGGTTTGGGGGGATTCTGACGGGGGCCGGGGTAACCCACGGCGATAATGGCAGCGCTTTAAAATGATCTTATTACCAGCAGAGGCTCAGCCATCACACACACAGACACACACACACACACACACAGACACACACAGTCACACACACTCACAGGGGTGTTATAACGTGATTAATCGCAGAGTGTCTCTGACATTAATATACTATAACCAAATGAAAGACTTCATTAGTTTCAACTTGGATGCCGTGTTTGGTCGCATCGGGAATCAGCACTGTGTGATATTTGCCTCTTGTGACTTTTTTAAACTGCTTCAAAGTTTCGCTTCAAGAATCTGGAACGAGTAGTTTCTTGTGCTAGAGTGTGACTTTAATACATATCTCTGACTAAAGGTATCTTAATTTGCTTCAATTTACTTAATTTCCATGATATTGTTTTTACAATACAATTAGACTTATAGCTTTGGATGATTTGAGTGTTGTAACAAACAGTCTGGAACCCAGGCTAGAAATAGCTGATGCTTGTGGCACATGCCGTACAAAATTGTGAAACGCTTAGTCATTGACGAGCAAAGCCTTCTAATACAGCAGATGTAGAGTGAGTGACTATAGTTACTCGGTGTGTAGTGTTATTTTCATTGAAGCTACAGTATATAGAAGGGGAGGCAAAAGTGATGCAACAGCAGAGACATGTGGTGAGTGGGAGATGTGCGGGGAACTTTCTGTTTTCCCCCCTCTCTCTACCCCTCTCTCTCTCTCTCTCTCTCTCTCTCTCTCTCTCTCTCTCTCTCTCTCTCTCTCTCTCTCTCTCTCTCTCTCTCTCTCTCTCCTTCTTACCTCCCTCCATCTTCTCCTCACAGCCCTGACCTTTTCCTCTGTTTGCAGGATTATTACGGCTACAATTATTACAGATTACACTGAGAAGAAGCTCTTCAGCGTTGAGTTGAGAAACCTCTTTATTAAAGGCTTCTAATAGATCTTATTGACTTGATTTCATAAAGGGCAATCACAAGCACTGTAATAAAGGGGCTTTAAATATCACTGTCATTTTGTTCATGAATATGCAGTTGCATATTTCTATTTTATACACGCACCAATATGGGCTAATACTGTATGTTTAAGTGGGCTTACACCTCCCAGAGGTTTGTGGGGGTCTTGAAAGTATCTCCTACTTCCTGGTTTTCCTGAGTTTCCTAGATCTGTTCCTGTGTTGTTGTTCCTGGTGAGTATGACTAGGCTGGGGATGCCTGAAGAAGACTGGTGGAGTGATCATGAAGTATCTGAGTTTAGTCAGAGCTGAGGAGCAGCTTATTAATTACAGCGGGAGTCATAGTCACGATACCTAAGAACCACACACACACACACAGACACAATTTGCCACCCTCTAGCAATCACACTGCACCCACATTCTCCAGTTCAGACATACGTGCACACACGCACACACACACACACACACACACACACACACACACACACACACACACACACACACACACACACACACACACACACACACACACACAAAGGATGGGTCAAAGACACCGGCTGCTCCAGCTAATAAAGGCAGCATGCTAATGAGCTAGCTGAGGCTGGAAAAATAGACCCAGGCCAGATAATTAATAAAGTATATTGATCTCCCAGTAAAGACGTTAAGCCCCGATTAAGGGCAACAAAAGGAAAGGCATCACACTTCATCAAGTGGTGGAGCTAAAGGAAGAAATGCGAGAGCGCAGACAGATTGTCATTAAGAAAGTCACTTGCCAAACGCACAGGCACACACACAGACACAACAAAACTGCCACATACGTTCTTCACAACGCAAAAAAGAGGGAGGGAGAGAAGCGATAATAAAGAGAGAGGGAGAGAGAGGAGGAGGTAGGGTTTCTCTAATAAATCAGAGAGCAGACAGTGTTGTGTGTTTTGTTTGTTTGGTAATGGACTCTAACAAGACTTTATGGCAGCTGTGTGGTCCAGCTTTAGGCATCTCACCTGACAAATAATGTGGCATGTACAGTGCCTTTAGAAAGTATTCATACCCCTTGACTTACACCACCTTTGTTGTGTTACAGTCTGAATTCAAAATTGATTAAATATATACTTTTTTAAATCTCACCCATCTACACATATTACGCCATAATAATGAAGTTAAAACATGTTTTAATACATTTTTGCAAATGTATTGAAAATGAAATGCAGAAATATGTAATTTACGTAAGTATTCACACCCCTGAGTCAAAACTTTGTAGAAGCAACTAGGGCAGCGATTACAGCTGAGTCTTTCTGGGTACATCTCTAAGGGCTTTCCACACCTGGATTGTGCAACATTTGCCCATTATTCTTTTCTTCAAGCTCTGTCAAATTGGTTGTTGATCATTTAAGTGATAATGCCCGAGAAGCTGGTATTTGGAGGATATATTGGCACGGGTGTTGTTAGGCCCTAGACGAAGTCAAAGGCCGGGCAAACTGTGCCAATATATCCTCCAAACACCGACTTTTATAACGGGTTACCAACATATTCTAATGATGATTGACATATTTTTATTAAAATTATAATTTAATGAATTTATTCATACTATTTCCTCCTTCCACAAGATATAGTCCCGACACAAATCTAGGGTTGCTACCCAAGCCGGCTGGTCATTCGTTCTATCGGTTCGGTTGCCAGAGACACGACCCAGTCGTTCAGTCTTTCTGTTCTGTATCTATGGATGTGACCTAGTCATTCGTTCTAAATGTTCCATTGCCATACCAGCTTGCAACGTTCTTATTCCTTGCTTGCTAGCTAGCCAACTATGGCTAACTTTCAGTCATGTCAAACAGTGCACCCAGAATAACAGCAAAGTAGCTGTATTTGCATTTGTTTAAGCTGTTTTCTAGTGACATTTATTTGGATACATCCATAACAATGACCTAATGAGGTGCGATTTCACCTGGCATAGAAACTGTGCTCACTCTTCAAGACACTGTTGTTCAGAGCAGCTAGCCAACAACACAGCTAACACAATCACTTCAAGCTGAAGCTGGAAAGACTGCGAACTAGCTGAACTTCGTTTCATTTGACCTTTTTCAATTGACATTTCTTTGTATATATCCATAAAAATGATTAGAGGATTCATGATTTCGACTGGTTGAGAAACCAGCCTGTCTGTCTCATCCAGACTCCTGACACGTTCATTACTATGGGACAGCTGGAGATTTGAATATTGAAACAATGTTGCAAATGTCGGAGAGACAAACAGCAAGGTTTATACAAATCTCAGCTGTTTAAAACAAAATATTAGTCTAAAAGAAATGTGAGATAATGTGTAGATGCTTTTTATAGTGGAGATCAAGTTTATAAATTGCTTGGCTGGGCTGATGAGACAGTGGATTGCGCAGTCAGATGTAACGGAGTAAATAGGCATTTTAACGTCATAGATTTAGCCGGTAGTAACTTGTGGAATGGTCACCGGCTGGAATGCGGTTTTAACCAATCAGCAATCGGGATTAGACCCACCCGTTGTACAATATAATGCTAGACATTAGACAACCATTTTCAGGTCTTGTCATTTAAGTCAACACTGTAACTTGGCCACTCAGGAATATTCACTGTGTTTTTAATAAGCAACTCAAGTGTAGATTTGGCCTTGGGTTTTAGGTTATTGTCTTGCTGAAGGCTGAATTCATATCCCAGTGTCCTCTGGGATTTTGCCTGTGCCATTCCGTTTATATTTTATCCCCAAAAAACCTCCCCAGTCCTTAATGATTACAAGCATAGCCATGGAATTGTTTCCCATGGAAAGCTAACATATGGAATTGTTTTAAGATGGTCATACCAAGGATCATTTAGCTATTTGATTTAGAATTGTATGACCCTTGTAGGTACCAAAAAATATATGAATAAATAGTTTGATAAAATATAGAATTTGGCCTTTACTACCCATAGAAATGCATTAAATAACAGTCATAAATGGCAAAAAAGACAGTCAAAAAATGTATCCTAAGGAATAAGATTTTGAAGTGTGTTGTGTATCTCTAAGATATAAGAAAGCGCATTAAATATTTTTGTTTTTTGGACACATATTTAACCCCTCTTTTTTGTCAGCACAAAACTGCCTCCATACTTCCTTCATTTTTTAAACCGGTACTGGGTTACCGTCAGATGAGTCCTGTGACACTTGTGGGGGCCGTAGAGTAAAACGGAAAACACCATCATATTCATGAGAATCTATTCCTTCATATTAGTTTGTAGCCCAAACGGTTCGGACTCTACAGACAGAAGTTGGCACACCAGCAGTATCGACTTCAGAGGAGTCCCGTCGAGCTTGTGGGGGTCGTTCAGACGCTACAGACGTTTTCATGAGAATATCAATTTTTGGGATGTCTCATGGTCTGACAAACACTGCTGTAGCTAGGCCACCTTCCACCAGAAGCGTAAGGCCGACATAAGGGGATGCGGTAGATATCTCTAGCTTAAACCATCCATAGTGTAATTAATAACTTCACCATGCTCAAAGGGATATTGAATGTCTGCTTTTTTTTACCGATCTACCAATAGGTGCCCTTTGTGAGGCATTGGAATACCTCACTGGTCTTTGTTGCTGAATTGGTATTTGAAATTCACTGCTTGACTGAGGGACCTTACAGATAATTGTATGGGGGAAGGGGGGGGTACAGACACACATGAGGTAGTCATAAAATATTCATGTTAAACGCTATGCAACTTATTATGTGACGTGTTAATAAGCACATTTTTACTCCTGAACTTATTTAGGCTTGCCATAAAAAAGCAGTTGAATATTTATTGACTGAAGACATTTCAGCTTTTCATTTTTAATACATCTGTACAATTTTTGAAAAACAAAATTCCACTTTGACATTATGGGGTATTGTGTGTAGGCCAGTGACACAAAAACATTTTTGCATTCAGGTTGTAACACAACAAAATGTGGAAAAATGTAAAGGGGTGTCAATACTTTCTAAAGGCACTGTACATGTAGATCACTTAATTACTTCAGTGTAGCAAATAATATTGCAATAGAATCCTAGCTAGACAACTTCGGTATTGAGCAGGGTTGGCGTCAATTCCATTTCAATTCAGTCATGTTAGGCAAATAAAAATTCTACTTGGTAGTACAAGTGCCATTTGTTTCCTAAGACGACTTTTGACTTTAAATTCACTTCTGCATTGATGTAATTAAATGGAATTGACAGCAAATCCTAGCACTGTGATATGTTTCATTGTAAGATAGTATCTTTACAGCATTTTTTCTATAGGTGAGCGCTGTCGAATGGCTATAGTGACAGGTTTCATGCACTGTTGTTGTGTGCTGTCTCTACCAGGTCAGAGACCAGATACGCTCAAGTGCCTTGCATACAAAACTTGAGGGTCATCGCTGTAGGTTCACAAAAGACAGAAGAAAACATATATGCGCTGTATGGATTTGAGTATGCATTTTATGTGTGTGCTGATGTGTGTGTTTATGTGTTATGTGTTCATGTCTTTATGAGTATGTGCATGTGTACCCACATTGGTTTGTATGCTTGTGTATGTGTATGCGTATGTGTTTGTGTGCTCATTCAGTGTTTATAAGAGCGATTGAGCTGGCAGCAGTCCAAATGAAGGCTGTGTTTTGTGTTTTGCCCACACTGGGGAGAGTGCTGGCGAGATGCTTCATCTTGACTCTCGTCTGGTAGCATGGCAGCACACTTAAAACTGCAATTTGTTTCCCTTGCATCCAATAAGCAGCTCACACCCTCCCCAATCAGTCACCTCGAGCACAGAGATTAAAAGCAGGAGGAGAGCGGAGCCGTTTGCTGGGAGAAACTGCAGTTGATTTGATAGAGAGAGAGGGGAGAGAGGGACAGATGGATGGATTTGCATTGTATTGTATTTGAGAAAGAGATAGACGGGGGAAAAGAAGAGGGAGAGGTTCCAGTGTGTCTGTACTTCTCTCCTGAAATGTCAAGGAATAGGAACGTGTGCTCAAAAAAACAAGATATAACATGTTTTTTTCTAAATCAAAAAAAATGATTGATCACAAATAAACAAGTCATACAATTCAATGTCCACTGGAACACTAGTCTATTCAGTCAAATGAATAAGAACAAGTTGTGCAGTTTTGTACCTTTTTGAGGGTAACTTGTCATTAGTGTTAAAGATATTCTCCGGTACTTTTGTACACTTTTTATCCAGTAGTTCTGAAAGTAGCGCTCACGAGACAAAAGTGGTACCCGAAAATTGCATACTACGTTACATATGTGCAGATATGTGCACCACGTCATTGCTCTCTCTTGCTCTGCCGTGTGTGCCTCTTAGCTAACTGTCACTCAAATGACGAGGAGCTATAGCTCATTGGTTGAAACTCTAATTGCTAGGGGGCTGGACCACGTGGAGGAAAATGTAGGGAAAATGGCGTAGCACAGCTTTCCAGAAAAACAGTCACTTTCAAACTAGGCATTTCATGGCTAATTGAGGTAAAACCGTAATTCAGCTCATAGATTATGCATGTATGAACTACACATTGACACATACAGCTCAAAGCGGGAGGTTTTAAAAATAATTAGTAAAGTTCTAGAGCATGTCTTTAAGGTGTGAGTCAGTAATCTGGTGAGGTCACTTTCAAATGTGACTTTTGTGAAAAACATGTTTTTTGGGGATATTTGTCTGACCCCGTGTGTGATAGATCCAGGTGATGATACTAACTCTGCAGATGGGAAGTGAGACAGTATAGCATTTAGGTGTGTGTGGGACTGGCTTGGTGGTGTGAAAGCTGTTGTCCTTGTCAGAACACCTGCTGTTTCCTTCCCTCTTCCCCTCTCGTCCTCCTCCTCTCCTCCCTCCTTCCGACACTTCATCAATCCCCTCTTATCAGAGCTGGCATTCAGGGGACCACCAGAGAAAGCACAGGACAGAGGAAAGGTCATCACACACACACACACACACACACACACCACACACACACACACACACACACACACACACACACAGGAGCTTATATTTCCTCACAACTTCACCCCCTTGTTTTTTCACTAAAATATTTCAATTTCTACCCCTCACTCGTCCTCTCAACCAAGTCATCCTCCTTCCCTCTTTACCTCCTTCTTCCTCTTCTTTCCTCATCCCTCCCTCCCTCTCTCATTATCCTAATTAGATCCAGCAGATGAACATCCTCTTGTCTGTAGAGGAGGAAAGAGGGCTTCATGATGCAATACACCTCATTTGCATATCCAAAGTTAATTGCAGGAGCGGAGCAGGTGTAAAGTAATAATAATAATCACACATGACACTCACCTGTGACCAGCCTTGCACACGCACACACACACACACACACACATGCAAGCACATACATTCACTCACACACGCATGCTCTCTCTCATTCTTTCACATACAGACATACTGTAAACACACTCACACACATGACCTGTCATCACAACTGGCACGCTTTACACACCACCAAAGAATCAAATAAAATCCACCAATCTCAAGTGTTGCTGTTGTTAAAAAAATATATATATTTTGGTTGGCGATATCTCCCTTCTGACAGTAAACCCTGTGAGACCTAAGACCTTGATTTCCTGTTAAACACAGTATCTGTTTTAACCTGCTGGCTAACACACCTCCGCCTTACCAAGAAGCATCCCTGTGTGTTGCCGTGGCTCTAATTGCTGTAGCTAATTCTGTGCTGTCCTCTCACCTCTCTACTGTTTCTCTTGCTGAGGTGAGGATCACACCTCTACATGGCCCGACCTGTTCGTGAGGTGAATTTTCACACTTTTAACACTGTTGGAATCAGCAAGCCTTTAAAGCCATACACACATGCTTACACACACAGATACATGCACACATACACAGGCATTCCATTGATCTGACAGCTCATCAGAACACAGGAAGCTTTCTTACAGCTCACAGACTGACGTGTGATGTGACATTCAAGGAGAGTCAACTAGTCTGTGTTCAAATTGTTAATAAACTCTCCATCAATAAAGTGAGGTTTCACATCAGGAGAAGTAACACATCCAAATGGTATTGTAGGATATTAATATGTTCATACTCTAGCAACCATGCAGCATCTAGAAAACATCATGGCTCCTCCAATTTACCAAGAGGTGGCGTAGTTAGTTTAATCTAATTAGACTCACACCCCTTCAAAACTCCTTCTGACACTACAGCCAGTACAGCAATTCAGCTTCAAGCACGGTAAGAAAAATGTACTGTACCTTCAGCACTTTCCGTCTGTTGACCTATCAGTCAATCCCAAGGAATAATTTGCTTGTGAAGAATCACACAAGCCACATATGAACAAGCTTTTCCTTCTTTTTAATGCATTATTTATCTCCAGAGGAGGAGGAGGAGGGAAGCCACTCGCTCTCCTGCTTAGCCTGTGATGTCCTGTGTGTATTATTTATGATTTATGCCTTGTCACTCACTAGCGTAGTTGACATATTTCTATGTATTTACAATACCGAGGGTCTCTTTCATGTTCGCTGGCAGGTTGAGAGGTCGTGGGAGGGGGAAAGGCCAGGTAATTGTAGCAGATGCATTCTAGGTGATCCTGGAGAGGACCCTAACGTGGGGGGGGGGGGGGGGGGGGGGGGGGTGGTAGAGGGGGGTCGGATTGAAGCCATGTATTTAGAGAGTCCGGCCATTGAGGGTTGTGTATCATGATACATTGACGTGACATTATGGCAGCCATGTTAGAACCCCATTAACATTACATGGGGGATAGTTTTATTATGCGATGTAACTGAATGACTAGAACTAGAACAATATTCACAATTCTAAAAGTTGTCCTAACTCTCTAAATACTGTACATAGCCCAGGTTAGGACTAGACGTCTTGAGATAGTAACTCATAAAGAGGGAAGTAGCAGTGGCTCTAATAAACCCGTACTCATTATTGTCTCAGCATGCTGTTAAAAATGCATCACAACCTGTGTGTGTTTAACTTTCCTAACATCTCTCCCTTGTCTGTGTATCTTCATCAGCTCATTCTGGTATTTCAAGACTCATTGGGATGACAACAGAGGAAGACATCATTTTTGGGGGGCTGCATCTCTGTTTAACTCAGGGCTTTAGGAGAAACAGAGAGAAGTGTGGTATCATTAGCTGTGTGTGGACTCGCAGGGCCCAGCAGAAGCTGGCATCAGCGCTGTTTGCACAGCTGTTAAAGTAATGCTATCTCATACCCTGCTTTCTGCTGCTGGACCAGCGTGGCTCACAACTGTTAATACTGACCTCTCCTGAGGTCTGCCTTCTCTCTCTCTCTCTCTCTCTCTCTCTCTCTCTCTCTCTCTCTCTCTCTCTCTCTCTCTCTCTCTCTCTCTCTCTCTCTCTCTCTCTCTTGACCTCCTATCCCGACCAGATTATTCTAGTCTGGCACAGCACATGCTCTGATACATTCTCTTGTATGGCACCTGGCATGTTCCGGACATATTAATGGGGAATGGAGACATGGACCCTGGTTTCTGAGTGTTCAATGGTTCAGAGAGAATAACCACCCATTCTAATTGGTGTTATGGGTATCATTTCACCTTGGAGCCAGAGACTGTGGGAGGGGTTGAGATATAGCCCTTGAATGAATATGATCCTCATCTGCTGTATTCCATTGTACTGCATGTCTGTATTTCCCAAAGCTACAGAACTGAATGGTGTCGTTAAATTTAGGATGAAGGCGCTGGAGGAGCCTAAACTCTGTTTTTAACTGCAACCATTGGAGGACAGCCAGGGAGGACGCGATTGATAGAAGTGAGCAAGTGCAAAAACAAAAACGACAACAACAGACCCAGGCACTAATTCCACCCGCTCCTTCCTGTCACGGCGGGATAAACAGGAAGCATCTCATAAATTCCTCCTGAAAAGTCTGATTGCTGACAGGCCTGACCTCGGCAGTCCTGCCATGTTTACCCATAACTCACAATTAACGCAGAAATTACCGCGTCCCCACGAGGATCCACAGCTTTATTTCCTTCTAACCGGGCAGTGCCGGGCCTGGACAGAAGCCCAGTTCTGTAATTTTGCGAGAGAGTGAAGGGGGGCTGGGGTGGAGGAAGGGAGGAGGAGGGGGTGCAAGGGGTACAGAGGATACTGTGGGGGTTTAGGGCTGTTATGGATATAGCTATGGTAATTACTAGGAGCTTGTTATTGCCCACATTACCACACCTGCGCCCAAAACGAGCCGGCGGATATTAGAATATCTGAAGAGCGTCGCGAACGGGATAACAGCAAACCAGGGCGGCATGAAAAGTGAGGATAGGGAGACGGATAAACCCAAAACAAGCATGCTTTCTTCATTAGCACACTTTAATTCTCACAAAACGTGAATTAAAAAAAATATATATATTGTTGTGTTTTTGCGCTGGCATGGCAGCGGGCAGTACGTTGCCGGGTCCTTTTATTCATGAAATAAAGGAGCACCTGTTCTCTGACGTGTCAAACTCAATCTCACGGCTCGTTAGTGGGGCCCCTGCCCAATAACCAGCTTTGGAGCTGCTTTGGCCTAATTCCCATCTCAGTGCTGTCACTGGGTGTCATCGCCACAGTCATTCATGTTTTTATTCATTTCACATTTCATCATTTATTTATTGACTAACCAGACTGGCACAGCAAGAGACATTCAGGACATAGGTATGTGGATGCTGGGCAGACGTTACTAGCTTTTGAAGAACTGCTAGCCAGGGAGGTTTACTTACTGAAATGTAGTAGTCAAGCCTAACCTGTCTTGAAACCAGATCATCTGTGTTATATACAGCTTTCCACACCTGGATTGTACAACATTTGCCCATTATTATTTTTTACATTTTTCAAGCTCTGACAAATTGGTTGTTGATCAATGCTAGATTTTCAGGTCTTGCCGTAGATTTTTAAGTAGATTTAAGTCAAAACTGTAACTTGGCAACTCAGGAGCACTCACTGTTTTCTTGGTAAGCAACTCCAGTGTAGATTTTAACCTTGTGTTTTAGGTTATTGTACTGCTGAAAGGTGAATTCATCTCGCAGTGTCTGGTGTAAAGCAGACTAAACCAGGTTTTCCTCTAGGACTTTGCCTGTGCTTAGCTCCATTTAATTTATTTTCCCCCCTGAAAAATTATCCAGTCCACCACTATGCTTGAACATTTGGAGAGTGGTAATCAGTAATGTGTTCTATTGGATTTGCCCCCAACATAACACTTTATATTCAGGACAAAAAGTGAAATTTTTGTAGCACTTTTTTTTGCAGTGTTACTTCAGTGTCTTGTTGTAAACAGGATGCATGTTTTGGAATATTTTTATTCTCTACAGGCTTCCTTCTTTTAGGTTATTATTATAGAGTAACACTGTTGTTGATCCATCCTCAGTTTTCTCCTATCACAGCCATTAAACGTTGTAACTGTTTTAAAGTCACCATTGGACTCATGGTGAAATCCCTGAGCGGATTCCTTCCTCTCCGGCAACTGAGTTAGAATGGACCCCTGTATCTTTGTAGTGACTGGGTGTTTTGATACACCATCCAAAGTGTAATTAATAACTTCACCGTGCTCAAAGGGATATTCAATATCTGATTTTTTTATTGATACCCATCTACCAATAGGTGCCCTTATTTCCAAGACATTAGAAAACCTCCATGGTATTTGTGGTTGAATCTGTGTTTGAAATTCACTGCTCAACTGAGGGACCTTTACTGATAATTGTATGTGTGGGGTACAGAGATGAGGTAGTCATTCAAAAATCATGTTAAACCCTATTATTGCATACAGAGTGAGTCCATGCAACTTATTATGTAACTTGTTAAGCACATTTTTACTCTTGAACTTATATAGTCTTGCCGTAACATAGTGGTTAAATACATATTGACTCAATACATTTCAGCTTTTCATTTTTTATTCATTTGTTAAATAAAACATTTTAAAAAACAAAATTCCACTTTGACATTAACGGGTATTGTGTGAGGGCTAGTTACCAAAACATCGCTATTTAATCCATATTAAATTCAGTCTGTAACACAACAAAATGTGGAATAAGTCAAGGGATATGAGTACTTTCTGAAAGCACTGTACACTTCTTCACATCTTGATTGCTGACCAATGACAGTCATCCGCATTGGCGCAAAGGCGAGCGCGCATATCCAGGTTAGTGACCAGAAAGAATTTATTTCATTTCGTCCAGTTTTGCCTGGCAAAAATAGAGTAGGCCTATGTTTTTCAGCCATATAAAATACAGTTTAGCGATCTACTACCGATGCATCTTCACTATAACAATACCTGGTGATTTGATTGATATTTTCCTATTTCAGATAGGCCTTGTTTGGGTGCCTACTGCCTATGTCTCTAAAGATAAGCAGCTGTAACATCACACTGCCTTCAATATTATAAGGATGAAGATGTAGCATGGTGAACTTATTACGATATTTGTGAGGAAGAACTCTGCAGGTAGGCTGCCGTCTAAAGTGATGGCATGGTGTGGACAGAACATCAAGTGAAATGTTATTTGTCACATGCGCCGAAAATAAATGGTTTAGACTTTAACATAAAATGCTTGCTTATGAGGCTTTTCCAACTATGAAATATTAACACAAGAGGAATAAAATAAAATACACAAGAATGGGGCTATATACAGGGAGTACCAGATCACTGTGCAGAGATACGAGGTATTTTGTGGAGATATGTACATGAAGGCAGGGTAAAGTGACTATGCATCAGCATAGCCATGGAAGTTACGGGTGCTGAGGGTGCTGCAGCACCTCCTGAAGAATGAGAATAAAAAATAAATATGAATAAAAAATTCAAAATACACAAAAGTAGTGCACTGGGCCTTTACTAGTCCTATATTAGTTGGCCGATATAGCCGTCTGTAGTGCGGGCCCCCAAAACATTCCAGCATCTCTGACCTCCCTGTATGCTGTCTCATTGCTGTCGGTGATCAGGCCTACCACCGTCGTGTCGTCAGCAAACTTGATGGTGTTGGAGTCTTGTGTGGCCATGCAGTCATGGGTGAAGAGGGAGTACAGGAGGGGACTAAGCACACAGCATTGAGGGGGCCCTGTGTTGAGTGTCAGCGTGACAGAGGTGTTGTTGCCTACCCTCACCCCCTGGGGCCGGCCCATTAGGAAGTCCAGGATCTAGTTACAGAGAGAGGTGTTCAGTCCCAGGGTCCCTAGCTGAGGGGACTTTGGTGTTGAATGCTGAGCTGTAGTCTATGAACAGCATTCTCACTTCGTTATTTCCCCTCTTGTCCAGGTGGGAGAGGGCATTGTGATGTGCAATAGAGATTGCGTCATCTGTGGATCTGTTGGGGCGGTATGTGAATTGGAGTGGGTCCAGGGTGTCTGGGATGATGGTGTTGATGTGTGTCATGACCAGCCTTTCAAAGCACTTCATAATTACAGATGTGAGTGCTACAGGGCGATAGTCATTTAGGCAGGTTACCTTGGAGCTCTTGGGACAATGGTGGTTCGCTTGAAACATGTTGGGATTACAGACTGAGACAAGGACAGATTGAAAGTCTTTGCGAACTCGCGCTGGTATTCCATCCGGCCTTGTGATTGTTAACCTGTTTAAACATTTTGCTCACATTGGCCACGGAGAGCCAGATCACGCAGTCATCCGGAAAAACAGGAGCTTTCACGTAAACCACAGTGTTCTATTCCTCGAAGCGAGCATAAAAGGCATTTAGCTCATTTTGGAGTTCTGCATCGCTGGGCATCTCACGGCTTGGTTTCCCTTTGTAATCTGTTATTGTCTGCAAGCCCTGCCACATACGACAAGCGTCGGAGCCGGTGTAATAGGATTCCACCTTCCTCCTATATTGTCCTTTTGCATGTTTGATGTCTCGTCGGAGGTTGTAGCAGTCTGTCTTGTTTGCATCCATGTCTGTGTCCCGTTTCTTGTAAACGGTAACTCTAGCCTTTAGCCTAGTGCGGATATTTCCTGTAATCGTTGTTATAGTTGTTATAGTCACTGTGGTGACGACATCACCTATACACTGATGAAGACTGTGACTGTTGCGTGAAACTGCTTAATTCTATCAGGTGAATCCCTGAACATATCCTAGTCTGGACTAGCAAAACAGGCTTGTAGCCTCGCATCTGCAGATCAGATGTTTCTATCCGATCCTGAAACCTTCAAGTAGGCCGTATGATTTTGCTTTCTCTGGACTCCAGTCAAGTGACATGATACAGTATATCCCTAGTTTGATATTGGCTGCCAACAACAAATTACTTTCAGCTCAAAATGTAGGTGTAAAATGCAGTTTTTCTGGCTGTAATGACTAGATTTGCACAGCGATTGTGCACACATTTTCATGTGTACACATGCATGTGCTTGCACGGGAGGTCGCAAGTTTTGTACAACTCCTTTTTGGGGATAAAGTTTCAAAGAGTTTGCAAACCACTGGAATACATGATAATGGCAACAAAGGTTGGATATAGTCAAGGTAGGCTACAGTATTTGTTACAATCGTCTATTTTGACTGTATTGCTAATTGTTAATACTGTAAGTGCAGTATTTATTCCAGTGCAAAAGAGGTCATCAGATTGTGCAGCTTTCCCCTCTTGTAAGAAGAAGGGGGGGGTTGGTTTGAGCACAATAGGTCTGTGCACGGCCCTGCATAGCAGTGTGTGTCAGACTGTCAGTGTGTCTTGTAAAGGCAGTTGTTGCTGTACACGATGTTGGGAAGCTACTCTGAAAATATATACTGAGTGTACAGAACATTAGGAACTGCTCTTTCCATGACAAATACAGACCAGGGAAGTCCAGGTGAAAGCTATGATCCCTTATTGACTTGTTAAATCCACTTCAATCAGTGTAGATGAAGGGGAGGAGACAGGAGTCAGCCTTGAGACAACTGAGACGTGGATAGTTTATGTGTGCCATTCAGGGGGTGAATGGGCAAGACAAAATATTTAAGTGTCTTTGAACGGAGTATAATAATAGGTACCAGGCACACTGGTTTGTGTCAAGAACTGCAACACTGCTGGGTTTTTCACACTCAACAGTTTCCCGTATGTATCAAGAATGGTCCACAACCCAAAAGGACATCCAGCCAACTTGACAAAACAATAGGAAGCATTACAGTCAACATGGGCCAGCATCCCTGTGGAACACTTTCGACACCTTGTAGAGTCCACGCACCAACGTTCTGAGGGCAAAAGGGGGTGCAACTCAATATTAGGAAGGTGGTTTTTACCAAGCTAATAATTACTTCACAGTTAAGCTACCCTACACTAAAGTTACTTAGAAAGTAGTTTACTACATCCAAACTACTTTGTGATGAATTATCATATCTAAATCTGAAATGTCATAGACTACAAATGGCAAAAACAGTTAACTTTGAAGTCAGCCCACTGGGCACACACTGGTTGAATCAACACTTTTTCCACGTCATTTCAATGAAATAGATGCTGAATTGATGTTTGTGCCCAGTGGGAAATGTTAACAAAATGTGAAATTTAGCCTATTAAACATAACAACTATATTTGAAGTGAGAATTAGGCAGGTCTGATGCTGAAGAAGACAGGAAATTCTTGCTTACTTCACCCATATTTCATTTTCTTTTTACAAAGAAAGTAGTGTGTAGTGCCAGCAGTTAGCTACACCGATACATGGCAAAAAAAAGTAATTAACTAGTTAAAACACTACCTAGGATTGAATTTAGTTCAACTACTTTACCACCAAGCTACTGCAAAATGTAGTTAAATTACTAATTGAACTATATGTAGTTCACTACTCCCCAACACTGGCTGTCCATGTGCAATCCTTTGAGATTTGCCATATGTTTCTGTGCACAAAGAGTGCTTGTGTACATACAGTATGTGTCTACAGGGCTCGTACCTTATGTGTGAGAGCCTGCCCACAAGAAGAAGCAGCTTCCCTTGCCTTCTTCCCGTTCTCTATCCCCTCCCCTCTTCTCCTCCTCCCCCTCCTCCCCCTATCGGTAACAGAGCTGTCACCGTGCTCTTAACCAGATCTGAAGGCATTAACACCCTGGCCCTGGTCACTCCCGCTGGGGACCCTGTGTGACAGCAGCGGTGCCCTCCACTACAGAGCAACAACAGTAGCCAGAGCATCCAGCCTGCCAGGCAGCAAGGCCAGGGGGAGAGAGAGGGCTGCTGGGGACTGGAATAGGGGCTGGCACGGGCACCATGCGTTGGCAGCTAGGCCCAAAGTCACTCTCCAGGACCTGGCCCTCGCCCAGTCAGCTGAGCCCGGGCCAAAAAACAGCCAGAGAGAAGAAGAGAGGAGCGAGGGATGGGAGCAAGGGAAAGGAGGATGGGAAGAGAGCTGCTCTCTCATTTAGCCCTCCAACTGTTTCCCTCCTCGCATTTTAATTGACAGAATAAATGCACCTGCCATTGTGTAGTATCAGAGAGATTAGTTCTGGTGGAGGAGGAGGTGACAGAGGGGAAACGGTTTGAGGGATGGACCGAGGGGATGGTGGCATGCTAAAGTCACTCACTTGTTTTAATGGCATTTTGAGGAGTTGAGAGAAGAACATGCCAATGCTGCTATGCCATTTTTTTCAAAAAGAAAGATAATTAGCCCATTGCAGAGATATGAATGTGCAGCACTGTTACCTGTCCCTTCATCAAATCAAATTGCAGAATGGCTTCACAGATAGATGCTTTTTTTCAGAATAAGACTTGTCCGCGCAAACAAAGATACTGTCATGAACATGGCTAAACCTAGGTATCCCTCTTTCCCTTTCCTCCATAAAAATACTGTCTATGAGAGACAGACAAATACTGTCTATGAGAGACGCTTGAATGCAGCATATGATGTGTTAGAATTAATTTCCAATCATTTAATTTATTTGTTTGTGTGTAAATAATTTAGTGCAAAATCTATATCAAAAACCTCTTTCTCCCACATTATTTTCATCCTGAAACAATTACATTTCAGCATGTGACGTGATTTTGAGATGGGGGTTGGATAGAGGGGAGATGGTGTGGTGGGGGGAACTGGACAGATTTCTACCGCATAATTTAAATTTAATTGGACCAGGCCCGACTGTCTGGGGTCAATATGAAGAGAAAATCAGTCACATTAATCAAGATAAAATTATCAGCTGATTAATCAGTGTTCTAATTATGGTGCTGCGCTTCTCTCTTTGTTCTGTTTTAATTACTCTATTTCATTGTCTTTTCCATATGGCCAGCATGTCCCCGCATAACGCCCAACACACACGTGCACATACATGCGCGCACGCGTACACTCACACACACACACAGACATGTCCCCGCATAACGCCCAACACACACATGCACGCGCGCGCTTACAAACACACACACACAGTCACACACAGACGCACACACGCTTGCACATATACACACACATACACACACATACCATTAACCATAAGCACACAGAAAATCTACCTTACTTGCAGTCATATCTTCTCACCTCTCCTCCTGCGCTCCGTTCAGTTTCCTTTCGCCACCCTCCAAATTGCTCCTCCGCTCCTTGTAGTGCTTGTGCTGCCATAGGGAGTAGAATGATCTGTCTGTCTGATGCTACTAAAGGCCTACTAAAGTCTAACTGAAATGCTCCTTTAGTAGTCTGTTTTGTTAAGAGTAGGATGGTTAGCATGCTATAATGTTAACTACCTATGGGTGAGCTAATTCTAGTAGTGTTAAGTATCAGTCTGGACGGGAATGTAATACGTCTCTGAATAAAACATGTTCTGTTGCCACAGGGGCTCCACATTAGCCTGGCAAAGTGGTGATTAACCATCATATTTGCCACCGTATAACTCCCCTTTTCCCTTCTTCTCTTTCCATCTTTCTCTCATTCCATCTCCCACTCTTCCTCTCTTTCTCTCTCCTTCTTTTTAGAATTTCACAGAATGGGTCCCAATTTACATTACACCGTAGTGCCCATACTAGACAATGGTATCACTACAGTAAATTAACTAGAGTAGAATATCTTATGTAATTACACTTTGCCCTTGCATTTCTGTAATGTCTTCGATAACTTGATCAAACATAAGCAAGGCTACTTTTAGCCATGCATCTGACCTGCCATATAGTTCACAATGTTCCTTTTTTTAAAGCTTGTCGTTGTTTCACCATGTTGGGAATGTCCTAAGGTACAGCCTCTGTAGCCTTGTAGAACCTGCTTCCTGCTACGGTGGTGTTATGGTTTTATTGAGATATCCTGACTCCCCATGTCTCCTTGTCAGCACGCAGGGTTGAGTTAGACATCAATGAGGACCACTCACGCCACCGCCACTGCCACCGCCACTGACACCGACAAACCTTGCCGAATATGTAATTAGTGCGAGCAGTACAAGTGTCTCATGCATATTCATGTACTTTTTAATTAGGCGACTCTCTTCACAGCTAGCGCCTAGCGCCACGGCCATCCTGTAAAAAAGTTCCCTCAGCGTCACCGTGTGCAGGTTTCACACATCCTTATGGAGAAAGGGAGAGAGAGGGGGATGGTGAGAGAGATGTGGAGAGCGAGAGAAAAGGGAGACATAGGGTGAGAGAGGGGGGGAGTAAGAGAGAGAATATAGTTTTTTTTATGGCGATAACAGATTCAGGCCATTCCCAGTGTATCTACTTGTTTAGATGTTAAGTAGATATCTTAAAACATTCAATATGAAATGATATACGTTGAAGGTGTTCAAATAGCCTACGGCAGTGTAACAAAAACAGGATATTTTACAGTGAGTCATGGATCCAGTGGCTATTTGGCACTGTCTAGTAAAGGGTTTGGTTGGCTGAGACTTGTGTGAGTCTTGATGCTTGTGAAAAAGTGAAACTGATCGTGATATAGGTGAAACATCCAGACAGGTCAACGTAATGTGAGGATAATATGTTGCATGATACTTTATCTCTAACTCTTTCAATGTGAACATTTGACAATGGGGATGAAGTGTTTTTGTCAATAAAGGATGCAGACATAGTGCGGTTCTTTGTACTGCCCATCAATATGCAACGTGCACCTGTGACAAATTCTGAGAGTAGTCGTCTTTAGTTTGATGCTTAGCAACTATAAACGAATAAATCCAGTCATGTCTTTACTTCACGTTTATATAAAAGGGATGATGTGAATGTGTTCCATTTACAACAGGGTTTATTATGGAAATCTGATAACACAGTATGATGACAGTAAAAAGACAAGTCTGGTCTCTTTTATGTGTCAACTACATTTGAGACCATACAATACAAGCACAGTTGAATCTCATAAGTGATCCATACGGTTAGTAGCTTGGCAGGTAAGGAATATATGAATGTATTACCTGTTATTTTGCAAGCTGACTGAATGATTCATTTGTCATTCTTATGGTGAAATGTTTTATCTGCCAAACAAAGATCAATCAAGCTAAAATGACAGAATTACTCAAGATTTGAGAAACTTCTGAGAGACTTGCAAAACTAATGAGCTTAATTCAAGCCCAAGATGAAAGAAAACAACCCTCCATTTTACAAATTTAAGATAATATCCTTCTCTCTTTATCTCTCTCTGACTTACTCACTCACGCACTCACTTGTCACTACTAACACTCGCAGTACTAATCACTGATCTTTGAACACATACAGTACAGACAGACCTCGGCAGCAGCCTAACAGTGCTCTCTACTGACAATTACAGGCAACTACATTTATATTTGAGCATAAAACGGGAAGGGAGGGTAGAGAGAGAGAGTATGAGAGGGGGACTTGGAACAGCACCAGCTCAGTAGGACCTCTCCACTCACAATCAGCTACTCTGGGCTTGTGAAACTGGCTCATTAGTCGGGGCCTTTTTAACTGGAGATGCGGGGAGCGATTAGGCCCCAGCTCTGGCCCACGTGGACACAAAATGGCCGCCATCCGGCCACCCGTGGCTCAAAGCTGTCTGGCGGCGGGCTGGAGCGTGTGGCGTGATGTCTTCACCGGGCCGGCAGCAGATCCATCATCTGCCTGTTTATCTCCCCTCCGCTGGCACAGTCATCCATCAGGCCTAAACTGTCACTCCGCTGCATTCCTCTGGTAAATAAGGAGAAACTCTGTGGGATGGGCCTGTAGGGGGGAAGGGGTTGGGGTGGTATGGTGGTGGGAGGTGAATACAGGGACAGGGTATGGAGCCAGGGGTGGAGTTCACAGCCCGCTGGACTGAACAGGGCAGGTAGTTTGAGGGGCACTGCTATTTTGGTTGACTATATGAGATAGAAGGTACCGCATAATTAGTCGGCAAGCAATGCAGACCTTTGGTCAAACTGTTTTGTTCCTCAACCTTATTATAAACATAATTCTATGTTAGACAGGCAAGTGTGCATGTCTGTTTGAATAATCTCAAATATTCTGAAGGCATATGATTATGATAGTATCAGCAGACATGATTAATTCAGCCATAGCCTACACATCATACAGTGTGACTGATGGTGTGACCAGCTGTGTGGTGACAGGGAGAAATGACTGCAGTCAGTGTGCACTGCCTTGAGGGTCAGATTGCATTGTTGAGAGTAAACTTGTGTGTGTTCTGGCTGGAGATCAGTGTGTGTGTGTGTGTGTGTGTGTGTGTGTGTGTGTGGTGTGTGTGTGTGTGTGTGTGTGTGTGTGTGTGTGTGTGTGTGTGTGTGTGTGTGCGTGTGTTGGCAGTTGGTCAGCTACATGTGTGTGTCACTTGGCAGCAGGTCCTCTCTGGCCCCGCTGGCCGACTGGCGCTTCAGACAGTGTGTGTGTATGCATGTTTGTGTACATTGTTTCTTGATGTTTTATTATCAGTCAGTGTGGACATTAATTTGCCCTTCCAGCGGTCCTGGAGGCCTTTGGCAGCCTCCTGCTATCTATTCGTGTGTGTGTGTGTGTGTGTGTGTGTGTGTGTGTGTGTGTGTGTGTGTGTGTGTGTGTGTGTGTGTGTGTGTGTGTGTGTGTACAGGCCCTAGCCAAACAGGGACGGTTTGGGAGAGGAACCTGGCCAGGTAATCCATTACAGTTGAAAGGCCCTGTCTATGAGCACATAGCTTTTAGAACTACGTTGAGAGAGCTCATGGGTTTAAATTCACCAGATACATATACACACAGACAGCTGCTCCTCAGGGACCAAGGGCTGCAATTTTTTCTTGCCATAATCTTGAATTCCTAAAATCCTTTGACCTCTCCTCTCCTCTCCTCTCCCCTCGTGTCCTCTGTAGTTGAGGAGGTTGGATGGTATTCCAGTGGCACAGATGGGCAGAGAGGTATTCTGATCCTGACCCACTTCAACAAGAGCACCAAGGTGACCTGACTATGACAGACACCCGCACTTCCCTTCTAAATCACTTCTGCCTTCAGGGTCAAAGCTCACAACCCTGTCTTCGGTGACAGGGTTCCTCCTAAATGTCAGTATGAATGTCAGGGGTCGACCTTTAGTGCACTTGTCACGACTTCCACCGAAGTCGGTCCCTCTCCTTGTTCGGGCCAGCGTTCAGCGGTCGACGTCACCGGCTTACTAGCCACCGCCGATCCACTTTTTATTTTCCATTTGTTCTGTCTTTGTCTTACACACCTGGCTTCACTCAACCAATTACTTGTTTATTATTTAACCCTCTGTTTCCCATGTTGTGTTTGTGAGTGATTGTTTGTTGTAATTCGGTCCGTCTTTGTGGGCTCGGTATGTTACTTTGTATATTTGTCTTTTTGAGTAAAAGAACGTTGATTACTCATATCTACTGTCCTGCGCCTGACTCTCTACACCAGCTACACACAGGACCCTTACAGCACTTGTTCTCTGAGCTTACTGATGGACAAATCTGAAGAAATCGGCCAACCCCATGTGTCAGTTCCTGTTTTTTACACATCTCATAAATAAAGACTTATGAATAATAATTGTTGGAATATCGATTGTCAGGACCAATATACATACACTACCGGTCAAAGGTGTACAACACCTACTCATTCAAGGGTTTTTCTTTATTTTTACTATTTTCTACATTGTAGAATAATAGTGAAGACATCAAAACTATGAAATAACACGTATGGAATTATGTAGTAAACAAAAGTATATTTTATTTTATATATTTTATATTTGAGATTCTTCAAAGTAGCCACCCTTTGCCTTGATGACAGCTTTGCACACACTTATAACAGTATATGCAGTATGAGCAAATTCAATGGAGTCATTTTATCAGATTTCTTTTCTCTGATTTTAAACAAGTTCAAATCTTAATAATTGTCTTGACCAATGTGTGTGTGTGTATATATATGTATATATATATATATATATATATATGTGTATATATATATATTTATATATTTATATATATATATATAAACAATATCTAGAAATACACTCACTTTCACACTCACACACACTCCTAGAGTATATTATACAGCATAAAAAAATCCAATGTAAGTGCATGGCGAGTGATGCCTGCTACAGCATTCTCCCACACACATACCACAGACATCAATGCACACCTGCGTGATAGATAATGTCAATCTTCAAATGTCAATATGGCCTGTCTAGACACTTGTACTAACTACGTTGACACCAAATGACATGCATTTACACCAAACAGAATTTGTTCAGTTCCGCATTTTGATATTGTACTAAATTGACAGTGGTGGAAAAATTACCCAATTGTCATACTTGAATAAAAGATACCTTAATAGAAAATGTATTTTTATTTATTTTTTCTTTCAACTTTATTTAACCAGGTAGGCAAGTTGAGAACAAGTTCTCATTTACAATTGCGACCTGGCCAAGATAAAGCAAAGCAGTTCGACACATACAACAACACAGAGTTACACATGGAGTAAAACAAACATACAGTCAATAATACAGTAGAAAAATAAGTCTATATACAATGTGAGCAAATGAGGTGAGATAAGGGAGGTAAAGGCAAAAAAAGGCCATGGTGGCAAAGTAAATACAATATAGCAAGTAAAACACTGGAATGGTAGATTTGCAGTGGAAGAAAGTAGAAATAGAAACAATGGGGTGCAAAGGAGCAAAATAAATAAATAAATAAATAAATACAGTAGGGGAAGAGGTAGTTGTATGCGCTAAATTATAGATGGGCTATGTACAGGTGCAGTGATCTGTGAGCTGCTCTGACAGCTGGTGCTTAAAGCTAGTGAGGGAGATGTGTTTCCAGTTTCAGAGATTTTTGTAGTTCGTTCCAGTCATTGGCAGCAGAGAACTGGAAGGAGAGGCGGCCAATGGAGGAATTGGCTTTGGGGGTGACCAGAGAGATATACCTGCTGGAGCGCGTGCTTCAGGTGACTCAAGTAAAAGTGAAAGTCACCCTCAAATATACTTAATTAAGTATCAAAAGTAAAAGTATAAATAACTTCAAATTCCTTATATTAAGTAAACATGATGGCTCAAACATTTTTTATACTCAACAAAAATATGAATGCAACATGTCAAGTGTTGGTCCCATATTTCATGAGCTGAAATAAAATATCTCTACCTTCCTCTAACAGTTTGTGCAGAAATTCTTTGGTTGTGCAAACCAACAGTTTCATCAGCTGTCCGGATGGCTGGTCTCAGACAATCCCTGAGGTAAAAAAGCCAGATGTGGAGGTCCTGGGCTGGCGTGGTTACACGTGGTCTGTAGTTGTGAGACCGGTTGGACGTCCTGCCAAATGCTCTAAAAGGACGTTGGAGGTGGCTTATGGTAGAGGAATAAACATTACATTTTCTGGCAACAGCTTTGGTAGATATCGCTGCAGTCAGCATACCAATTGCACACTCCCTCAAAACTTGAGACATCTGTGGCGTTGTGTTGTGTGACAAAACTGTACATTTTAGAGTGGCCTTTTTATTGTCCCCAGCACAAGGTGCACCGGTGTAATGATCATGCTGTTTAATCAGCTTGTTGATATGCCACACCTGTCAGGTGAATGGGTTATCTTGGCACAGTCGAAATGCTCACTAACAGAGAAAATGTTAGAGAAATAAGCTTTTTGTGCATATGAAACATTTCAGGGATCTTTTATTTCAGCTCATGAAACATGTTTGTTCAGTGTAATTTACAGATAGCCAGGGGCACACTCCAACACTCAGACATAATTTACAAACTAAGCATTTGTGTTTAGTGAGTCTACCAGATCATAGGCAGTAGGGATGACCAGGGATGTTCTCTTGATAAGTGTGTGAATTGTACCATTTTCCTGTCCTGCTAAGTATTCAAAATGTAACAAGTACTTTTGGGTGTCAGGGAAAAGGTATGGAGTAAAAAGTACATTTATTTTCTTTAGGAATGTAGTGAAGTAATAGTAAAAGTTGTAAAAAATAGAAATAGTAAAGTAAAGTACAGATCAGGGGTTGGAACCGGTTCAGGGAACAGAACAGAAAACTTTAAAAGAACCACATTTTTCAAGGAACAGAAACGAAACCTGGAACGAAAGTGATCTATGAAGTTCCAGAACAGAACCTTTATTTTAAAATATATGGGAACCTGTTAATAACGTTCTTCTACATTCCAGGCATTTTTTGCTAGTCCCACAAAAAAAACACAACAAAGTGCCTATGCAAAGCCCTCACTCGTATTCCAGTGTCTGTCTGGATGCTGAAAATCTTTGTCAGTGTGTGTGTGCCTGTTTAGGCTACCTGCCCCTCCCCCCTCCAAAGCATAGCCTACTACTGTACTGACATTACAAGCGTGATTCATGAGATAGGGAGAGAGATTTTGAATTAGTTAGAGAAGAATGGATTAACTTTTTCAATGCTAGTTAAGGATACTATACTGCCCTACCAAGCAAAAGAGCAGTAACTGCTCATAGAGTGAAACTGAGAAAAATTACTTTAAAAGTATTTTTTTTGTAGGCCGATCTTTGGAGATGTGGTTATCTGTTGTCTTACTATGAGGTTATTTTTTATTCATATTGACCCTGACCTCTGACCTTTAACCCTAGACGGCAGTTACTGCCTTCTTGCTTGGTACACCCACTGGAATACTTTGACTTGACGATTTTATTTTGTGTTATTATATTTATTGGTATGTGGCTGTCAGTGTCATATAGTTTGAGACTTGTATCAGCAAAGAACAATAAATAATACTAAGGTTTACCGTAGACACCGCAGCCCAAAGCTCAGTGAAACCAAGGTAAAAGGCAGTAACTGGTTTCACTTTAACTTTTTGCTGTTCCTGATAACATGACCCCCCATTTTCTCCTCCTCCTCAACACTCTGGCTTTTTCCCCACCCGTAAAATGTTAAAGGCACACCGTCATTTTCTTTTCCATGTGGTAACAAGACAAATTAAATACACAATCACCACTGAAACTAAACACATACACAAACAAGAAAGGTAATTTCCTGCTAGCTGATGGTGGGGGAACTGGCAGTCAGTGTCATGGTGTCATGTGTTATGGCAGACATTATGTCATTTAGCATGTGCAGTGACATTTGTCACCCTTTTGGACATAGTACCCTATAGCACAAGCCGTTCTTAGTTTATTCAGATAATCTGGTAAAATAACAGAAATGTAAATGCTGATGAAATTCTTGCTCAATCCAACTCTCCTCTCAAGGTTACCCTAGGATTCCTACTTTCCATTCTCCACCTCGCTCTCTCTCTCTCTCTCTCTCACCTCTCTAACTTTTTCCTGGATAAAGGGAAAGAAAATATGGAAACTCCTGAGTAAGCACTGCCTGCTGGCAGTAGTTGCTCTCCTCCATCAATCCTTTGCTCGTGTCTGGCTTTGTCGCCTCGTTAACTAATTGAATAAATGAAAGATTGCTCTCTGCCATGCCACTTGGACATTGTCTCTCCTGGCTCTTCTTTATCTCATGTTTTAGTTTTTTTTAAGGTTGTGACACTGAAATTGCATAAAAACATCATTACAATAATGACAGAAGTGAGAGAGAGAGAGAGAGAGAGAGAGAGAGAGAGAGAGAGAGAGAGAGAGAGAGAGAGAGGGGGTCTTTGTAGAGTCTTTCTCACCTGTTCTGACGTGAGGGCTGACAGGGCTTTGCTGTCAGCACAGGATGACACATCCAGAGAGAGAGAAAGGCAGGGAGAGAAAGAGGAACGCTCCTTCGCTCCAAGCCCCGAGGGATCATTAGGTAGAGGGTTGCGGCTGCTACTCTGGCCGTACTAGCGAAGCTATGAGTGTGAGCGTGTGCATGTGTGTGCGTGTATGTGTGTGCTTCTGCTTGTGTTCCCTTTTGCATACGGGGCTGTGTGTTAATAACGGATGGGAGCAGTGGTGTCACCCTGGGTTACAGGTGTCGTTAAATGTTGACATGAAGGCAGAGAGGGCTGTTAAGCGCGTCACCTCAGAACACTATTTATGGCCAGGATCTATAATGCACCTCCGGGATTAATTATGATCAAGAGCCACTCCAACACCTCAGCTCTCACACTCTCTCTCTTCTCCCTCTCTTGCCCCCACCTCTCTCTATCTCTATAACCTCCTACTGTATGAATAAGTCTAGAGTATTCACTTATTTGGCTATCATCATTAACTCCTTCCTTTTTTCAAAAATAGAGACCACTAGTTCAAACAGCCCCTGTAGAACCATTAAATATGCATTGCAATGTATTCACCAGTAGAGGCAGTGTACTTGTGATTTTGTGGGAGCAAAAGGAAATAAGAGAATTAACTGATGGAAGGGCAGAATGTGGGAGAGAGAGAGAGAGAGAGAGAGAGCGAGAGGGAGAGATGATAGGAGAATGAAAGGAGAGGTGTCAGAGAACTACAGGGAGAGAGCGACAGAGAAAATATTGGAGAGAAAAAGCGATGGGCAGGCATAGAGGGGTAGGTGGGGCACGGGGGGGGGGGGGGGGGGGGGGGGCTATTAGGATGCCCTTGTCTGCAGAGAGGGAGACCTCTCTCCAGAAGAGTGAGGGGTCAGAAGTTAGAGGAGTGAATCGGCAGTGAACAGCTTATATAAGATTTAATCTGAATATGTAGATCCTCTTCCGATGATTATGCCCACAATCCTCTCTGCCTTGTGTCCATCTTTGCAATGAGAGAGAGAGAGAGAGACAGAGCTGGTGAAAGATGGAGATAGACAGAGAGCTGGAAGGAGAGGATGTGAGATGGAGAAAGAAAGGGGTGAGGAAGATATGGGGGAGAATAAAAGGAGATATGGGGGGAGGAGGTGGAAGAAACAGTGTTCAGAAAGAGAGAGCGTGAGAGGAGCACACAACGGGGAGAAAAATACACTGGCAAATTAGGCACCCTCTTCTTTTGAATAGTCTGACAAGATTGCACAGGGTTTCAGCAGAAATGGCTATTAGTAATTTCCTCTGGGGATGAAATTCAAAAATTTTCATTTTCTCCTTTTCCTCGCTCCTTTCTCCATCTCCTTCCTCCTTCGCTCATTTCAGGCAATTTGAACTCCATTTAGGCTCAGGCGGCAGCAGTAGCGTAGCCAGATACTGGTTGGTGGGCCTGCAGAAATTTTGGTGGGCAAAACTATTCGTTTTATAGCTAATCTCACGCTATTCTACACATTTTTCCATGAGACTGAGAGAAAATGTTGCTGTTTTAAAGCTAATTTCCTGCAATTCTACACATTTTGCCATGGGGCAGAAAGGAAAATGTGCAGTTTTCTAGCTAATCTCATGCTATTCTACACCATTTGCCATGAGGCTGAGAGAAGATAATGCTTTTTAAAGCTAATGAAAAGCTCAAATATAGGTGTGTTGACTGGGATAAAGGCACTGGATCATGAGCCGCTAAATGAACAAATGAAGTAGGCAGTGCCATGGTGCATATAACCATAGACACACAGTGACATTTCTCTCTCTCTTTCTCGTTGATGTTGATAAATGCACACACACACACACACATTTACACACATACTAACAAAGGCACACACACACACACACCACACACACACACACACACACACACACACACACACTCACACTCAAAGGGACGAGATGGAGAAATTACAGTGCGCCACCTCTCCGGCCCAATGAATCGTCATGCTGACAAATTGAATTGAGTTGCTTCACCAGGCCTCCTAGTCTTTTTAGCCCATTACCAGAGACACTCTGCAGCCATCGCCTGCTCACAGCCCCCTCTCACACTGACAGATCCTTTATACTAACACCCTTACCCGTCCTTGTGTGTGTGTGTGTTTGTGTGTCAGTCTGTCTGTCTCTTTTGTCTTTCTGTCTGTGTGAATGTCTGTGTGCGCGCTTGTGATTGATTTCATACGACAGAGAAGTAGTTCATCGTTGTTCATCTCTCTGATGTTTTAATTACATTTACAGTAAAGCATATGGACACAACAAAACATTGGATGGGGCACAATTTGACACACACACACACACACACACACACACACACACACACACACACACACACACACACACACACACACACACACACACACACACACACACTATTTGTATTCAGGACAGGTATACAGTACATACCAAACCCTGAGGCCACTCCATAATCTGCATTTACCTGCCCATAAAGATATGGTGTTTCAGTGCCCCCTATTGGTAAAGGAAATGAACTGTAAACCCACGCCTGTCCTGGGTCTCAGTAGTCTACACTCCACAGTAAAAAGTAGTCAAAGCAGGAACATCTCTGCCATAAGAGACCAACTGGTGGGGTAACTTTGCTGTTTGAGAAGATAGCTACAGGCTGTTGGTGGGAGGCTTAACCAATATGTACATTTAAGTGTATTTTTCTTTTGTGAAAACTGTTCTGGAGCTGCATGCATGGCACTGTGTGGCGTTGACTGGGTTTGTTATGCCTATGTTGTGTGTTGATGTTTTTTTTTATATTGTGTGAAAACTAAATAAAAATGGAACCACAACAACAAATTTGTCCAGTTATTTAGTCCAGTTTAGTTCATCAGAGTGAGGGTAAACGGCAGGCATATTCTCTGCTATCTACAGTATGTTTTTATCATTCTGTTGGTTAGACGGTGGGTCACTTTTGGGAGGATTATCCATTATAATTAGAGAGAAGGAAGATTTTCTCAGAGTAACCCTTATTATAAATAATATACGGTACCCAAATCCTTTCTGAAATAACCCCCTTAACTCAACAACCACTTGTGTCCTCCGTAATGTCCCTCTGGCCTTTTAACACCACAGACATCTTCAATAAGTGCGAGTAAAAGCAACTTCAGTTGGAAGGAGTGAGTTGCTTTTTAAACATTTACATTTTCATTCCTTTATAACTTATATTTTGCCTTTCACTCAGCATGAAAACCACTCAAACCTCTTCACAAATGCTCAGGAGGTAAATGGAAGGCCGTTAAACTAATCTTGAGATAAAAAGTGACTTTTAAACATACTCCACATTCCCTTTTTAAGAGAGGGGTGCTGAGTGTGTGCTGTGATAACTGATTTGTGCATTTGAGGCCCATTTGAAACAACAATTTTCTCCTCTCCTCCTCTCCTCTATGAGAGAGTTTGTGTTGCCAATAGGCACTGCCAGTTTCAGGGGAGTGGATGTGACCGTGCACTGATAGCTTGTCAGAGTGAATTAGCCTCTGAGCAGCGTCCGCTTGGCACATACAGCTGCCTGCCCTCTGCCCACCACCCCACATATGTGCCCAAGATTAGAATGAATAACCAGCGCTGTCAATAACACTCTATTCACAATAATTCTGTGTTTAGGGGCAGAGAGAGGTTACAGGCGTCTGGGCCAAGGATGGGCAATCTGGGGCGAGAAATAAGGAGGTTGTGTGTGAGTGTGTGTGTCTGTCCAGGAAGGTTGGGGTTTTCCCCACCGGACTCCTTTTTTAGGTCGGCCCGGCAGCAGCTGGTCAGGTGAACCAGAGGGGATGATGGGAAGAGGACACACCTGGAGGGAGAGCAAACTTCTCCTGTAAGGGACATATGTGGGGTCCAGAGACTGTGTGTTATGGCGTTTAGAGTGTGTGTGAGCGAGTAGGTGGTGTGTTATTATAGAACAAGTACACAGCTAACGACAAACATTCCCCCAACTTTAGAGGACGTTCCCTTAAGAGGAATGTAGGAATGTTCCTGTGATGTGGAATAAATGTTTGCAAGAGACCATTCCTTTAATGTCAAATAGATCTTACCCAGAACGTGGTTACCATGTTCTCAGAACTTAAGATATAATGTTCTAGACACGTTAAATGAGAACATCGTAAAAACATTTGTGTCCAGCTTTCGGTTGATTAGGAGAATATTCCATCAACGTCCCAGCGAACATACACAGAACATGGTTGCCATATTCTCAGAACATAAGATATTCATGTTCTAGACACGTTTCATGGGAACGTTGCAAGAGCATTTATGTGATACATTTTTTTTTTCATTACAAATCATGTCTTGTTACTGTGCCAATATAGGCTCTGATTGGTGAACCAGTGATCCAATCATAGCTCTTAGTCTGTTGTAAGGCTAGGAATACTCTCTCACACAGTGCTTTTAACATAGTGTTTCCAACGTACATATTTGACATATATAAAAAATACATTGTGCTTGTTTATTTATACAGTAATTATTATTCAACCTGTCTGCACCTGGGATTTGAACTCTGATCTTCCTGCTACGCCACCATGTCATCTATCAGCTAATCTGATTAGTCTCATCATTGATTTGATTGACTTATTTCGACAATTGAAAGGCTTTCTGTATAGTTGTCTAATGTTGGTGGGAAATGGTCAACCTGTTTTAATGAAACTCCTGAATCACTATGATCAATAAAATATTTTCTTGAGTAAACTTCTAACAGACCTGAGATTTTCTTCAAAGTATTGCTTACACCTATAAAGTTGTTTCAGGTCTATAAGTGCCTAGGGAGGAGGGTTTAGAGTTTGCCATTATTGCCGTTTTGAATTGTATTTATCAGACATTTCGATTGTTTATATGGACATTTCGTTTTACACTTTGAAATATTATTTATGCATCTTTGTTTATTATCATAATGTGTATCGACTTCTCCTCTTTCACGCATTTCTGAAACTTTGGCTGCCAGCTTTGTGCCTTTGTGGTGTTTCTGGATGAGGAAATCAATGCTGCCTTTGCAGAGTTTGCATTTGACTAAAATGTTGTTCTTTCTCCTCGATTAACTCAAAATAATGAGAGCATTTCCACAAAAAAAAGAGGTTAACCGGGGTAAGAACACAGCTGCCATCTTTCTTTGATTTCCGGCCTTACGATTGGAAATGGGGTTAGCCTAATGCATTAATATATATATATATATATTACACGCCAAAATATGCTTCTGAAAGTAATGTACGGGATACTTAAAGTAACTAATAATACTACAATATTTGAAGACAAAAACAGACAACACACACAATTGCATTTTATAAATGGTAATTTGAATGCACAGAGATACCGTGACAAGATCCTGAGGCCCATTGACGTGCCATTCATCCGCCGCCATCACCTCATGTTTCAGCATGATAATGCACGGCCCCATGTCTCAAGGATCTGTACACAATTCCTGGAAGCTGAGAATATCCCAGTTCTTCCATGGCCTGCATACTCACCAGACATGTCACCCATTGAGCCTGTTTGGGATGCTCTGGATCGACGTGTACGACAGTGTATTCCAGTTCCCGCCAATATCCCGAAACTTCGCACAACCATTGTAGAGGGTTGGGACAACATTCCACAGAGCACCATCAACAGCCTGATCAACTCTATGCGAAGGAGATGTGTAGCACTGCACACCAGATACTGACAGGTTTTCTGTACCACACCCCTACCTTTTTTTAAAAAGTTATATGTGACCAACAGATAGATGCTTATCTGTATTCCCAGTCATGTGAAACCCATAGATTAGGGCCAAATTAATTAATTTAAATTGACTGATTTCCTTATATGAACTGTAACTCAGTAAAATCATTGCATGTTGCGTTTATATTTTTGTTCAGTGTAGAATTCTACCGAATCCCATCTTTCAATGATAAACTAATTTAAATTAGATCAGATAGGTGTGTTGTAACTGTTGCCAAATAATGACATTAACACATATTGTTAAGAATGTGAGAGCAGGGTGACTCCCTGTCACAGGGACGCTGAGAGTCAAGAAGCAGGTGCAGGTGAAACGTAATAAAACAGCAAACATGGAACGAGACATCAGAACAGTAGCATCTACATATAAACACAGGAACAATACTGACTGGGTAAAGAACCTAAGGGACTGCCAGATATTTATCCAGGAGGGACAAACGGGCATCGGGTTGCTGATGGGCTGTTGTGCTGGCTCGCTGGGTTGACTGGTGGTAGAGTATCCTCCGCTAGTTGACGACCAAGCCTCCCGGGTATGTTCCAGATGTTGCACACTACAAAGAACCTCTTCCATAGCCGTTCCCAGGCGTGTCTGCTGGTCATGGTGTTGATGTAGAATGTATCCCTGCTCGTCGACCGTCTAGGCAGCAGATAAATAACCGTGGCAACCTTGGACCTCTCGGTGGTGGGGGCTCCCATCTGATGTGTAAAGTAGAGGGAGCACTGAAGTAGGAAGCCAAGGCATTTAAGTGGGAGCCCCCATCACCGCCGGCTCATCAGGCTCCCGCGCCTCAGCCGGCTCGTCAGGCTCCCGCGCCTCAGCCGGCTCGTCAGGTTCCCGCGCCTCAGCAGAAGCGACCGGCCTGCTCCTGGTCCTTGGGACCGTTCCTCTGGTCAGCGTCGTCCGGCAGCTGGAGCTGCGCGTCAGGGAGCGGGTACTGTCACGTTTACCCCCGCTCCCCCTCTCCAGCGCTCGACGTTGCCAGACGTAGTCTCATCATTACGCACACCTGCCACCATCGTTACGCGCACCTGCGCCTCATGACACTCACCTGTACTCCATCACCTTCCCTATATCTGTCATTCCCCTTGGTTCTTTCTTCAGTATTATTGTTTCTGTTCCTGTGTTTTATGTTTGTACGCTACTCGTGTTTCTTATTTTGTTCAATGCGCCGTTATTTATGAAATTCACTCCCTGTACTTGCTTCCCAATTCTTGGCGTACACGTTACACTCACCTAGCGGGTCTCAAACACAGGTCAACAGTAAACACCCTAACCACTGTCCCAATAAGAGATATTTCTAGGGCATGTGTTTATTGAGCCAGTATGTTGGGGCCCCTCAAGAAGAAACCTAGAATGATAGTTGTTAGCAGTAGGGTGTATGCACTTTGAAGTTAAGCTCATCTCTGTTAAAAGTACACTCAAGAAAATAGTGAATTGCTCATAGTGATTCAGGAGTATTTTAAAACAAGTTAATATGCCCCACCAACATTAGACAACTATTACAGAAAGCCCTTAAATTGATTAAATAAGTATATCAACTCAATGATGAGAGAATAGTCTAATTAACTGATAACTGACAGACATGGTGCCGTAGCAGGAAAATCTGAATTCCGTGAACCAAGTGGTTGTGATTTCAAATCCCAGTTGAGGACATGTTGAATAATAATTACTGTATAAATTAAAATAGCTGTGAATGGATTAGTGGTTCACTAATCATGGCCTTGATTGGCTTGGCAACAAGGCGTGATGTGTAATGAAACAAAACCATTTTGGAGATCGTTTTCTCTTTGGGACCATCAGGCGACGTCCTGACAACTGATTCACAGAAATGCTCTTGCAACGTTCCCATGAAACGTGTCTTGAACATTAATGAATGTTCTGAGGTCATGGCAACCATGTTCTGTGTATGTTTGGTGGGACGTTGATTTAATACATTGTTACCACGTTCTAGATATGTTCTGCTTAACATTAAGGGAATGTTCTCCTAACTAACACCAAAACATGCTAAAAATAATCTCAGAAGGTTTTTGCTAACATAGGATAGAATGTTCCCCTAACTAATGGAAAAACTGAACACTCAAACATTTGGGCTACATTTTGGGTAACATTACAAACACTCTCTCTCCCTAGAATTGTTAGCTGGGTGTCTGTCTCTGTTTCTCTTTCTGTTTCTTTCTCTCTGTCTTTCTCTCGCTCTCTCTCTTTTCTTTCTGTCACCCTCCAGTCTCTCGGTTAGATGGCCATATTGCCATGGCCCTGTTCCACCATTTCTTATTACGCAGACACATCCGCTAATTGCAATCAAAATAACAAAACAACATATGTCAAGGCCCCAGAGACCTGCATATGTGTGTCCTGCAGGCGCCCAAATTAAGAGTGATGGTTGACAAATGAACGCTAGATTGGCTACATAAATTACCTTCCATAGTCAGTGACACACAACAGGACTGGCAATCAAAGTCCCAACAGGAGACAGGGGTGGGGAGAGGGGTGGGGGAGAGAGAAGGGAGCAGAGGGAACCTAGCTAGCACATAACGTTCTGAGAACCATATGTTGTCCGGTGATTATTTTGCATACAACCTTCCCACAACTTTCTGGGAATGGTGCAGGATAGTTGCTTTTCTTTGAAACATTCTCAGCACGTTTAAGGAACTTGACAAAAAAACATGACTTTCTTAGTATTTCATTACTTAACCAGACCGTTTCCTAAAAGTTCTAACATGGTTACATTTAATTAACATTTTGTTAATGTTCTAGGAACATTCTCCAACTGGTTTGATGTTGGGAATGTTCTCAAATAGCTCAGAGAACACTACGAATCAACGTTCTTCTGTCGGGAATTTCAGTACTTAAGCATAACATTTCCTCATGGTGCCATTTAAAGTCATGTTCTCAAATTGTTCCAATAACATTAAGAAACAACCCAGTGGGCACAGACGTCAATTCATTGTCTATTCCACGTTGGTTCAATGTAATTTCATTCAAATGACATGGAAACAACGTTGATTCAATCAGTGTGTGCCCAGTGTGAACGTTTTTCTGTGGGAATTTCAGTACTTCACCGTAACGTTTTCTCATGGTTCTATTTAAAGTCATATTCTCAAATTGTTCCGAGAACATTAAGAAAACTTCCCATAAAAACCACGAGAGAACAGAGAATGTTCTCAATGTTATTTAAAGACATACACAAATACATAAACAAAACTCTCTATCCTTTATCTTGTTAAGTGTGTTCAGGGCTGCTTTCAGTGCATTTTTACATTCTGGAAAGTTCAGTTTAACAGGAAACTGTGTTCTACTGAACGACCAGTTGAAAAACAGGGAGGAGTTGGGTTGTGGGTTAGGCAATGCTGTCAGCATGGCCACTGCCCTTTAAATACGTCACTCATTGCTTTAAGCCACACCTCGCCACACCCACCAAATGGGAGCAAATATACCTTAAAGCAGGCCTGGGCAATTCCAGTCCTCGGGGCCTGATTGGTGTCACTTTTCCCCCCATCCCTAGCAAACACAGCTGATTTACACTAATTGCGTTCTAAACTGAAGATCATGATTAGTTGATTATTGGAGTCAGGTGTATTAGCTGGGTCTGGGGCAAAAGTGTGACACCAATCAGGCCCCCGAGGACTGGAGTTGCCCAGGCCTGCCTTAAAGTCTATTCAAGAACGTACAAGAAAACTGGTGTTTTGGCCATGCTCACTAATTGGCCACACCTGCTTTTAATGAGTGCTTCTTTCCTTTGAAATGGGGTCTGTTTGAATAAACTAAAATTAACAGCTTTGTTTGCATTAAAAAAAAAAAAAAACAGGGCATGCTAGCTCCATCCTGTTGGTGCAGTGGACTAATTCCATGGATAGAAAACAGAAGATTACAGGTTCAAAACTTGTGACACCATGTCACAATAAAAAATGTGTTACATGGACCAACCATTTCCTGGTTGCTAAAATTCTAATAGTTCACCTAATTTCAGTTTGTGTAGAGTCATTGTACCATCTAAACCGCTGTGAAATATATTTTCTATAGCCCAAAATAGTATTTTCAGCTGTTTGAAGCCGTGTGCAAGACCGAAAGTAAGAGACGCAAAAATTGAATTTAAGAAAGGGAAGCATAGAAATGGCACACATAAAACAGATCTACCTCTTCTTAGGCTTGCATTTAATGACAAATCTAGAACTCAAATTTCTATGTGAATTTTGCCTGGTCTCCCCAAAAGTTACATATTGCAGCTTTAAATAAATTACTTTCCATGTGTCTTATCTGTACTTGGAGTTCAAAAAGTTTACCCAAAGTAAGCTAGCAGTGTTATTAAACCTTTACACTTGTACCTGTATATTAGGTTGAAAATGGCAGTGTAGTGGGGTAATATGTATCATAAGGATATTATTATACAGTACCGTTCAAAAGTTTGGGGTCACTTAGAAATGTCCTTGTTTTTTGAAAGAAAAGCTCATTTTTTGGTCCATTAAAACATCTAATTGATCAGAAACACAGTGTAGACATTGTTAATGTTGTAAATGACTATTGTAGCTGTAAACGGCAGATTTTTCATGGAATATCTACGTAGGCGTACAGAGGTCCATTAACAACCATCACTCCTGCGTTCGAATGTCACTATCATGACACAAGGCGAGACCCAGATACAGACAGGAGGCAGATGGTTGGAGTCTTACCGTATTGGTTTAATAAATATTGTAAGGCAAGAGAATGGTCATGGACAGGCAAAAAGGTCAAAACCAGTCCAGTCCAAAAGGTACCGAAGGGCAGGCATAATCAAGGCAGGAGGGAAAGTAGTCCAGAGTCAGGCAGGGATCAAAACTGGGAAGACTGGCAAAAAGAGAACGGGAAAAACACACTGGTTGACTTGACTAACATACAAGACAAACTGGCACAGAGACAGGGATAAATACACTGGGGAAAATAAGTGACACCTGGAGGGGGTGGAGACAATCCAAGGAACAGGTGAAACAGATCAGGGCGTGACAGGCACGGTGCGGTAGCTAATCCAAGTTTATCATTTTAAAAGGCTAATTGATCATTAGAAAACCCTTTTGCAATGATGTTAGCACAGCTGAAAACAGTGGTTCTGATTAAAGAAGCAATAAAACTGGCCTTCTTTAAACTAGTTGAGTATCTGTAGCATCAGCATTTTTGGGTTTGATTACAGGCTCAAAATGGCCAGAAACAAAGACGTTCTACAGAAACGCTTCAGTCTATTCTTATTTTGAGAAATGAAAGCTCTTCCAGGACACCTAAATTAGAGTGTCTAGCTTGAGAAACAGACAGCTCACAGGTCCTCAACTGACAGCTTCATTAAATTGTACCCGCAAAACATCAGTCTCACTACCCTCCGTATTATTGGCTTACGTGCAATCACTGGAAAACAAACTGCACGATCTACAATTAAGACTATCCTACCAACGGGACATTAAACAATTGAATATCTTATGTTTCACAGAGACTTGGCTGAACGACAACATGGATAATATAGAGCTGGTTGGCTTCTCTGTTTTTTGACATGACAGAGCAGCTACAGTTGAAGTCGGAAGTTTACATACACCTTAGCCAAATACATTCAAGCTCAGTTTTTAACAATTCCTGACATTTAATCCTAGTAAAAATTCCCTGTCTTAGGTCAGTTAGGATCACGACTTTATTTTAAGAATGTGAAATGTCAGAATAATAGTAGAGAGAATGATTTATTTCAGCATTTATATATTTCATCAAAACTATAGTTTGTTAACAGGACATTTGTTGAGTGGTTGAAAAACAAGTTATAATGACTCCAACCTAAGTGTATGTAAACTACTGACTTCAACTGTACATATGGTGAGACGAGGGGGAGGGGAGTGTGTCTATTTGTCAATAACTGCTGGTGCGCAATGTCTAATATTAAAGAAGTCTCAAGGTATTGCTCGCTTGAGGTAGAATACCTCATGATAAGCTGTAGACCATACTATCTACCAAGAGAGTTCACCTCTATTTACCACCACAAACCAACGCTGGCACTAAGACCTCAGTCAACGAGCTGTAAAAGGCCATAAGCAAACCAAAAAATTATCACCCAGAAGTGGCGCTCCTAGTGGCTGGGAATTTAATTCAGGCAAATTTAAATCCATTTGATCTAATTTCTACCAGCATGACACGTGTAACCAGAGGGAAAAAACTCTAGACTACCTTTACTCCACACACAGAGACACGTACAAAGCTTTCCCTCACCTTCCATTTGGCAAATTTGACCATAATTCTATCCTCCTGATTCCTGCTTACAAGCAAAAACTAAAGCAGGAAGTACCAGTGACTCGCTCAATGCAGAAGTGGTGAGATGACGCGGAGGCTACGCTACAGGACTGTTTTGCTAGCACAGACTGAAATATGTTCCGGGATTCATCCAATGGCATTGAGGAGTATACCACCTCAGTCACCGGCTTCCTAAATAAGTGCATCGACGACGTTGTCCCCACAGTGAACGTACATACATTTCCCAACCAGAAGCCGTGGATTACAGGCAACATCCTCACCGAGCTAAAGGCTAGAGTTTCCGCTTTCAAGGAGCTGGATACTAATCCGGGCGCTTATAAGAAATCCCGCTATGCCCTCAGACAAACCATTTAACAGGCAAAGCGTCAATACAGGACTTAGATTGAATCCTACTACACCGGCTCTGACGCTCGTCGGACGTTGCAGGGCTTGAAAACTATTACGGACTACAAAGGGAAAACCAGCCGCGAGCTGCCCAGTGACACAAACCTACCAGACGAGCTAAATGCCTTTTATGCTCGCTTTGAGGCAAGCGAGACTGAAGCATGCATGAGAGCACCAGCTGTTCCGGACGACTGTGTAATCACTATCTTCGTAGCCAATGTGAGCAAGATCTTTAACACAGGTCAACATTCACAAAGCCACGGGGCCAGATGGATTACCAGGACGTGTACTCAAGCATGCGCGGACCAACTGGCAAGTGTCTTCACTGACATTTTCAACCTCTCCCTGGCCGAGTCTGTAATACCTACAGTGAGGGAAAAAAGTATTTGATACCCTGCTGATTTTGTACGTTTGCCCACTGACAAAGAAATGATCAGTCTATAATTTTAATGGTAGGTTTATTTGAACAGTGAGAGACAGAATAACAACAAAAAAATCCCCAAAAACGCATGTCAAAAAATGTTAGAAATTGATTTGCATTATAATGAGGGAAATACGTATTTGACCCCCTCTCAATCAGAAAGCTTTCTGGCTCCCAGGTGTCTTTTATACAGGTAACGAGCTGAGATTAGGAGCACACTCTTAAAGGGAGTGCTCCTAATCTCAGCTTGTTACCTGTATGAAAGACACCTGTCCACAGAAGCAGTCAATCAGTCAGATTCCAAACTCTCCACCATGGCCAAGACCAAAGAGCTCTCCAAGGATGTCAGGGACAAGATTGTAGACCTACACAAGGCTGGAATGGGCTACAAGACCGTCACCAAGCAGCTTGGTGAGAAGGTGACAACAGTTGGTGCAATTATTTGCAAATGGAAGAAACACAAAAGAACTGTCAATCTCCCTCGGCCTGGGGCTCCATGCAAGATCTCACCTCGTTAAGTTGCAATGATCATGAGAACGGTGAGGAATCAGCCCAGAACTACAACGGGAGGATCTTGTCAATGATCTCAAGGCAGCTGGGACCATAGTCACCAAGAAAACAATTGGTATCACACTACGCCGTGAAGGACTGAAATCCTGCAGCACCCGCAAGGTCCCCCTGCTCAAGAAAGCACATATACAGTGCCTTGCGAAAGTATTCGGCCCCCTTGAACTTTTCGACCTTTTGCCACATTTCAGGCTTCAAACATAAAGATATAAAACTGTAATTTTTTGTGAAGAATCAACAACAAGTGGGACACAATCATGAAGTGGAACGAAATTTATTGGATATTTCAAACTTTTTTAACAAATAAAAAACTGAAAAATTGGGCGTGCAAAATTATTCAGCCCCCTTAAGTTAATACTTTGTAGCGCCACCTTTTGCTGCGATTACAGCTGTAAGTTGCTTTGGGTATGTCTCTATCAGTTTTGCACATCGAGAGACTGAAATTTTTGCCCATTCCTCCTTGCAAAACAGCTCGAGCTCAGTGAGGTTGGATGGAGAGCATTTGTGAACAGCAGTTTTCAGTTCTTTCCACAGATTCTCGATTGGATTCAGGTCTGGACTTTGACTTGGCCATTCTAACACCAGGATATGTTTATTTGTGAACCATTCCATTGTAGATTTTGCTTTATGTTTTGGATCATTGTCTTGTTGGAAGACAAATCTCCGTCCCAGTCTCAGGTCTTTTGCAGACTCCATCAGGTTTTCTTCCAGAATGGTCCTGTATTTGGCTCCATCCATCTTCCCATCAATTTTAACCATCTTCCCTGCCCCTGCTGAAGAAAAGCAGGCCCAAACCATGATGCTGCCACCACCATGTTTGACAGTGGGGATGGTGTGTTCAGGGTGATGAGCTGTGTTGCTTTTACGCCAAACATAACGTTTTGCATTGTTGCCAAAAAGTTCGATTTTGGTTTCATCTGACCACATGTTTGGTGTGTCTCCCAGGTGGCTAGTGGCAAACTTTAAACGACACTTTTTATGGATATCTTTAAGAAATGGCTTTCTTCTTGCCACTCTTCCATAAAGGCCAGATTTGTGCAGTATACGACTGATTGTTGTCCTATGGACAGAGTCTCCCACCTCAGCTGTAGATCTCTGCAGTTCATCCAGAGTGATCATGGGCCTCTTGGCTGCATCTCTGATCAGTCTTCTCCTTGTATGAGCTGAAAGTTTAGAGGGACGGCCGGGTCTTCGTAGATTTGCAGTGGTCTGATACTCCTTCCATTTCAATATTATTGCTTGCACAGTGCTCCTTGGGATGTTTAAAGCTTGGGAAATCTTTTTGTATCCAAATCCGGCTTTAAACTTCTCTACAACAGTATCTCGGACCTGCCTGGTGTGTTCCTTGTTCTTCATGATGCTCTCTGCGCTTTAAACGGACCTCTGAGACTATCACAGAGCAGGTGCATTTATACGGAGACTTGATTACACACAGGTGGATTATATTTATCATCATTAGTCATTTAGGTCAACATTGGATCATTCAGAGATCCTCACTGAACTTCTGGAGAGAGTTTGCTGCAAAATTACAGATGGATCATTTCTTTGTCAGTGAGCAAACGTACAAATCAGCAGGGGATCAAATACTTTTTTCCCTCACTGTACATGTTTCAAACAGACCACCATAGTCCCTGTGGCCAAGATAGCGAAGGTAACCTGCCTAAATGATTACCGCCCCGTAGCGCTCACGTCTGTACCCATGAAGTGCTTTGAAATGCTGGTCATGGCTCACATCAACCCCACATGCCAGAAACCCTAGACCCACTCCAATTTTCATACCGCCCCAACAGATCCACAGAATGCAATCTCAATTGCACTCCACACTGCCTTTTCCCACATGTATAAAATGAACACCTATGTGATAATGCTGTTCATTGACTACAGCTCAAAGTTCAACACCATAGTGCCCACAAAGCTCATCACTTAGGTAGGGACCCTAGGACTTAACATCTCCCTCTGCAACTGGATCCTGGACTTCCTGACGGGCCGCCCCCAGGTGGTAAGGGTAGTCAACTATACATCTGTCACGCTGATCCTCAACACTTGGGCCCCTCAGGGGTGCATGCTTCATCCCCTCCTGTACTCCCTGTTCACCCACGACTGCGTGACCAAGCACGACTCCAACACCGTCATTAAATTTGCTGACGACACTACAGTGGTTGGCCTGGTCACCGACAACGAGGAGACAGCTATAGTAAGGAGGTCAGTGTCGTGCCAGGTCTCTGGGGACAAAAACCTCTCTCTCAATGTGAGCAAGACAGAGGGGCTGATCGTTGACTATAGGAAAAGGAGGGCCGTACAGGCCCCCATTAAAATCGACGGAACTGAAGTGGAGTGGGTCGAAAGTTTCAAGTTCATTGGTGTCCACATCACCAACAAACTATTATGGTCCAAACACACCAAGACAGTTGTGAAGAGGGCACGGCAACACCTTTTCCCCCTCAGGAGAATGAAAAGACTTGGCATGGGTCCCCAGATCCTCAAAAAGTTAAACATCTGCACAATCAAGAGCATCCTTGATTGTGCATCCTTGATTGTCCAGTGATGGACTGGGCCGTACGCACGACCATCTGTAGCCCCTTCCGGTCAGATGCTGAGCAGTTGACACACCAGGCAGTGTCAACTGCTCAGCATCTGACCGGAAGGGGCTACAGATGGTCGTGCGTTTGGCCCAGTCCATCACTGGGGCCAAGCTTCCTGACATCCAGGACCTATATACTAGGCGATGTCATTGGAAGGTCCCAAAAAATGGTCAAAGACTCCAGTCACCCAAGTCCTAGCCTGTTCTCTCTGCTACCACACGGCAAACAGTACCAGAGCGCCAAATCTAGGACCAAAAGAGTCCTTAACAGCTTCTACCCCCAAGCCATAAAACTGCTGAACAGCTAAACTAATCAATTGGCCACCCAGACTATTGAGATTGTTTTTACACTGCTGCTACTCACTGTTTATCTATGCATAGTCACTTTACAAACTACCTTGACTAACCTGTAACCCCGCACACTGACTCGGTACCGGTACCCCCTGTATTTACCCTCGTTATTGTTATGTACATTTCTTGTGTTACCTATTGATTGATTAGATTTTTTAAAGCTTTTGTTAATTTAGTAAATATTTTATTAACTGTATTTCTTGAACTGCATTGTTGGTTAAATACAGGTGTGCCAAGCTTGTAGCGACATACACAAGAAGAGTCAAGGCTGTAATCGCTGCCGAAGGTGCTTCAACAAAGTACTGAGTAAGGGGTCTGAATACTTATGTAAATTTAATATTTCCGTTTTTTTTAAATGCTTTGTCATTATGGGGTGTTTTTATCCATTTTAGAATATGTTACTGTCACGGTTGTCTGAAGAATGGGACCAAGGCGCAGCGTGTGTATCGTTCCACATTTTATTTTAACTGTGAAACTATGCAAGACATACAAATAAACTCATAAACAAAACAACAAACCGTGACGAAGAGGTGCAACATACACTTACTCAACATAATCTCCCACAAAACCTGGTGGGAAAAACAACAACTTAAATATGATCCCCAATTAGAGACAATGATGACCAGCTGCCTCTAATTGGAGATCTTCCCAAAAAACAACATAGAAATACAAAAACTAGAACCACACATAGAAATACATAAACTAGACAAAACACCCAACATAGAAAAAAGAAACTAGAACCAACATAGACATAAATAAACTAGACAAAACCCTCTGTCACGCCCTGACCTACTCTACCATAGAAAAATAAAAGCTTTCTATGGTCAGGACGTGACAGTTACGTAACAAAATGTGGAAAAAGTAAAGGGGTCTGAATACTTTCCGAATGCACTGTACAATCGTGGCCAAAAGTTTGGAGAATGACACAAATATTAATTTCCACAAAGTTTGCTGCTTCAGTGTCGTTAGATATTTTTGTCAGATGTTACTATGGAATACTGAAGTATAATTACAAGCATTTCATAACTGTCAAAGGCTTTTATTGACAATTACAATAAGTTGACGCAAAGAGTCTATATTTGCAGTGTTGACCCTTCTTTTTCAAGACCTCTGCTATCCGCCCTGGCATGCTATCAATTAACTTCTGAGCCACATCCTGAATGATGGCAGCCCATTTTTGCATAAGCAATGCTTGGAGTTTGTCAGAATTTGTGGGTTTTTGTTTGTCCACCCGCCTCTTGAGGATTGACCACACGTTCTCAATGGGATTAAGGTCTGGGGAGATTCCTGGCCATGGACCCAAAATATCGATGTTTTGTTCACTTTTGCCTTATGGCAAGGTGCTCCATCATGCTGGAAAAGGCATTGTTCGTCACCAAACTGTTCCAGGATGGTTGGGAGAAGTTGCTCTCGGAGGATGTGTTGGTACCATTCTTTATTCATGGCTGTGTTCTTAGGTAAAGTTGTGAGTGAGCCCACTCCCTTGGCTGAGAAGCAACCCTACACATGAATGGTCTCAGGATGCTTTACTGTTGGCATGACACAGGACTGATGGTAGAGCTCACCTTGTCTTCTCCGGACAAGCTTTTTTCCGGATGCCCAAAACAATCGGAAAGGGGATTCATCAGAGAGAAAATACCCCAGTCCTCAGCAGTCCAATCCCTGTACCTTTTGCAGAATATCAGTCTGTCCCTGATGTTTTTCCTGGAGAAAAGTGGCTTCTTTGCTGCCCTTCTTGACACCAGGCCATCCTCCAAAAGCCTTCGCCTCACTGTGGGTGCAGATGCACTCACACCTGCCTACTGCCATTCCTGAGCAAGCTCTGTACTGGTGGTGCCCCGATCCTGCAGCTGAATCAACTTTAGGAGACGGTCCTGGAGCTTGCTGGACTTTCTTGGGCGCCCTGAAGCCTTCTTCACAACAATTGAACTTCTCTCCTTGAAGTTCTTGATGATCCGATAAATGGTTGATTTAGGTGCAATCTTACTGGCAGAAATATCCTTGCCTGTGAAGCCCTTTTTGTGCAAAGCAATGATGACGGCACGTGTTTCCTTGCAGGTAACCACGGTTGACAGAGGAAGAACAATGATTCCAAGCACCACCCTCCTTTTGAAGCTTCCAGTCTGTTATTCGAACTCAATCAGCATGACAGAGTGATCTCCAGCCTTGTCCTCGTCAACACTCACACCTGTGTTAACGAGAGAATCACTGACATGATGTCAGCTGGTCCTTTTGTGGCAGGGCTGAAATGCAGTGGACATGTTTTTGGGGGATTCAGTTCATTTGCATGGCAAAGAGGGACTTTGAAATTAATTGCAATTCATTTGATCACTCTTCATAACATTCTGGAGTATATGCAAATTGCCATCATACAAACTGATGCAGCAAAATTTGTGAAAATTAAAATTTGTGTCATTCTCAAAACTTTTGGCCATGACTGTACAAGACATAAAGCTTACGTAAGGCAATATTGACATTAAGAAAACATTAAGTATCTATGCCTGAAAGTCCATGCCTCCAACAGTCTCTGGGAAGGAGGTAGAGAGTGTGAAGAGAAAGAGACAATGAATCTGAGACCCCTTTATAACATCTGAGTTGTTTGGATTAATAAACTGAGTTGTTGACCAATAGTATTACTGTAAAGTTAACCTCCAATCAGATATCAGACCTACAGGATGTAAAGACAACTGCACCTCTGCTTCAAAGCAGTGAAACAATGGGGGATGGCAAGACCAACACAACAAAGCCCTTTGCATAAGTTGATAAGAGTCACTTAGGCAGTAAATGCTATGAATTACATCAGAGCTCCGGCTCAGCGCTTCACAGCGCTGTATGGGTTTTGCCTGACAGCTGTTCTGAACTTGAGCACCTTGAGTGACAAAAGGTTGCCGCCTTCTCTCCCGCTAATTGGGCAACTTTAGCAAATGTTTTGTTGTTTGAGTGAGGAAAATGCTGTAAATTAAGATGACTCAATGCGTTTTATTATATGGAAACGTGAAGTGCATATTTGGACTCACGGGTGTTTGGCTTGCTTGTATGACATCAAATCAAATCACATTTTATTGGTCACATACACATATTTAGCGGATGTTATTGCGATTGTAGCAAAATACTTTTGTTCCTAGCTCCAACAGTGCAGTAGTATCTTAAAACAATTCACAACATTACACACAAATCTAAAAGTAAAAGAATGGAATTAATAAATATATAAATATTAGATATTAAATATTAGAGCAATGTCGGAGTGGCGTTGACAAAAAATACAGTAGAATAGAATACAATATATACATATGAGATTAGTAAAGCAGTGTGTAAACATCTTGACAGATAATAGTACAAATAAAGAAAAACCCTTGAATGAGTAGATGTGTCCAAACTTTTGACTGGTACTGTATATAGGGCATTGTCAATGTTTATGATCACTATGCTTGATGACATGGCGTCTTACCCTGGGTTGTTGTGAACAGAATGTTGGTCTATTGTCTATTCGCTGTGGAACACACACCTGAATGCATACATGACTCCTTTCTATGTGCACCAAAATGACAATCTGTTTCACGGAATTTCCCTGTGAAAGCCTATTACTGTAAGATCCTATTTTAGAACTTAGCTTGTCATGTTGGCAATATAACAAGCTTTCCAAATGTTGGGTTGCATAAACAAAAACAGTAATTGTGTGATGGGGGGATGCAGGGTTGGGTTCCAAATAAAACAACTGTGCTTGCTCTAGTTCCTCAGCGGCACAGCTAGGAGAGCTACAAAATCCCTTTACAGTTGATGACTAGAAGCCATAAAAGTGCATTGAAATGTCTTAGGAATTGTGCACACTCAAACCCTTTCAATGTTTTTGTCTTATGTTGTGCACACTCAAACCCTTTCAATGTTTTTGTCTTATGTTGTGCACACTCAAACCCTTTCAATGTTTTTGTCTTATGTTGTGCACACTCAAACCCTTTCAATGTTTTTGTCTTATGTTGTGCACACTCAAACCCTTTCAATGTTTTTGTCTTATGTTGTGCACACTCAAACCCTTTCAATGTTTTTGGCTTATGTTGTGCACACTCAAACCCTTTCAATGTTTTTGGCTTATGTTGCACCTACCTAACATTTTCCTGTATATTATTACCTTACTGAATGTATCAGAAGTATTTTCTGATTTCTTTATCAACAAATGTGGCAGAAAGTACAGTAAATGCAAAATGTGTAATGTTTAATGTTTGGATTCAGTCTTGTGTCAGGTGAACTGTTGTGTCCTCAACTTTGGTCTAATAATGTTTCCATAATCTCCAAACTGTTCCCTTTCAGTTGCTGCCATGCTTATGCATTTAATATTTAATCTGTAAGAAACATTTTAATTTAGCCCTATCCAGGCCAATTCCCACGAGTGTGAAAGATTAAAAGTCTTATTGAAACACTGTGAAAGTTATAAGGAAGGTACTTAAATAATCTCCAAATAACCTATCATTTTCATTCTCAGAGCAATAATAAAACCTCCCAGAAAAAAGGAACCAGAGTACAACGTTCTCAGAACCTCTCTTCAACCTAAAAAAAAATACTTTCCCGACTAGCAAACAATTCCTAGGGAAGCCTTCTCTAGGCTTCAAGGCTTCTAACTTCCCATGTATAGTTTCTTCAACCAGGGATTCTTCCAGTGAGCTAGATGGTCGCTGTCCACGCTCATATCGTGCTGACCTTCGGTATTCCGATTCCGGAGCTGTCTGCTTGAGTGGTGCTAAATCGTAGCTATTAGCTTATTTGTTTACTTTCGCATTAGACATTTTACCATTGTGACAAAGCCCCCACAAGTTCAAAGTGGGCACACTTTCAATGACACAGTATCTGACTGAGCTAAGAAAATCCGTATGTGAGAGGGATCAGTCAGGCCTGTATAGCATGCCACTCTACTTTTTCACCACCAGAGGGCACTGTGTGGCGAGTGACTGGGTGAGTCTCAATGTGATATGGCTTCCTTTCCCTCTATCCTCTCTCAATAATCCCTTCTATTTATGATGATTTGTCTTATTTTGTATCTGTTATATTCTGCTTATCTGAGCTGTGTTCATCTTCCCTGTCTTCACTATCTTTAGGTATAGGCACTGTTCAATCTTTTATGCCATAAACATTTGCCAAACTCCTTCACTATGATGGCCAAGGAATATGAACACATTGTGGGTTTGTGGAAAAGAATATTGTTGATTTTTGTTCTGAACCAAGAGAAAAGTGTACACTGGTATTATACTGCAAAGCTACATGGTGTTACCACTCTGTGACCAGAAGATGGCAGTAAGACCCTTTATTAAAAACTCATCTCCCTTCCTCCACATCTCTCTCACATCCCTCATCTCAGCGGTGTGACTCCCTGATTTTCAACCCATGACGTCATCTTAATACCTAATGGAAAAGGTTTTAGAGCTCCGCATCATATACCCTCTCTCTCTCTCTCTCTCTCTCTCTCTCTCTCTCTCTCTCTCTCTCTCTCTCTCTCTCTCTCCTCTCTCTCTCTCTCTCTCCTCTCTCTCTCTCTCTCTCTCTCTCTCTCTCTCTCTCTCTCTCTCTCTCTCTCTCTCTCTCTCTCTCTCTCTCTCATGTTGCATGTCCATCCACCCACTGATGGGTGAGTCAGTCTCAGGAGGCCCTCTGATAGACACATGGAGATGGATGGAAATTACTTTGTTCTGACAGTTCTCCGCAAGAGAAGGGAGAGGGGTTTGTAGGGCAGGGGACTCTCTAATGGAAAGTGGTGTACCTACTGTACACACATATACAGTACCAGTCCAAAGTTTTAGAACGCCTACTCATTCAAGGGTTTTCTTTATTTTTACAATTTTCTACATTGTAGAATAATAGTGAAGATATCAACACTTTGAAATAACACATATGGAATCATGAAGTAACCAAAAAAGTGTTAAATAAATCCAAATATATTTTATATTTGAGATTCTTCAAAGTAGCCACCCTTTGCCTTTATGACAGCTTTGTACACTTGGCATTCTCTCAACCAGCTTCACCTGGAATGCTTTTCCAACAGTCTTGAAGGAGTTCCCACATATGCTGAGCACTTGTTGGCTGCTTTTCCTTCACTCTGCGGTCCATCTCATCACAAACCATCTCAATTGGGTTGAGGTCAGGTGATTGTGGAGGCCAGGTCATCTGATGCAGCACTCCATCACTCTCCTTCTTGGTAAAATAACCCTTACACAGCCTGGAGGTGTGTTATGTCATTGTCCTGTTGAAAAACAAATGTTAGTCCCACTAAGAGCAAGCCAGATGGAATGGCTGTAACATAATAGGGGAGGTCAAGGGGTCTGAATACGGGCTCCTGAGTGGTGCAGCGGTCCAATGCACTGCATCTCAGTGCTAGAGGCGTCACAACAGGCCTCTGGTTCGATTTCAGGCTTTATCACAACTGGCCTGATTGGGAGTCCCATAGGGTCGGCGCACAATTGGCCCAGCGTCGTCCACGTTAGGGTTAGACCAGGGTAAGCCGTCATTGTAAATAAGAATTGGTCTTAACTGACTTGCCTAGTTAAAGGTAAAAAAATAAATACTTTTTGAATATATATATATATAGCCCTACACATATGCCCAGATCAAAACATGCACACACAGAGAGAGCATTCACAACACATATACACTGCTCAAAAAAATAAAGGGAACACTTAAACAACACAATGTAACTCCAAGTCAATCACACTTCTGGTGGGGGTTGTGAATGTGCTTACAGCCCAACACCGTGCAGGACGTTTGGCATTTGCCAGAGAACACCAAGATTGGCAAATTCGCCACTGGCGCCCTGTGCTCTTCACAGATGAAAGCAGGTTCACACTGAGCACGTGACAGACGTGACAGAGTCTGGAGACGCCGTGGAGAACGTTCTGCTGCCTGCAACATCCTCCAGCATGACCGGTTTGGCGGTGGGTCAGTCATGGTGTAGGGTGGCATTTCTTTGGGGGGCCACACAGCCCTCCATGTGCTCGCCAGAGGTAGCCTGACTGCCATTAGGTACCGAGATGAGATCCTCAGACCCCTTGTGAGACCATATGCTGGTGCGGTTGGCCCTGGGTTCCTCCTAATGCAAGACAATGCTAGACCTCATGTGGCTGGAGTGTGTCAGCAGTTCCTGCAAGAGGAAGGCATTGATGCTATGGACTGGCCCGCCCGTTCCCCAGACCTGAATCCAATTGAGCACATCTGGGACATCATGTCTCGCTCCATCCACCAACGCCACGTTGCACCACAGACTGTCCAGGAGTTTGCGGATGCTTTAGTCCAGGTCTGGGAGGAGATCCCTCAGGGGACCATCCGTCACCTCATCAGGAGCATGCCCAGGCGTTGTAGGGAGGTCATACAGGCACGTGGAGGCCACACACACTTCTGAGCCTCATTTTGACTTGTTTTAAGGACATTACATCAAAGTTGGATCAGCCTGTAGTGTGGTTTTCCACTTTAATTTTGAGTGTGACTCCAAATCCAGACCTCCATGGGTTGATAAATTGGATTTCCATTGATTATTTTTGTGTGATTTTGTTGTCAGCACATTCAACTATGTAAAGAAAAAAGTATTTAATAAGATTATTTCTTTCATTCAGATCTAGGATGTGTTGTTTAAGTGTTCCCTTTATTTTTTTGAGCAGTATATATTCACACTATCTCTCTCCAACTACATGCCTCTGATCCAAAAACCAAGATGAAGTGTTAACCCACGATAGCCGACACCTGCATAGCAGATGTTTTGGCAGTGTCAGTGTCTGCATTTGAGCTGTTAAATCGCTGAGCAGCTGCTCTTGTCGTCATTGTCACGAAGCCACACCTGTCACACTTGCGTTAAAAATTCAGAGAGAGAAAGTTTAGGCTATATAAAAAGAATGACGCTCCAATTCAAAATCATTAAACAAAATAATGAGGAGCCTAATCAAGGTGCAGATTACATCACCCATTCCAGTGTTCAAACTTGTAAACACGGGTGCATGGGATTCCTACTAATGCGACTCCGTGCAGCCAATGGCAAAGTCCACAATAGGTATAATGACAGGAGCCACTTGTGGATTTGACAGCTCAAATGGTGTTCCACCCCCAACAGCATCAAAACACCAGCATTGCCGGTGTTGGCTAGCGCGAATCTGATTGAATCGAGCCCTGAATCCATGTCACCTGTGAAATCTGCAGTCAGAGCACAGTATGTGGTATAAAGATGCTTGTATGACAGTTCTAAGACCTTGCTAAGTGTCCTCTTGTCTCCTGGATTTACTTCCCAGTATCTCTGAGCCTTAATGGAGTGGTAATCTTTACGGTCGTATATAGCTGTGATTGCTTAACCTCATCTTGGGGGAGAGGAAAATCAATGCTGTTTGTCATTGCTCTCAGTGCCTGGCACAAACAGCACCGGTTTTTGTAAATGCGTCAGAGTGTGTGTGTACACTAAGATCAGTGTAAAGGGTAAAACACCACACTTTGAAACATAGCTGCTCTCTCTCTCTCTCTCTCTCTCTCTCTCTCTCTCTCTCTCTCTCTCTCTCTCTCTCTCTCTCTCTCTCTCTCTCTCTCTCTCTCTCTCTCTCTCTCTCTCTCTCTCCCTCTCTCCCTCCCTAAATGCATCATATCCAAAGGTAGATGCCTCTATGTAATGCAATCACATCATGGCTATGACCAGGTCACCATGGAAACGCCCACTCTGGAACCACAGAAGGCCTCCCATAGAACAATCAGGCCCCCAGTGTCCAGTCTGGAGCATGAGCTCTGCTGGTCAGCTACTGCGTAGCAACCTAGCTAGCGGTGCTAAAAATCCTGGTCTGCCCTGGAAAGCCTATGTAAATGAAGTTCGTCAGAATGGCCCCTCCCCCAAATAATTGGATGGCCGTTTTGGCCACGAAAATGTGTTTATTATCATCAAGTTCAATCTCCACAGTGAATTATTTTAAATTTCCTACAAATAGAGATATTTTATTTAATAGTGATCCATGGACCACGTGCTGACACAGACCAATCACGGGCCAGCACGCTACAAGGATGTCTATGAGAGCAACAGGGGCAATGGACAGATCTCATCCACTGTGTGTAGATGGGGAGACTCCCCAGTTGTAAGTAAACCACTCTGTTACTTCCCCTGACTACTGATATAGTGGACGTGTGGTTGCCCTCAAGGGCAAGAGTCTCTAGCCCCGTTTATACCTGGTGCTAACATGCATCCTGTGTCCGGAACATGTCCACATTTTGATTGTGCCCAAATTTTAAAAGAGTCACTGTGAACTGATTTTGATCAGACCTTGTAAGTGTAAATGGGCAAGATCAGAACGAAGGACACATATTAGCACCAGATATAAATGGGGCTATTTTGTGTGTGGATGTGTGTGAATGAGGAGGAGCCTCCGTCTTTGTAATTAGACAGCTCTGTTATGTCTGTAGATTACTGATACATCATCCTGTCAGGCCCGTGGTGCCCTATTCCACACTGAGTAATGGATGAGAGGGCTTTGCTCATCACAACAGAGCGCTCGTTTGCCATGGTAATGTCCTACTGCAGACCATTAAAAACTAATTTCTGGAATGTGACATTTGGGCTGTGTTGAAACGCAGAGCTATCCATGCACTGATATTAACATGGTCAACATTGGGCAATTATATCATCGATCTCAATTTCTGTGTGTGTGTGTGTGTGTGTGTGTGTGTGTGTGTGTGTGTGTGTGTGTGTGTGTGTGTGTGTGTGTGTGTGTGTAAGTGCATGCGTGTCTCTCTCTCTCGCTCTCTCTCTCTCTCTCTCTCTCTCTCTCCCCTTCTCTCTGGTAAAGCCCTGTTTGTCTGGTTGTGTGATCTTCACCACAGGAGCTCAGCAAAGCCTCCCTTAAACATAACTGTATCCCCGGGTACACACAGCAGGACAGCTTACACACAGAGGCAGAGGAAAGTGTGTGTTTGATAGAGATGGAGAACTGAATAGTAAACGAGAGAGAAACAGAAAGCAGAAAGCACTTGCTTTTTTGGTACATTTTACCCGATTACCACTGAGTACACTATGATTATTTTTGCTTCTTCCATGGTGTAGGTACAATTCTCATTCATCCCTGTGCATCCAGTGAGCAGCATCTCACTCCTCAGTGCCACAGCATCCCAGGCTGATGATTATGTGGAAGCAGCTGTGCTGCTAAATTAACGTCAGAGGGCAAATTAAAATGGCTCCCAGTGTCAACCACAAGTGTCAACCACACACATTACTTTAATACACTCTCTCCATCACACTGAGAATGTGTGTGCACAATTTGTGTGTGTGTGTGTACTGTACAGTATGTGTTATTGAAGGTGACTTCCTATTCACTGTGTGTATTCGGCTGTGTAACTGTCATTGGTGAGTCATGTGTGTCATGCTTATTCTGGTGCCAGACTGTCATTGGGCTCTACCCGGACACTACCCTGCCTCACCCGGCCACTACACACTGCACCCGGCCACACCCACACCAGCAGCGGTCAGTGCCGTTTCAGATGAGCATGGCCTTATTTCTATTACGGCAGATAGGGCTCCCGAGTGGCGCAGTGGTCTAAGGCACTGCATCTCAGTGAAAGAGGTGTCATTACAGTCCCTGGGTCAAATCCAGGCTGAATCACATCCAGCTGTGATTGGGAGTCCCATAGGGCGGCGCACAATTGGCCCAGCGTCGTTCAGGTTTGGCCGGGGTAGGCCATCATTGTAAATAAGAATTTGTTCTTAACTGACTTGCCTAGTTAGTTAAAGGTTCAAAATAAATATCGGATGACTGACATTCATATTCCATTCACCCACTTCAATGTAACAGCGATAGGTTTAGGCTACTACATGATACTTGAATTTTCCCTATACCCATCATGAGGTTGCTACAACCTAGCCTATGAATGAAAATGTACAACACAGGTTGAGAGACAAATTTGAGGTGACAGACAGTGACATTCCGCCTTGCACACTCTTACCTGCGTCTAGCGGGATAGTGGGTGTAATCATTAGTCCAACAGTTGCAAACGAGAGTTTTGATTGGACAAATTCAGGTATGTTTATGTAACAGTGTAGGTTCCGTCCCTCTCTTCGCCCCAACCCGGGCTCGAACCAGGGACCCTTGCACACATCAACAACTGACAGCCCACGAAGCATCGTTACCCATCGCGCCACAAAAGCCGCGGCCCTTGCAACGCAAGGGGAAACCCTACTTCAAGTCTCAGAGCGAGTGACGTCACTGATTGAAATGCTATTAGCGCGCACCACCGCTAACTAACTAGCCATTTCACATCGGTTACATTTATCCTCGTTTTGTTCCGTTTGCTTCTGTTTAAGAAACTTTTTCAACAAAATCGGCAGAATGATCATGTAAACATAGTTCACAGTTTCATAGCAGACACGTTGTATTCCTTCTCGCGTCTACGTTATGCGCTCTCCTCCTTTCACCTCTTCCCTTCGCTTGTGGACTTCAATGCACAACACATCAGCTGTATGTGACCAGGCGAAAAAACCTTTCCAAGCCAAACCGCTACACACAGCCTACATCGTTGTCACCATATTAGCTAAAGTAATGTCATAGTCAGCATAGCTAATAGAACTAATGCGTTAGTAAACCCGCTACAATCATACAGTAACGTTACAGTGTACACCGGCGGGCCCCGGTGGCAATACATTTGTAAAACCAAAAGCTTACCTTGACTTGAAAGAGTTCCAGTCTTGTGTTGGATAGTCATAGCCAGCTAGCATCCCTCTGTTTGAGTTTGAGCAGGATGTTTCAGTAGGCTAAACTAGCTAGCTGCATTTGCTAGCTAAGTGAAACGGAAAGTGAATGAGTCTTGCTTCTCATTCATTTAGGAAGAAATGAATTTGTTCAAAACTGTTCAACTATTGCCTTTCTCTCTCTTTCAACTACTCACCACATGCTATCCACTGCAGTGCTAGCTAGCCGTAGCTTGTGCTTTTAGTACTATATTAATTCTATGATCCTTTGATTGGGTGGACAATATGTCAGTTCATGCTGCAAGAGCTCTGATAGGTTAGAGGACGTCTTCCGGAAGTTGTCATAATTACTGTGTATGTCTATGGAAGGGGGTGAGAACCATGAGCCTCCCAAGTTTTGTATTGAAGTTAATGTACTCAGAGGAGGACGGAAGCGAGCTGTCCTCCGGCTACACCATGGTGCTACCCTACAGAGTGCTGTTGAGGCTACTGTAGACCTTCTTTGCAAAATAGTGTGTTTTAATCAATTATTTAGTGACGTGATTACATTTAGTATAGTTTTATCTAAAAAGGATAAATGTTTTAAATTTAAAAAATGAAATTAACTGAGGAGGATGGTCCTCCCCTTCCTCTTCTGAGGAGTCTCCACTGACCCACACACAGTCTTGGGGAGACATATGTGTCACAGTGCTTCACCAAATGCTCCAATAGTTTTAGGTCTAGATCCAAGGGCTAGTGGTGCATCCTGACCTCCCTACTGTTAGCTTCTCCTTATGGACCAACTACCCCTACACACACACACACACACACACACACACACACACACACACACACACACACACACACACACACACACACACACACACACACACACACACACACACACACACACACACACACTCTCTCTCTCTCTCACACACTCCCTGCTGGGTTAAACTAACTGGACAGAAGGACGGGTCAGAAGCAGGGCCAAACAGAGTGTGGATAGCAGAGTGCGTTCACTAGCTGGGTTGTTCCATTCCTTCTGTGCCTTTTGTGTAACTTGGTAATGTTAACATTCTGTCATAAAGAGGACATGTTTAACTTAATAAAAACACAGATTCCCATCTCAACAGGTTAAATAAAAAAGACTACAGTAAGTGCCTAATAAAATAACAGGATTGACCTTACCAGGGTTGACAATTTCATCTTAAATCAGTCATAAATCTCCTTGTGGGGAATGCATGCTTGTTGTGTGCAACAGAAAGTGGCAATTGAATGCAAGCTTCACCAAAGCTTGATTTCAATGAAATGCTTCACACCCACAGCCTGTCTATCTATGGGTGACAGGGTTGGCGTGTCATGCTCGACCGGCTCAGTGTTCCACCAGAAAATGTTGAACCAGTGCACATGCTTTTACATTATGATTTGACTATTAGATGCTTTAATAATTAGATAGTAAAAAAGGAATAGTCCCCAGATTAAAATGAGAGTTCAGTTCACATAACAGGGTTGACCTTAAAATGAGGGACAGACCTAAATGATTCACAAATCACATTAAATAAATAATAATCTTCAGAAATGACTTTGTCAAAGCAACAAAATAACTAGGGTTTTACAATGATGGTGAAAACATGGAGAACGTTTGCGGTTAAGTGGGCTAAATTCTTCCTGGAAGTCACAGAGGGTACACGGAGGTACATGTCAAAATGCTGAATTCTCCATTTGGTCTATATTAAAGGGCACTTCATTTAATATAACAGGCTTTTAAATTAGATATTGGTGCACAATTGATACTTTAAATATCAAAGCAAAAGGCACTCTTTTTGTGGAACGACCCATCTATCCAAGTCACTCCAAAGCAGTATAGCATCATACAGCAATATAATACAGTACCTATAGAAACCATACATCGGTATGTGCCTTTTGCAACTAATCATCTGGCCCAGCATGAAATGGAATGGCTTGTTAAAGGGGCAATCTGCATTTGCTACAACCATTTTTGGACTTACAAATGAGTTGCATGTGTAAGGGGCTTAATACAGTTGTATTCCAGCCCCTAGGGGGTACTCGGGTGAAGCAGATCGGAAACGAAGAAGAAAAGTTTAAGCGGACTGTGGTAGAGGAAGAAAAACGAACAACAATTTGTTACTCTTTCTACGCGCTTATAATATAAACTCCAACGCAAAAGGTACCGTTTACTTGTCAGCACAATGTAACAGCAGTTTACTGCCTTTTTTGTTAGTTTATCTTCTTCTACCCCAGTCCAATTCAAATGTTCTGCTTCATTTCCATAGGCTTCAACTGTCTTAAGCCCCTTACATAATGCACCATTGATTCTTGAAGAATGTAACTTATAAATGCCTCATGAGCTGAGTTCAACTGTTGTTCTCTATCAGAACCCAAGATATAAGCTTGATTTACTCCAATGTTTGTAAACAAAGTAAATGTAAACAAAATGTAAGAAAAACACTGTATATTCTGAACAGGATAAAAATATTCCAAAACATGCATCCTGTTTGCAAAAAGGCAGTAAAGTAATTCTGCCAAAATAAATTGGCTATGCAATGAACTATTTGTCCTGAATATCAAGTGTTATGTTTGGGACAACTTCAATGCAACTGTCATAGGCGTCGAAAGGGACAGACCAAGGCGCAGCGGGTATCATGCTCATCTTCTTTCTTTATTTTGATTAAAGTGAACACTTAAACAAAAATACTAACAAACGACAGTTCCGTAAGGTACAAGACTATAACGGAAAACAACCACCCACAAACCCAAAGGAAGAAACAGGCTGCCTAAGTATGGCTTCCAATCAGAGACAACGAAAAACACCTGCCTCTGATTGGAAACCATACTCGGCCAAACATGGAAAAAGAAACATAGAAATAGAAAACTAGAACCAAAATCCCCTAGAACCAAAAAACCCCAAAACACACAAAACAAACACCCCCTGCCACGCCCTGACCATACTACAATGACAAATGACCCTTTTACTGGTCAGGACGTGACAGCAACACATTACTGAGTACCACTCACCCCAATTTCAACCATAGTGGTGGCTGCATCATGTTATGGGTATGCTTGTAATCTGTATTAAATCCCTTACATAATGCACCCTTGATTCTTGAAGAACATAACTTATAAATGCGTCATGAGTTTAGTTAATCTGTTGTTCTCTATCAGAACCCAAAATATAAGCTTGATTTACTCCAATGTTTGTAAACAAAGTAAACGTAAACAAACACTGTAGATCCTCAAAACATGGTTAAAACTATTATGTTGATATCAAGGACGGGCAGTCCTTGCATCCGTAGCTCTGAATTTGAGAGTGGTTTCTCCAGCCCCATCCCTCAGCTTTATAGTGAAACAGTGGTGGGGAGGGTGCTTTGTTATTGTTTCAACTGCTGATTGATGCTTTAAACTGTATCATGGATTTCTTCCTGTAGAACAGTTCCACTAAATGATCCTATCAGCTCGCTCTTCAGTAAAGAGAAGTAAAGCCCGGTGAGGCTTTTCAATCATCAAGGGAAATAACTTATCTACAAAGCGTTTTCCCATTATGTCATTTTGATTGGTTCTCTAGATGTTCAACTATTATAGAGTAGATATTTACAAGAAAATATGGTGTGGATAATTTTAATCCCATAATATGAATACTCATAACAATTAGAATGTGTGACATGGGAAACATACCTCAGTCTCCTCTCAGTCATAAGATAAATGTACAGTGACTTCAGAAAGTATTCACAATTTTGTTGTGTCACAGCCTGAATTTAAAATGGATTAAATGTAGATTTTGTGTCACCGGTCTACACACAATACCCCATAATGTCAAAGTGGAATTATATTTTTTGACATTTTTACAAATTATCTCAAAATGAAAAGATGAAATGTCTTCAACACCTTTGTTATGGCAATCCTAAATAAGTTCAGGAGTAAAAATGTGCTGGACTCACTCTGAGCAATACCACACATACAATTATCTGAAAGGTCCCTCAGTCGTGCAGTGAATTTCAAACACAGATTCAACCACAAAGACCAGGGAGGTTTCCCAATGCCTTGCAAAGAAGGGCACCTATTGGTAGATGGATAGAAAAAAAGCAGATGTTGAATATCCCTTTGAGCATGGTGAAGTTAGATACAGGCGTCCTTCCTAACTCAGTTGCCGGATAGGAAGCAAAAAGCTCAGAGATTTCACCATAAGGCCAACGGTGACTTTAAAACAGTTACAGAGTTTAATGGCTGTGATGGGAGAAATCTGAGGATGGATCAACAACATTGTAGTTACTCCACAATACTAACCTAATTGACAGAGTGAAAAGAAGGAAGCCTGTACAGAATAAAATATTCCAAAACATGCATCCTGTTTGCAAGAAGGCACTAAAGTAATACTGCAAAAAAATTGGCTAAGCAATTAACTATTTGTCCTGATTATCAAGTGTTTTGTTTGAGACAACTCCAATGCAACACATTACTGAGTACCACTCACCATAATTTCAACCATAGTGGTGGCTGCATCATGTAATCGTTAAGGACTGGGGAGTTTTTCATGATGAAAAAGAAACAGAATGGAGGTAAGCAGAGGCAAAATCCTAGAGAAAAGGCTGGTTCTGTCTGCTTTCCACAAGGCTCTGGGAGATGAACTCATCAGTTGGGCAATAACCTCAAATATAAGGTCAAATCTACACTGGAGTTACTTACTGTACCAAGAAGACAGTGAATGTTCCTGAGTGGCCTAGTTACAGTTTGACTTAAATCTATTTGAAAATCTATGGCAAGACCTGAAAATGGTTGTCAACCAATTTGACAGAGCTTGAAGAATTGTTTAAAGAAAAATGGGAAAATGTTGCACAATCCGGGTGTGGAAAGCTGTTGTAATCGCTGCCAAGTAATGTATGCTTCTACAAAGTATTGACTCAGGGGTGTGAATACATATGCAAAGTAGATATTTCTGTATTTAATTTTCAATAAATTTGCTAAAATGCATAAAAAATATGTTTTCACTTTGACATTATTGGGTATTGTGTGTAGATGGGTGAAAAAAGTCAAGGGATATGAATACTTTCTGATGCACTGTAATGGACATATTGTCTGCTGACTAAGGCTAAAACAGTCCTAATTAAACCCTCCCCTGGTTCTCCACTTCAGCATGAATTACACATGATGCCCATCACAGGGTCACACCCCCAGGCAGAGGGGCAGATGGGAAGGGAGATGTATGTCAGGGCCTTATAGGCCGGCAGTTGGAGGAAAAATGACACTTGATTGACTTGTGCATAATCTGCTGCTCTTATAATATACAATATATGGTTGGTATGAGACTGTGGCCCAGTTGAGAGACAAGCCATATGATAAAGTGAGACTACCATCTCTGGCTATGTGTGTTGCCTGTACAGTAATCACTGTTACATGCTGGCTGTGTTCTGGCATGTTATTAACGCAGTCAGGCGCAGCATACTATCTTCAGAAGACTGCCACCGCTCTACCGCTTTGCACACACTGCAGATACACAGGCATGTGTGTGTACACACACACACACACACACACACACACACACACACACACACACACACACACACACACACACACACACACACACACACACACACACACACACACAGCACCATTTTTAATCTGCTCTTTATATTGTAACTGATGTAAAGCATTCTGCTGAGGTTTTACTCCATATTTGGCCTGATTTAATCAACAATACAGACTGAACAAATGTTTATAATGCGAGTTCATTTACTTATGTTGTAATTATGGCGTTTGGCCATTGTTAAAAAACAGTCACATCAGATATCAGATTTTAATATCATCTCAGATATTAGCCCTCACAATCCAAAGAACATGATCACAGTCCTTTAGAGAACTTGATATCCATGCAGGTTATGTGCTCTTTATCAGATTTGGGGATTTAAATGTAACACCTATCCATTTAATTAGCCTTGCCTTGTGTGAGCCAGAACAGGGGGAGCCATTGTCCTGTTTCTGTAGTGTGAGGCAGCTTGATGTACAAGTACACCCCTTGGGCAGGACACTATCAGAAGGCCTTACTCCAAATCTACAGAGTATCTCCCTAATCCTGAGTACCAAGCAGAGACGCATCGGGTCCCATTTTTACAGTCTTTGGTATGACTCGGGCCGGGGACCTTTCAATCTCAGGGTGGACACTACAATCAAAAAGAGTAATACAAGAAAGGTACCACTCAGACCAAATCCCTGGATGTTAGTTTGTGGGTCAGGTCAAAGTAGTAAGAGCTGATGGAGAGGGTTAGCCTCACAGAGTATAGCTGATAGAGCCAGTCTATGGTGATGTTAGGTAGTGTAGTTGTGTACGTTGTGTTGCTGTGTATCTAAGGCAGGCGAGACCTTGAGTATGGAGCTCAGTGGAGCCGAGCGGCTGGGACTAGAGATGGGGCTAATTGTGACAAACAACGTCATTAGAGCCCTGCCACTGCAGACAAGGAGATAATGCGGAGAGAGGGGTTGGATACTGAGATGAGCTGTGGGGAGCTAACTCGTTTTTCTCATTCTCCTCTCTTTAGATTAAGTGTTGTGTTGTGTAAGCGAATGAGCTCTGGACCCACACAAACTGAGGCAGATAGATACAGTAGAATATGGAGGGAGAGTTGGGCCTCAGCAAATGCAACTGCCACTGACTGATTTGATTTCTGTGGTACCTGTCCCCCATCCATTCATTCATCCATCCATCCATCCATCCAGTATATCCATCCATCCATCCAACCATCCATTGGCTAAATTCAGTGGACAACTCAACTCAAAGTATGTCTCCCTGGGGGAACTACGGAGCGCTGACATTTCAGTCCCTCCTTATATGATACCTTCATAACACTTGTGACCTTTAAGGACGACACATCTCATCCAATCCTCACTGACCTTTTCAGCTGTGAAGATATAATGGAGTTGTATGGAGGAGGCTCACATCTACACGTCTGCTTTAATGGACTGATGTATGTGTGTGTGTGAGGGTGCAGCATTTACCAACCTTTTTAATGGAGAGGCAGAGGGAGCTAAAAAGTGTACATGGTGTACGTGTGTACATAGTGTACTTGTGTGAAGAAGTCCTTTATTCAACCATACAAGTGATCTCATCATAGTCTGGTATGTTATGTGGAAATGGACATGTGGACGTGTCACTGGAAAAGAAAGAGGAAGGAATACACTTGGATACAAACAGAAAGCTCTTCTTGTGAGGTAATGTGAGTGAGTGATGTTTACTCTCATTTGTGTCTAATTCTGGCTCAGTGACTGTAGAGGGAGGATAAAGGGCTAGACGGGATACAGCTGATGTCTGATGTCAAATTGACATAAAAAGTAGAATTTTTTTGCATTTCAACTAACTCTAACCCTTTTCCTAACTTTAAACTAATTCTCCTAACCTGCTACGTTACTTCTCCTAACCAGCTGTGTAAGTTCTCCTAAGGGTAATGTGTAAAGTATTTTAGAACGCAACATTGCTAAAGTAAAGAGATCAAACTCAGGAGAGCTGTTTTAGCTAACACAGTGACTCAATACCCCTAATTAAGAGTTTCTATGAGAGCCTCATGCAGCTTCTACTTTATTTGCAAATCTATGTTGAGGCTAGTTGCTTCTCACACAATTTCTATGTCATTTCTGAAATGTCACTTTTCAGTTCTCCTCTCTGATAAGATTTATGTTGGAGTTTTTACTGGTCCATAGTCTATATAAAAAAATGTACCTGCATATCTCTCTCATATAGCCCACTGCCTTTATATTAATGATCTGCTAGCTACAGTATATCCTATAAGGTAAGGCTGTTCTTGTCACTTTGATGGGGCTTTGGGTAGCTTATCAGCCAGTTTAAATGGCAGTCAGTTTTATTTCATCAAAGAATTCAATGTTACCACCACCTCTCCTGCCCTTTGAAGGGAAATTGCCCCTGTCTGAAGAAGAGGAAGATGGGATAAGAGGAGAGATTAAGGGTTGGAGGTGAAGGAGGAGGAGAGAAGAGGATTAGGAGGAGGTGGAAGAGGTTGGCCAGAGGATAAAGATTATGGGTGCAGAGGAGGATAGCGAGATGGAAGTATAGAACAGAGGAGGAATAGGTGATAGTCTATTAGCGCTAGTTACAGCCAGAGGGGGAGAACATAACAGCACCTGTCTCCTCTACTCCTAGACTTCCTGCCCTGTTCTGGGAGAACACAGCCTGGGAAATGTCACATCTCTTTATCCAACCCCAACACCCCTCTCCCCCTGGGTGTGTGGCTCAGACTAATGAAAAGTGGACCTGGTTGTCAGTACGTAGATTAGAATGTTCTCCCCTCTAAGGCTGTGTTTAGCCTTAGTATTGAAAGGAAGTATTTTACTATTCTTGCTCAGTGCTTCACATTTCAGCTCTGTCCTTTACTTATTATGTCCCATAATTGTTGACTATATCAACTGAATTTCAGCTGCATCTCAATTCACATTGGTTGAAGCGATACCTCCTTAAGGAGATCAGCTCCTTCATTGTCTTTTAAGGCCCAGATTCGATTCGTATTGCTGAAGTTCTGTGCTTTAGTGCAATTTAATTTAAGGGCAATGTTCCAACATTAGCAGAGACTGTATTCACGGTAAATGCTGCACATATATATATATATATATATATATATATGTACATATATACTATATATATATATATATATATGTGCAGCATTTACCGTGAATACATATATATATATATATACGTATATATATATACATATATATATATATATATATATATATATATATATACGTATATATATACATATACGTATATATATACATATACATATACATATATATATACGTATATATATACATATACATATATATATATATATATATATATACATATACATATATATACGTATATATATACATATACATATACATATATATATATATATACATATACATATACATATATATACATATACATATACATATATATACATATACATATACATACATATACATATACATATATATATATATATATATATATATATATATATATATATATATATATATATATATATATGTGTGCAGTTGAAGTCGGAAGTTTACATACACCTTAGCCAGATACATTTAAACTCTGTTTTCACAATTCCTGACATTTAATCCAAGTAAGAATTCCCTGTTTTAGGTCAGTTAGGATCCCCACTTTATTTTAAGAATGTGAAATGTCAGAATAATAGTAGAGAGAATTGTTTATTTCAGCTTTTATTTCTTTCATCACATTCCCAGTGGGTCAGAAGTTTACATACACTCAATTAGTATTTGGTAGCATTGGCTTTAAATTGTTTAACTTGGATCAAATGTTTTGGGTAGCCTTCCACAAGCTTCCCACAATAAGTTGGGTGAGTTTTGGCCCATTCCTCCTGACAGAGCTGGTGTAACTGAGTCAGGTTTGTGGGATCCTTGCTCGCACATGCTTTTTCAGTTCTGCCAACAAATTGTCTATAAGATTGATGTCAGGGCTTTGTGATGGCCACTCCAATACCTTGACTTTGTTGTCCTTAAGCCATTTTGCCACAACTTTGGAAGTATGCTTGGGGTCATTGTCCATTTGGAAGACCCATTTGTGATCAAGCTTTAACTTCCTGACTGATGTCTTGAGATGTTGCTTCAATGTATCCACATCATTTTCCTTCCTCATTATGCCATTTCTTTTGTGAAGTGCACCAGTCCCTCCTGCAGCAAAGCACCCCCACAACATGATGCTGCCACCCCCGTACTTCACTGTTGGGATGGTGTTTCTCGGCTTGCAAGCCTCCCCCTTTCTCCTCCAAATATAACAATGGTCATTATGGCCACACAGTTCTATTTTTGTTTCATCAGACCAGAGGACATTTCTTCAGAAAGTACGATATTTGTCCCCATGTGCAGTTGCAAACCGTAGTCTGTCTTTTTTATGGCGGTTTTGGAGCAGTGGCTTCTTCCTTGCTGAGCGGCCTTTCAGGTTATGTCGATATAGGACTCGTTTTACTATAGATACTTTTGTACCTGTTTCCGCCAGCATCTTCACAAGGTCCTTTGCTGTTGTTCTGGGATTGATTTGCACTTTTCGCACCAAATTACATTCATCTCTAGGAAACAGAACGCGTCTCTTTCCTGAGCGGTATGATGGCTGTGTGGTCCCATGGTGTTTATACTTGCATACTATTGTTTGTACAGATGAACGTGGTAGCTTCAGGCGTTTGGAAATTGCTCCCAAGGATGAACCAGACTTGTGGAGGTCTACAATTTTTTTCTGAGGCCTTGGCTGATTTCCTTTGATTTTCCCATGATGTCAAGCAAAGAAGCACTGAGTTTGAAGGTAGGCCTTGAAATAAATCCACAGGTACACCTCCAACTGACTGAAATGATGTCAATTAGCCTATCAGAAGCTTCTAAAGCTTAACATCATTTTCTGGAATTTTCCAAGCTGTTTAAAGGCACAGCCAACTTAGTGTATGTAAACTTCTGACCCACTGGAATTGTGATAGAGTGAATTATAAGTGAAATGATCTGTCTGTAAACAATTGTTGGAAAAATGACTTGTGTCATGCACAAAGTAGATGTCCTAACCAACTTGCCAAAACTATAGTTTGTTAACAAGAAATTTGTGGAGTGATTGAAAGACGAGTTTTAATGACTCCAACCTAAGTGTATGTAAACTTATGACTTCAACTGTATATATATATTTCAAGTCTATGTGCGTATGTGTGTGTATATATATATATATATATATATATATATATATATATATATATATATATATATATATATATATATATATATACATACACACACACATAGACTTGAAATCCCTGCCTACTTTAATAAGTGGAACACTAGTCACTTTAATAATGTTTACATATTTCGCATTACTCATATCATGTGTATCTACTGTATTCTATTCTACAGTATCTTAGTCTATGGCGCTTTGACATTGCTCGTCCATATATTTATAAATTTTTAATTCCATTCCTTTACTTAGATTTGTTTGTATTGGCTATATGCTGTGAAATTGTTAGATATTACTTGTTAGATATTACTGTGCTGTCGGAGCTAGGAACACAAGCATTTGACTACAACCACAATAACATCTGCTAAACACGTGTATGTGACCAATAAAATTTGATTTGATATGTTGGCTCAATCGGAAATTACCTTTAAATGTAAATTGCGTTATATAACTTTCTCGATACGGATTGAATTTAGCCTTACGTTTTTTGCTGTTAACCTTCAGTTCACACTGAATGTAGTCCACAGAGAACCAAATGTATGTTAATGTTACTGCCTCTTGAACAAATGTACTGTGTAGTTATCTCCCCATTAGCAGAAAACTCTAATTCAACTGTAGCTGTAATGATACATTAGTGGAATGGCCCACCAGTGGTAGTACTCAGTGTTAAATATGTTATTTTAATTGATGCTAATCACATCATCTTGCAGAATAAGTGTGGCTTTCTCAGAATTAATCACCAGCATGCTGATGTATTCTGAGAAATTGTACATTATTTTGATATGTCATATTTGGTGAACAAAATTGCTTTTACTTGCAGAGTCCTGCAAGACTCAGGTTAAGTACATTGTTGACTCTCCCAACCTTTATTTTCTACCCAGTCTCAGAGTCGAGTTGAGCTGAACTCACACTTCTGTAAGGTTGTCTACACTTTTCACAGCCTATTAAGCTTGCAGACCAGTCACATGAAAAAAAATGTTTCTTTCGGATGGTGATTACATGTGATATTGAAGGTTATAGAGTAGGTTGGCAGTTGGGCAGATGCATTGGTGTAAACCACTGGTCTGCAGAGCCAAAGTGTCCCCCTTTGCGGAGACTAAGTTTCGGTTTTACTTTTACTTCCTGGTTTTGCAGTTGTTTTAGCTATCCCTTACCCTGTCCTAAACCCTAACCTTAACCACTACTAAGCTGGTCGCGTTACTAATCCACTCACGAGTCATAAAACTAAGGCATTCCGATGGCATTTACAACGTTTAACTGTGATTCTACTTACTTTCGTGTGGTACTGTTATGTCTGCACACTGCATTTACAGTCCTGCATTGAGTTACACCAGCACACAGTTGTTGGGTTATGCCTGATGTATTGTGATACGTCATTGATTGCTTTGTTCTGTAACCGTCACATGAGTTTGAGATAATGGCAACATGGTTGATTAAACATCGCTTTCACTGAGTTATCATTCTAAACAGAAAACATTGATGTTGTTGGCTCAGTTGGTAGAGCATGATGTTTGCAACGCCAGGGTTGTGGGTTAGATTCCCACGGGGGACCAGTACGGAGAAAAAATGTATGAAATGTATGCATTCGCTACTGTAAGTCGCTCTGGATAAGAGCGTCTGCTAAATGACTAAAATGTCAAATGTAAATGACAAGGATGGCTGATCTCTCTCTCCCACCACCTCCTCCCTTCCTCGCATTACCTGGTGAACCCCCTGATCCCATGGCATCGCTGGTTAGAGTGCTTTGAAACTTACATCATAGCGCTTGGGCTACATTATGTCAACACTGCTCGGAAAAACACAGCAAACCAAAATTAATTCAAGAAAAGTTCCCAGAACATTTGTTAGGTCGTGGCAAATGTTCTCATAACACAAAGACTGTCCAGTCTTACGGATGATTATAGAATGTTTGTATAAAACATTCTCCTGATGTTGAAAGAATGTTCCTAGAACAAGGATGGGCAGTGGATGTCCAGTTGTTGATCAGCGTTGCGGTCCCCCTCTAGTGGTTTACCCTGGTAGGTTTCCTCGAAGCGGAGCAGTCCACCACAAGAATGGGCAGTGGATGTCCGGTTGGTGATCGTTGTTGCGGTCCCCCCCCCTGGGTGGTTTACCTTGGTAGGCTCTCTGACAGCGGGGCAGGCCGCCACCAGGAAGGGCAGTGGGTGTCCGGATTTGGGATCGCCGTTCCGGACCCGTCGTCTGGTCGTCCAGACTGGAACATCTGGGCAGTAACTTCGGCAGATGATAACAACAGACACACACTCATGAAATATATATAATTACATTAATTCCCCAATGAGCGACATTGTGGCACTAAGTGATGGTTGTATGGGGACTTTGTTTATGGCTCTATCACTTCCTAAATATCAAAGGAACTGAACCGAAAAGGAATGAAAGCATAAACAAAAGATATACAAAATATAGTTCTCACACCAAAATCATCTAATTGGACTGTATTCTATATGCCCAATGTCCTGGTAAAATGACTCTATCATGGCATTGTCTCTAATGTCATGTCTAGGGTTTCCTACTTGGTGTGTTGCTTAGGCACTATCCTAAGTTGATAACTATATGATAAGTCTACAGCTATAAGGCACTAGTTGTTGACAGTCTACAGGGATGACCTATGGACCGTTGTGAAGTAACTGGGGAGTACTGTAGCTGTAGAATCAAAGGCCTCAAAGTAAATGTTCAACTTTACTAAAGCTGGTATTTTGCTCGAAGTGATCCTCGCATAAATCCTAATTGGATGTTCCGTTGTGCATGTGTGTTTATGCTTAAACAAGCGCAAATGTCAAGGGAAGAAAATCAAGTATCCTGGCAGATTACAACTTGTTCAGAATGAGTTGGACGTAATCAGGTAATTCTCAGGTCAATGCCTGGAGGTCAGTCAGAACTGGTGTCGAGGGAGTCTGTAGTAGTTTTACTACAAGTCACTGCGTCTTCCACTATTGTAGTGGTGATAGGTATGAAGAAGTTTATTTCATAGCTATGTTATTCACGGAAGAGTTAACCTCATGACGGAACTACTCTATTAGTATTGGACCAGTGGTACGTGGTGTGATCATGGTTCATGACTTCTAATAACTTTCCTCCTGAATAGAGGGTTCTATTTATTAGTGGCATGTGTGTTAACCATCGAAAGAGTGCTCTGGAGATTCCCTTCCCCGTGTTGCACTCTGAGTGACTCCTAACTACTCTGTTGCTGTTGTCAAGGGTAATTTGATTTGTTAGGTCTCTGACCTTCTTACTGATTGTAGCTGGACTGACTGTTGCTGGCATTGGTACTGGTACTCAAGGGGACCAGCTATCCTACCGATTTATTCTGAAATATTATCCTACCGGAACACATGATTAGAGCATTTTACTAATTGTATTGTAGTTGAACCTACACATGGCAAGGCATGACTATTTTTTGGCCATTTGTTTGAGGTGGAAGTCCACTGGATGTCTTCTACGAACAGTGTGGTACACCTCAGTAATATCTTAGATGTGTTCTAAGATTATTCCCGTCTAGGGGCCCATCTGCTCCTCACTGTTCTCATAGGGGAGTTTACAACTAGATTTGTTTTATGCTCTGGCGGCCTCGTACGGTGTTGCCCGTAGTCTCGAACCCCACCGGCCTCGATGAGGCTCATCATGGGTCTGGGCTACTATTCCCCCCTTTGTGTCTTGGGACCTCCCCACCAGCGGGTGGTGTTGGTATCCGAGGCACAAACGAAAAGGTCGGACCCAATGTGCGAGTTGTCAGGGGCCGCGTTGTTATGAGAATGGTTGTAACCTTTCAACCAAATCTCCTGGTGTTTGTGCTTCAAAACGCTCAGTGGCTGTAGAGTCCTGTCAGTCGCCACCGCGTCCGCGTGTGGCAACCTCTTCAGTACCTGTGAACTGAGATGAGGATATCTGTCTGTGATATCGCAAAGTGTTTCACCAGTGGGAGTCATTGGGTGAGTTGCTGGACTGATGCCATTAGTGTCATTGTAAGGGGCGATAGTCCCCCATAAAGCGGAAGGTGTATCATCGGAAGCGGAGTACACTCTGTGCATCAATGTTTTTCTTGCTGCGACGGCCACAGTGCTTGTGGAAGTGTCCAAAGGGCAAGAGAAGTTCATCTCAAGTACTGTATTGCACGACTGCAAGGAGGAGGGAAGTTACTCATTCACAGAGACTGCTGGCTCAAAATTATGAAAAGAATGGTCAATCAGGTTGGCTGATGGAATGTGTCGAGATATCGTAATATCTCCATGGATCGGATTCTGCACCAAGAGGTTTCTAAACGTCTTTTCCCAAGGGGTGTTTTCGACAGATACCCCTCGTGAATGACTGTGTTTCAGCTAGCGTTAGGGGAAGACAGCGTGGTCAGTGGAGAAGATACTGTGGCCTGTGACCATACATGGTTGGTTTTCCAATCCATCAGTGGGAGTAACCGATCCATCAAGTCTGCTCCAAGTAGCAGGGTTTCCGATTCGAGGCTGGTAACATACACAGGGTGAACGAGTGATACGTCCTGGAAGTGTAGTTTCAGCATGAATCTCAATGTAAGAGGTGAGGTAGTCTGAGTGACCCCTCAAAGTGTAGTATTGCATCGTTCCACTTTTAACCAACGTTTAATTGGTTTCAAAGCCCTTTTGAGATCATCGAACAATGTTTGAGAGATGAGCGATATTGTCGCACCCGAATCAATTAGTGCATGACAAGTTAAGCAATCCTCCAGGACTGTTTCCAGGTGTGGGCGTTTAGATTCGTGTTTAGTGGACATATTCCCCACAAAGTGGAGTGGTCGTTCGCAACGACGTGATGTGCCATTTCTGTTCAAGGTGGAAGCTGATCGACTTTTCAGATTTTGAGTAGGCTTGGCTTTAACGAAGCATTTGACCTTTTTCTTCGCAACCTTTGTATCAGAGTCTATAGACAAAGCCCACGGGCTTGTTTCTTGATCAAGCGGGCCCTGGATAAGGTCTCGAGTGAGAGCTGGTGAAATTTGAACTTTAACATCCTTGCTATGGGTGTTAATTCCTGTAGACCTGGTGTCCGGTAATTCCCCGTCTAGTCCTTTTCTCGCTTTAGTTCTTCACGTAGTGAAACTTCTGGTGAACATTGGTCTACGTTTTGATTGTCCTTCAACCTTTGTTACCCTTGTGCTCTGACACTGTTTTTTGGAAGGGTGCAGGAACGTAGCGAACAGGTCGATTGTAGCGGTAGTCGTTTTGATGGCAACGTACTTTACAATTATTTTGACCGCGGAGGATATTGGAATCGTGGTTTTGTAGTAGAAACCGTTGTTGTGTGTCATCTCTCAACGCTCCAATACCTGATAATGCACCCTCTAACTGGAGTGAGTGCTCCTGGTCAAACTTCAAAACCGAGTGGTCAGGGCTCTAGCGTTGTGAAATGTTGATGCCTCAAAAGCTGTGTTTGCAAGCTCTCTGAGTTGTAAGATAAGCAAGCCAACGTGGGCTGCAGGGCCCAAGTAGGTAATGAAGGTGGGATACATGTTCAACAGAAACATTTGTTTGAATGGTAAAAGCTCTTCCATTCCTGTTTCAGTGAGTAGGCCAAAGTAAGCTGAACGAAGCCTATGCTAGTAAGCTTGTTGGTGTTCGTTCCGAGCTTGTTTGACGGTGTTAGCCAGTGAGTTATCGTGTTTGCGAGTCGCAGAACCACTGAATTCTAATTTCAAAGCAATTGCAGAGTCCACTTGAGCGCTTAGAGTACTGATTTTGGACATGTGAGTGTCGCACTTGCTCCTTTTGGTCTCAAACTGATCTGTCATTGTTTGCAGATAGAGGTCTTGAGTACGGAGCGAGAGATTTAGTGATGAGATTTACTCCGCTTGCTAAGAAATCAATATTTCCATCTTCATCAACTGAGTTCTTTCATCATTCATTTGGTCAGCAACTTCAATGAGTTCTGCTGATTTGTCATCTAACTTATACATTGTGTTCATTAACTGATCGTCTTTCGTCTGCAGCATTTTGAGTAGAACCGTGTTACTTTGAGTAACGTTCAACAATACTGCATGCGCTCAAGTTGAGCACGCCTGTTTGTAGATAACTCGTCAGATGTATCTAGTTTGGCGTGGACATCATCGTATTTCATTTTGGATAAATTGAGTTGTCCCTGCAGCATACGATTTTGTTTCTGTAGAAGATGATTTTGTTGAAGAGTTTGTGTTTGTTCATCGTCATAAGTTTTTGCAATTACATTTAATTGTTCAGTTTTCAAACGCAGTTCCATAGATAGCAGAATTGTTCCCTTTTCTACATTTGTCATTGGTTTTCCGGTTCTCTCCACCGGTACCTTTATGTCTACCATGACCTGCTCGTGCTTCAGCTGTGCACTGCGGTATTGGACCGATGCCAATCTCGAATGGCAAGACATCAGGGCTAGACTGGAGAGAACCTTTACGAGGCCTGTGCCCAATGGTTGATTTTGGAGAGCTTTGTTCGTAATTTCTGCTGTTTTTCCGCTAATGGCATAATTAGGGTTGGTATCACTGCTGAGGTCAGAGATCAATCCATTTATGGGTGGAGGTTCACTAATTAGCGGGCGAGAGGGGACTACCCTCTCTGAAAGCTTGCACATTATTAAAACATTTGAAATAAATAAAAAAATCCTAATTTTCCAAAACTTTGGTTTTGGAATACGTTGGGAGATGCAAAGATGATTTTAATCTATTTATAGACATTAATGAACCATCAGTACTGTACCAGTACTGTTGGAGTTGGACGTGAATTAATTTTCAAAAGCAAATTTAATTAATTAATCAATGATAATGATTAATCATACCTGGATAGGCTATCTGGGAATTAAACTTTACTTAACCTGGGAAGTTGGTTCATCCAGGTTACTACTTCAAAGTTTAAAATGTCTCATTTAATTTGAAGAACCTAGAAAGGTATGTTCGACAATTTAATTTACTGGGGTTTACTGAATGTGCTTTGCAAAAGCAAATTGTACTGATTGATCTATGTTAACGATAAATCAAACCTGTATAGGCTATCTGGGAATTAAACTTTAAATTAACCTGAGAGCGTTGCCTCATCTAGGTTAATGTGGAAAAAGTTTAAATTGTCTCATTGTAGAAACCCAATCAATTTTGACATTATTTAAAAGATCCACTTGAAAGGTAAATCTGGCAATTTCACCTGTTAGTTAAATTGAATGAGACATCGATATCCAATCGATTGCGATTGGCTGGATATCAAAAGAAAACCTTGTTGAACGTGATCCACGTTTGGGTGTCACCTAATTCTTTTTTTTCAAGAAATGTACTGGTGAATCTTCACCACAAGGGGGATCACTGGTTGCAGAAAGCTGAAATCAAACGGAAGTACAAAGGGCAGGACTTCCGCCGCGCAAGGCGGAGGAATTTCAACGTGACACAGGAAAAAGTAAATACTGTTACCCTTTGTTAGCTTAGCATCTCGTGCAAGCTAATCCTACTTTGTACAGAAATCTCACTTCCAAGCACAAAATAGGATCCCCTTCACCATGGATAGTGGGGTTTACTAGTGATATCTCACATTAACCCATTCGGCATACTTTGCTAGCATTAGGTTGACCGGAGCTACACGGTACATAAATACAGATACGCCTGTGGCCTACTCACACTGGCTTAGTGCGGTAGGTGGACAGAACTTCAGCTCGGTCACCGACGAGATCTATTTAATTTCTAACCTTACTGGATCTATGCCCTTGCTCCAGAAATTAATTTTGACTGACAGAAATCGTACCGTTTGGCCTAACGGACTAAATCTGGAATTTACAACTCATTGCTCTGTCTATCGACACACGACCGGAGGCGCTCCCAAATAGCTTGTTCAAATGGAAACATACACACACAACCAATTTGTATACAAAGCAGTCTGTTTGTACAATTCTGTTTGCACAATTGATATATATACTATAATTCAACAGCAAAGTCCAATTCTATCTTAGATGCCTCACACAGGGCACCATAATAGGTTGTGTCTTTGGCATAATTAAAATGAAGAATGTTATTTTATCAAATCAATTCTCTGTAATTATTATTACATGATTAAACTAATCATGTAAATGTAATTAACTTCTTTGAGATAGGGGGCGGTATTTTGACATCCAGATGAAAAGCATGCCCAAAGGAAACTGCCTGCTACTCAGGCCCAGAAGCTGGGATATGCATATAAACTGGGATATGCATGGTGGATTTGGAAAGAAAACACTCAAAAATTTCTAAAACTGTTAAAATAATGTCTGTGAGTATAACAGAACTGAAATGGCAGACGAAACCCCGAGAACAAACCATCAAAAAAACAAAAATGATTTCAATGGCTGGCACTTTATAATAGGGTGAAATCATCCCCGATTGCAGTTCCTAGGGCTTCCACTAGATGTCAACAGTCTTTAGAAAGAGTTCCAGGCTGGTTTTTGGAAAAATGAGGGAGAAGTTGTAGTTTTTCTAAGTAGCTCGCATTTTGGTTGTAATGTTTCCAAGCGCATGGCCAAGAGAGCGCGTTCTTTTTATTTATCTCCGGTAAAGACAATAACGGTTCTCCGTCTTAAATTGTATCATTTATTTGCGTATTAGGGTACCTAAGGATGGATTATAAACGTTGATTGACTTGTTTGCATAAGTTTACTGGTAACGTTTGGGATTCATTTTGTATGCATTTTGAAGGAGTGAAACCGAGTGGATTATTGACTGAAGCGTGCCAGCTAAACTGAGTTTTTATGGATTTAAAGAAGGACTTTATCGAACAAAAGTACCATTTGTAATGTAACTGGGACCTTTTGGCGTGCCAACAGAAGAAGATCTTCAAAGGTAAGGCATATATTATATTGCTATTTCTGACTTTCGTGTCGCAACTCCCTGGTTGAAAATGATTTGTTATGCATTTGTGTGTTGGGCGCTGTCCTCAGATAATCGCATAGTTTGCTTTCGCCGTAAAGCCTTTTTGAAATCTGACATGGTGGCTGGATTAACAACAAGTTAAGCTTTATTGTGATGTATATTGCACTTGTGATTTCATGGAAGTTAAATATTTATAGTAATTTAATTTGAATTTCGCGCTCTGCAATTTCACCGGATGTTGGTCAGATGGGACGCTAGCGTCCGAATGATCCGCAAGAAGTTAACTAGGAAGTCGGGGCACCAAGGAAAATCTTCAGATTACAAGGTTATAATTTTCCTAATATAACTCTTCAGACATTTTAATATCTGATCAATTAGTCTTCTAATTAATGGAATATTCTTTACCTCATGTTAGTCTCATTCCAAATGTCGTAAATTGTTGGTTATCTGCACGAACCCAGCCTTTACTATGAATCATCCATTCACCAATTGTCTTAATCATTTATTTACTAACTAAATAATCACAGAAATGCATAAACAAACAACAGTTATGGTTAAAAGGAAATTATAGGGGAGGTTCTCTAGTGGGCTAAGCCGATATGACGGTTTGGTGGACAAAGGGAAGTGGGTGTGGACTGAAGAAGGCGGAAAAGACAAAAGGAGTCACTACACAGTTGATAATTATATTAATTGAAATGCTAATCTTTTGCACATGAACGCTCAGTGTGTCACCATGATCTCTGTTGAAATCGTCCATTTGTCTGTTGGAGAGTTCGTCCGAGCGTCTTTCTCTCTCTGCTTCCCTGAAGATCAGAATCTTTCGTGGTTAGAATGTGTACTTCAGAGTACCATTCAGAAATGGTCTCATAGAAAAGATGTTTCGGTGGTTTTCGGTCTTCGCATCCCAGGTTGACATAATTTCTAGTTGCAGACTAATAATTAGTATCTAAGATTTTCTCTTATTCTGTAGGGATCGATAGTCTCAGAGTTTAACCTGTTGGGGCTAGGGGGCAGTATTTGCACGGCCCGATAAAAAAAGTACCCGATTTAAACTGGTTACCACTCTTGCCCAGAAACGAGAATGGTGTCTGTGAGTATAACAGAACTCATATGGCAGGCCAAAACCTGAGGAGATTCCATACAGGAAGTGCCCTGTCTGACAATTTGTTATCATTCTGTTGAATCTCTATCGAAAATACAGCATCTCTGCTGTAACGTGACATTTTCTAAGGCTTCCATTGGCTCTCAGAAGGTGCCAGAAAGTGGAATGACGTGGCTCCTGTCTCTGGGCGAAGAACAGCAGGAGATTTTGTGAGTGGTCAGGCTGGGAACAGTGACACTGGAGATGCGCATTCATGAGAATTCTAAATTTTTTTCTTTCAGCATTTGAATGAATACAACGTCGCCCGGTTGCAATATTATCGCTATTTTACGAGAAAAATTGCATAAAAATTGATTTTAAACAGCGTTTGACATGCTTCGAAGTACGGTAATGGAATATTTTGAATTTTTTTGTCACGGAATGCGCTCGCGCGTCACCCTTCGGATAGTGATTTGAACGCACTAACAAAACGGAGCTATTTGGATATAACTATGGATTATTTGGAACCAAAACAACATTGGGTGTTGAAGTAGAAGTCCTGGGAGTGCATTCTGACGAAGAACAGCAAAGGTAAGCCAATTTTTCTTATAGTAAATCTGAGTTTGGTGAGTGCCAAACTTGGTGGGTGTCAAAATAGCTAGCCGTGATGGCCGGGCTATCTACTCAGAATATTGAAAAATGTGCTTTCACCGAAAAGCTATTTTAAAATCGGACACTGCGATTGCATAAAGGAGTTCTGTATCTATAATTCTTAAAATAATTGTTATGATTTTTGTCAACGTTTATCGTGAGTAATTTAGTAAATTCACAGGAAGTTTTCGGTGGTTATGCTAGTTCTGAACAAAACATGCTATTGTAAAAAGCTGGTTTTTGATATAAATATGAACTTGATTGAACAAAACATGCATGTATTGTATAACTTAATGTCCTAGGAGTGTCATCTGATGAAGATCATCAAAGGTTAGTGCTTCATTTAGCTGTGGTTTTGGTTTTTGTGACATATATGCTAGCTTGAAAAATGGGTGTGTGATTATTTTTGGCAGGGTACTCTCCTGACATAATCTAATGTTTTGCTTTCGTTGTAAAGCCTTTTTGAAATCGGACAATGTGGTTAGATAAAGGAGAGTCTTGTCTTTAAAATGGTGTAAAATAGTCATATGTTTGAAAAATTTAAGTTTTTGCATTTTTGAGGTATTTGTAATTCGCGCCACGCTATACCATTGGATATTGGTGAGGCGTTCCGCTAGCGGAACGTCTGTCCCTACCATTAAACTTTAAAGGGAATACAATTCTTTCACATTAAAGGTTTAACATCTTATTACATCATTTCACAAATAGTTTAATCTTTACTCATTCATTTTATACAATAATTAGATGCAAACTCTATAATTGAGAAATGTACATATTCAGAGATATTGTTATGTGTGTTTATTGTCCTCTCTGAGGTCACCAAATGAAACACACTCGTCTCCTCCAGGAATTTACAACCTGAGATAACAGAAACTGGGTCGAGGAGAGAGAAAGAGAGGGGGTGCCACGATCTATACCCAGAAAGGGCCACGTCATGACAGCACAAAAGTGTTGCCTGACTTTGGTTTTCATGTAGCACAACGCTAACCTGATGGGACTGGACCTCCTCACTGCTCTGGGCTTCACACTCTTGGACTGGTGGAGCAGAGATTCTGCACGTCACCTCACCGTGGCAACAAAGATGACCAGCACTGATTGATGGGCTGGGCTGTCTCACATCCATCACCCACCAGCCTCTGCTCAACCCCACCGTTACCCTTGTCATTCAGCCATTGCGTCACATTCTGCAGGCTATTCGTGAAGAGGTCGATGCTGACCTGAAGAAACTACTGGAACAGGACATCATTGAACCAGTTGATGTCTCTCCTTGGATCTCTAACCTGGTGATTGCAAGGAAAAAGTCTGGTGCTCTACACATCTGCATGGACCGTTGACCAGTGATAAAGGCTGTCATACCCAACAAATTTCCACTTCCCACGTTAGGGGAACTCAGCATCCACAGCATCCCAGCGCCCAGCTCCACAGCCCAGGTTGCCTCGTTCCTGGGTATGGATTTTCTGCCCTAGAACTCTGACACCACAGCCCCATTCCACCAGCTCCTACGGAAGGACGAGCCCTGGCCCTACAAAGGTCGGAACCTCAGAAGAAACCTAGAGAGGAACCAGGCTATGATGGGTGGCCAGTCCTCTTCTGGCTGTGCCGGGTGTAGATTATAACAGAACATGGCCAAGATGTTCAAATGTTCATAGATGACCAGCAGGGTCAGAATCAAACAAATATGCCAAGACCTGGTGTGGTGGCCGGGCATCGACCAGGAAATCGAAGCTCTGGTCAAGGACTGTGCAGCCTGTCTTGTTGGCCACCAGGCTCCTACGCCCCTGCAACACCTCAACTGGCCTTCTGATCCCTGGGTGCACCTGCAGTTGGATGTCTATGCATTTTGCCTCACTGATGGCTCCCGGTGCCCTGCTAGCCACCTACGGAAGGAGCGAGCACCCCCTGGTGCAAGACCACACACACCTCACCTCCAAGCCATGCCCCCACAATGTCTGGATGTACCTGTGGTTCAGCCCGCCACCACCAAAGCAGGAACTGTGTGTATGGGTCCTTACCAGCAAATCAGTTCTAATTACACATACCCGAGACCCTTGTCAATCAGATCCGACCTGGATCCAACGGTCAACTACATCATTTCTTACCCGACCAGGTTGAGTCCCGTGTCGGGCCTCGGGTTCGGGTGCACCCGTGAAGACCTCTAGTGTGGAGACACATTTTCCTCCATTGGTGCACTCCAAACAAAGCATAATATTGTACACTACCCTCATAAAGTACATTTCGGGTTCAAAATGATAAGTCCTACAAAAACATGCTTAGTAGTGTTAACTTCCCTGGGTTAGCGTCCCACCCTAGTCAACAGCCAGTGGAATCGCGTGGCGCGAAATACAAATACCTCAAAAATGCTGTAACTTCAATTTCTCAAACATATGACTATTTTACACCATTTTAAAAAAGCAAGAACTGTAGAATTCTGATAAAGGTGTCAAAAACTATTACAGCTTGAGATACAGCAGGTCCCCTAATTGACAAGTGTTGGGGAATAAGATATTTGATAGTTTAGGTTTGACATAAAATATGTAACCAATTATTGTTCCAAAATGATTTTTTTAATTGAAGAAAAAATAAAGGATGACCTATTGTCCCCGTCCATACAACCAGCGGGTTTCTCTATTCATCATTCGGACAGGATCAAAGACCTCTCCGGGAAACACAGAGGTGGATGGGTATGTCTCATGATTAACAACTCATGGTGTGATTGTGGTAACGTACTGGAACTCAAGTCCTTTTGTTCTCCCGATCAGAAATACCTCACCATCAAATGCCGACCGCATTACCTCCCAAGATAATTTTCTTCAGTTATAGTCACTGTCATTGTCACACCCTGATCTGTTTCACCTGTCCTTGTGCTTGTCTCCAATCCCTCCAGGTGTCACCCTATCTTCCCCATTATCCCCAGTGTATTTATACCTGTGTTCTCTGTTTGTCTGTTGCCAGTTCGTCTTGTCTTGTCAAACTTACCAGCGTGTTTTTCCAAGTTCCTGTTTTTCCGATTTCCTGTTTTTCCTAGTTCCTGTTTTTCCTAGTCTCTGTTTTATCTAGTCCTCCCAGTTTTGGCCTCTTGCCTGCCCTGACACTAAGCCCGCCTGCCTGACCATTCAGCCTGCCCTGACCTCGAGCCTGCCTACCGTCCTGTACCATTTGGATTCTGACCTGGTTTATGAACTTTTGCCTGTCCTCGACCTGCCTCTTGCCTGCCCCTTGTTGTACAATAAATATAAGAAACTCAAACCATCTGCCTCCTGTGTCTGCATCTGGGTCTCACCCCGTGTCGTTGTACATTCCTCCACAAGCTGACACTCGCAACGCTTCTCAAGGACCATACCATGGACTGTAGAAAACTGGAAACCGCATATCCTGATATTGGAGCTGGGGATTTTAATCAAGAAAATCTTAGGAAAAAGCTCCTGAAATTCTATCAACACATCTCCTTTGCTACTCGCGGAGCGAACTTCCTTGACCCTTCCTACTCTCCTTTTTGGGACGGCTATAAGGCCCTCCCTCTCCAACCCTTCCGGAAATCTAAAAATGCCTCCATCCTACTCTCTCCTGAACCAACTCAGTGGCCTTGTGGTTAGAGTGTCTGCCCTGAAATTGCAAGGTTGTATGTTCAATACCAGGTGAATTTTAACACCAATAAACCCATCTGTTAAAAAATTAATGTAGTATACACTACCGGTCAAAAGTTTTAGAAAACCTACTCATTCAAGAGTTTTTCTTTATTTTTACTATTTTCTACATTGTAGAATAATAGTGAAGACATCAAACAAAAAAGTGTTATACAAACCAAAATATATTTTACATATGAGATTCTTCAAATAGCCACCCTTTGCCTTGATGACAGCTTTGCACACTCTTGGCATTTTCTCAACCAGCTTCACCAGGAATGCTTTTCCTACAGTTTTGAAGGAGTTCCCACTTATGCTGAGCACTTGCTGGCTGCTTTTCCTTTTCCTTCTTTCCTTCTGACTCATCCCAAACCATCTCAATTTGATTGATTGAGGTTGGGGGATTGTGGAGGCCAGGCCATTTAATGCAGCACTCCATCACTCTTCTTCTTGGTAAAATAGCCCTTACACAGCCTGAAGGTGTGGTGAGTCATTTTCCTGTTGAAAAACAATTGATAGTCCCACTAAACCCAAACCAGATGGGATGGCGTATCGCTGCAGAATGCTGTGGTTGCCATGCTGGTTAAGTGTGCACCATAACACATCCTCCTCCATGCTTTACGGTGGGAAATGCACATGCGCCGATCATCCAGCACCTCTCCCCTGAACCACGTCTCACAAAGACATAGCGGTTGGAACCAAAAATCTAAAATTTGGACTCCAGACCAAAGGTCAAATTTCCACTGGTCTAATGTCCATTGCTCATGTTTCTTAGCCCAAGCAAGTGTCTTCTTCTTATTGGTGTCCTATAGTAGTGGTTTGTTTGCAGCAATTCGACCATGAAGGCCTGATTCACACAGTCTCCTCTGAACAGTTGATGTTGAGATGTGTCTCTTGAACTCTGTGAAGCATTTATTTGGGCTGCAATTTCTGAGGCTGGTAACTCTAATGAACAGAGTTAACTCTGGGTCTTCCATTCTTGTGGCGGTCCTCGTGAGAGCCAGTTTCATCATAACGCGTGATGGTTTTGCGACTGCACTTGAAGAAACTTTCAAAGTTCTTGAAATTTTCCGTATTGACTGACCTTCATTTTTTAAAGTAATGGACAGTTGTTTCTCTTTGCTTATTGGAGATGTTCTTGCCATAATATGGACTTGGTATTTACCAAATAGGGCTATACTTTTGGTATACTTCTGTACCTTGTCACAACACAACTGATTGGCCCAAATGCATTAAGATGGAAAGAAATTCCACAAACTAACTTTTAACAAGTCACACCTGTTAATTGAAATGCATTCCAGGTGTCTACCTCATGAAGCTGGTTGAGAGAATGCCAAGAGTGTGTAAAGATGTCATCGAGGCAACGGGTGGCTGTTTGAAGAATCTCAAATATACATTTTTATGACAAAGCCAACAGTAAGATTTGAGCTCAATTTCCAAATCGACAAGGGTTGTAGCTTTCAAATGATATGCCACTTTCTATTTTCTGACAAAAATGTTTTTGTTAGAAACTCACCGGACCCATAACCGTGTCCTAAACAACTGCTCAGCGTTTAACAGTCTAACTGGTTAGCTGATCAAGTGTATCCAGAAACAGAAGTATGAGCGGGACAATAATTCATCAGAACTTCCAGACATTTTATGCTCATGAAGAAAGAACCTCCAGAAACAGTTTGGCTGTTTCACAGATAAGAGAGTTGTTAATTAGCAGGTGCTAACAGCAGGTTTTAATGAGGTGATTACAGCTCGACATGACAAGAATGGACCTCACACAGCAACCTGGTCTCATAGACTAGACATAACATAGTAAATATATACCCAGGACACTGAAATTAGTATGATATGTTATGTTTGAAATGGTTACATAATACAGATGGTTACTTAAGTAGGGTGGTTCGGCGGGGTGGATGGGTGTGCGTATAACGTTAACATCTATCAGCTCAAAGTTTTTGAGTTCGAATCTCATCACGGACAACTTTAGCATTTTAGCTGACTTTAGAATTTGTACTATATCATACCATTTTTAAAGGAACTGTTTGACTTTGTCTTAGCTAGCTAGGTCTTTTTATTTTGTCTAAATTTGCACTAAGAATGGCATAATCAAGTTCGTAACATATTGTACGTTTTGCAAATGCAATACATATGGTATCTTTTGCAAATTCGTAACATATTATGCGTTTTGCAAATTCGTAACATGAATTCAAATTGTAATTCGTAACATATCATACAAAATGGGTGATGGACTTCCACAAGAACAACCTTTATCAATACTAACTTCTTCTAAACATGCTACATGTTTTGGATCAAAAGTTGCAAAAGTACCATTTCACTTCCTGTTTGATACAAATTTGTCAATATGGAGAACTTGTCTATGTTACGAATTACAATTTGAATTCATGTTACGACTTTTGTAATTCATCTACCTAACAGTGCTGTGTGATGGAATGTGAAACCGACTTATTTAGACCATAGGTTACCTTCTAAATAAGTGAATGATACATTTTTCAATTTGAAGGATGAATTGAACATTGAACATTGGCAACAGCTCTTGTGGACATTCCTGCAGTCAGCATGCCAATTACATGTGTCTTCAAATGTGAGACATTTGTAGCATTGTGTTGTGTGACAAAACGGCACATTTTAGAGTGGCCTTTAGTTGTCCCAGGCACAAGGTGCACCTGTGTAGTGATCATTCTGTTTAATCAGCTTCTTGATATGCCACACCTATCAGGTGGATTATCTTGGCAAAGGATAAATGCTCACTAACAGGGATGTAAACACATTTGTGCACAACATTTGAGAAAAATAAGCTTTTTGAGCGTATGGAACATTTCTGGGATCTTTTCTTTTAGCTTATGAAACATGGGACCAACACTTTACATGTTGTGTTTATATTTTTGTTCAGTGTAATAAATGTGTTTATTCATTCCCAACAAGGATGTTGCTGGGCCCAGTACAGGCTGTGTGGTCCCTGGTCTTCTGGTATCACTGCTGTGGGAAAGGATGCTAGGTTTAGCAGAAACATCTCAAGGGTGAGTGCTGTGGAGGTATGAAGAAAACAGAGAAAATATGTGTACTGCCAGTTTCTTAATATGTTGGCTCTATATGTTATATCCATTAACACTTAGGAGTGACAAACGGAGTGACAGACAGACAGAGTGAAAACAGAGGAGAACAAGGAGAATCACAGACAGACAGACAGACAGACAGACAGACAGACAGACAGACAGACAGACAGACAGACAGACAGACAGACAGACAGACAGAC